>NC_088235.1:2896311-3213811 GCF_036934945.1 Oncorhynchus masou masou
TTTACAACGAATAGAATTGTGAAAAACACCTTGAGGATTGATTCTAAACAACGTTTGCCATGTTTTTGTCGATATTATGGAGCTAATTTGGAAAAAAGTTTGGCGTTGTAAGTGACTGCATTTTCGTTTTTTTTTCTTAGCCAAACGTGATGAACAAAACGGAGCTATTTCTCCTACACAAATAATATTTTTGGAAAAAATGAACATTTGCTATCTAACTGAGAGTCTCCTCATTGAAAACATCTGAAGTTCTTCAAAGGTAAATGATTTTATTTGAATGCTTTTCTTGTTTTTGTGAAAATGTTGCCTGCTGAATGCTAGGCTTAATGCTATGCTAGCTATCAATACTCTTACACAAACGCTTGTGTAGCTTTGGTTAAAGTATATTTTGAAAATCTGAGATGACAGTGTTGTTAACAAAAGGCTAAGCTTGTGTTTCAATATATTTATTTAATTTCATTTGCGATTTTCATGAATAGGAAACGTTGCGTTATGGTAATGAGCTTGAGGCTATGATTACGCTCCGGGATATGGGATTGCTCGACGCTAGAGGTTAACACAGTGCCCTCCAACCCGGAAGCCAGTCGCACCAATGTGTCGGAGGAAACACCGTGCACCTGGCAACCTTGGTTAGCGCGCACTGCGCCCGGCCCGCCACAGGAGTCGCTGGTGTGCAATGAGACAAGGACTTTCCTCCCTAACCTAACTCCCACGCGTCGCCTCATGGACCTCCCGGTCGCGGCCGGTTGCGACAGTGCTTGGGCGCGAACCCAGAGTCTCTGGTGGCACAGCCCTTAACCACTGCGCCGTCCGGGAGGCCCCGAGCTCAGTGACTTTCACCGTGGCACCGTTATGGGTTGCCACCTTTCCAGCAAGTCAGTTTGTCAAATTTCTGCCCTGCTCGAACTGCCCCGGTCAACTGTCAGTGTTGTTATTGTGAAGTAGAAACCTCTAGGAGCAACAACGGCTGAGCAGCGAAGTGGTAGGCCATACAACCTCACAGAATGGGACCACCAGGTGCTGAATTGCGCATATCGTAAATATAGTTTGTCCTCGTTTGCAACACTCACTACAGAGTTCCCAACTGCCTCTGGAAGCAACGTCAGCAAAATAACTATTTGACGGGAGCTTCATGAAATGGGTTTCCATGGCCGAGCAGCCGCACACAAGCCTAAGATCATCAAGTGCAATGCCAAGCGTCGGCTGGAGTGGTGTAAAGCTCGCCGCCATTGGACTCTGAAGCAGTGGAAATGAGTTCTCTGGAGTGATGAATCATGCTTCTGGCAGTCCGACGTCGGGACAAATCTGAGTTTGGCGGATGCCAGGAGAACGCTACCTGCCTGAATGCATAGACCTAAACAGACCTGACCTAAACCCCATCAAACACCTTTGGGATGAATTGAAATGCCGACTGCGAGACAGGTCGAATCACCCAACATCAGTGCCGACCTCAGTAATGCTCTTGTGGATGAGCAAGTCCCATAATGTCCACACCAGCTAATATACACCACACCATCTAATATACACCACACCAGCTAATACATACCACACCAGCTAATATACACCACACCAGCTAATACACACCACACCATCTAATACACACCACACCATCTAATACACACCAACACAAGAAATGAGACAGACACTAAAAGCGGTTCTCACCTTCATAGTCTTGGCTCCCTCCACCAGACTGCCTCCTAGGAAGGTGTTGTACATGATTCTGCAGAACCCTCTGGAGACGCTGAAGGTAAAGTGGAACAGGCCCATGATGACGGACCAATAGAAGGAGAGCAACGTCATCACCATGTCCTTCACTGTCATCTTCTTCATCCTCTTCATCTGCTTCTTCAGGCTCTTCATGGACAGAACCTGTAGAGGAAAGAAGTTCTTGGTCGTCTTTAAATGGATCAACTGGCTGTAGATATATACTTTTGATATTGTCAAATGAAATACATTTACATTCATCAGGAACATGACGTTGTAGCGTAGCGCCATCAGGGCGGTCCGGACCGTGGTCACAGAGAAGAAGCCCATCTCAGGGCTCTCCTCTTCCGGTTTCTCCTTCTCGCTCTCCTCCTTCATGGCCGACCGCTCCCCGATGTCGGACATCTGGGCGGCCAGCTGCATCTCAAAGATGGTGTCCTCGCAGAAGTTAACGAACAGCTCCATCTTCTCCTTTTCCCCGCCCTCGTTGACCACGTCGAAGATGAACTGTCGTTTGGACTCTTTGACCTGGGGCTTCTCCCACTGCGTACGACTGGACTCGCTGATCTCGAAGTAGACCCTCTCGATGCGCTTGGCACTGCCCATGATCTCGATACGGCCCAGGTAAGGCTGGAAGTAATTCAGCACACTCTCAGCCAGCTCCAGGAAGGTCTGCAGGCGCGTGTCGTGGGGCATGTGTTCGGACAGGTTGGTCAGAAGCACGGCCACGTTGAAGCCGATGTCTTTGGCCGGCTCGTGGAAACGCTCCACAAACTCCTCGTAGTCCAACAGCTCATTCTCGTCAGGCTCCGCACAGGACAGCAGGAACTCTGTCTCAGACTGGGTGTAGTGCTTGTGGCTCTCCATGGCTTTGTGGAAGTCTCTCTTGGAGATGACCCCTTTACCATCCGGGTCGTACTCCTTTATAGCAATAATAAAACATTTCACTGCATTTGAAAGACACTGATCAAGATACTCAATGTACATTAAAAGTACAAAAGTACATTAAAAGTACATTAAAAACACATTAAAAGTACAAAAGTACATTAACAGTAAATTAAAAGTACATTGAAAACACATTAAAAGTACAAAAGTACATTAAAAGTAAATTAAAAGTACAAAAGTACATTAAAAACACATTAAAAGTACAAAAGTACATTAAAAGTACATTACAAGTACAAAAGTACATAAAAGTACCTTGAAGGCGTCGGACGACGTCAGGTCTTTGAGTTTAAGGAACATGTCGAAGAACTTGAGGATCATCTCCACGTTGTTGGAGGACTCTACTAGCATGTCGACCATCTGCTTCCCAATGGTTCCGTTGACCACGTTGCCTTCCAGCATGGACAGCAGCATCACAACCATGTCTTTCTGCAGATCCATCAACTCTTTCAACAACTCTATCTGGCTCGAGTCCTGAAGGAAGGACAACAACAATGCACTTAGAAAACTGTTCAGAGCATCAATAAAACATGGATGTGGATATTGCCAATGCTGCTGCTGCTACTACTACTACTACACCTACTACTACTACACCTACTACTACTACACCCACTACTACTACACCTAATACTACAACTACTGCTGCTGCTACTACTACTACAACTACACCTACTACTACTACACCTACTACTACTACTGCACCTAATACTACTACTACTACTGCTACTACTACTGCCACTACTACTACTACTGCCACTGCTACTACTACTACTACTGCCACTACTACTACTACTACTACTGCCACTACTACTACTACTACTGCTACTACTACTAGTACTACTGCCACTACTGCTACTGCTACTACTACTGCCACTACTACTACTACTACCACTGCTACTACTGCCACCACTACTACTACTACTGCTACTACTGCCACTGCTACTACTACTACTATTGTTACTAATGCTACTATTGTTACTACTACTATTGTTACTGCCACTAGTACTACTGCTACTACTGCTACTACTACTACTAATACTACTACTATTGGCACTACTACCAATATTGTTACTACTACTATTTTTACTACCACTGCTACTATTGTTACTGCCACTACTACTACTACTACTATTGTTACTAATACTACTATTGTTACTACAACTACTACTATAGCTGCTGCTCCTACTAATACTACTACTTCAACTACTACTATTGTTACTACTACTATGAATACTATTGTTACCACCATTGATACTATTACTATTGTTACAACTACTACTACTACTATTGTTACTACTACTACTACTACTACTACTACTACTATTGTTACTACTACTACTATTACTACTACTATTGTTACTACTACTACTACTACTACTACTACTGTTACTACTAGTCCTACTACTACTACTACTATTGTTACTACTACTACTATTACTACTACTATTGTTACTAACCACTACTACGATTGTTACTAACCACTACTACGATTGTTACTAACCACTACTACGATTGTTACTAACCACTACTACTATTGTTACTAACCACTACTACTATTGTTACTAACCACTACTACTATTGTTACTACTACTACTACTACTATTACTACTACTATTGTTACTACTACTACTACTACTATTACTACTACTATTGTTACTAACCACTACTACTATTGTTACTACTACTACTACTACTATTACTACTACTATTGTTACTACTACTACTACTACTATTACTACTACTATTGTTACTACTACTATTACTACTACTATTGTTACTACTACTACTACTACTACTATTACTACTACTATTGTTACTACTACTATTACTACTACTATTGTTACTACTACTACTATTGTTACTACTACTACTACTACTACTACTACTACTACTACTATTGTTACTACTACTACTACTACTACTATTACTACTACTATTGTTACTACTACTACTATTGTTACTACTACTACTACTACTACTACTACTACGATTGTTACTAACCACAACTACTATTGTTACTAACCACTACTACTATTGTTACTAACCACTACTACGATTGTTACTAACCACTACTACTATTGTTACTACCACTACTACTATTGTTACTAACCACTACTACTATTGTTACTAACCACTACTACTATTGTTACTACTACTACTACTACTACTACTACTACTACTACTACTACTACTACTATTGTTACTACTACTACTATTACTACTACCATTGTTACTAACCACTACTACGATTGTTACTAACCACTACTACGATTGTTACTAACCAATACTACTATTGTTACTAACCACTACTACGATTGTTACTAACCACTACTACTATTGTTACTACTACTACTACCACTACTACTATTGTTACTACCACTACTACGATTGTTACTACCACTACTACAATTGTTACTAACCACTACTACGATTGTTACTAACCACTACTACTATTGTTACTACCACTACTACTGTTGTTACTACTACTACTACCACTACTACTATTGTTACTACCACTATTGTTACTACTACTACTACTACTACTACTACTACTACTACTACTACTACTATTGTTACTACTACTACTATTACTACTACTATTGTTACTAACCACTACTACGATTGTTACTAACCACTACTACGATTGTTACTAACCAATACTACTATTGTTACTAACCACTACTACGATTGTTACTAACCACTACTACTATTGTTACTACTACTACTACCACTACTACTATTGTTACTACCACTACTACGATTGTTACTACCACTACTACAATTGTTACTAACCACTACTACGATTGTTACTAACCACTACTACTATTGTTACTACCACTACTACTGTTGTTACTACTACTACTACCACTACTACTATTGTTACTACCACTACTACTATTGTTACTAACCACTACTACGATTGTTACTAACCACTACTACTATTGTTACTACCACTACTACTATTGTTACTACTACTACTACCACTACTACTATTGTTACTAACCACTACTACAATTGTTACTAACCACTACTACTATTGTTATTACCACTACTATGATTGTTACTAACTACTACTATTGTTACTAACCACTACTACTATTGTTACTACCACTACTACGATTGTTACTACTACTATTGTTACTACTACTATTGTTATTACTACTATTGTTACTACTACGCTTGTTACTACCCACTACTACTATTGTTACTAACTACTACTACTACTACTACTATTGCTACTACTACAATTGTTACTACTACTACTACTACTACTACTACTACTATCACTACTACTACCACTGCTACTACTACTACTACTATCACTACTACTACTACTACTACTACTGCTACTGCTACTCCTACTACTCCTACTACTACTACTACTACTACTAGTACTACTACTACTGCATAGTAATCCAATGCTACTGACCTGTGACAGCTTCATCTGCATGTGAGCGAAGACATGGAGGAAGCCAACGACAGCGTCCCACAGACGGCTGTGAGCTAGACTCTGCTGGTTCCCAGTACACGGACCCTACAACACAAAAACACAGACGGCCGTGAGCTAGACTCTGCTGGTTCCCAGTCCACGGGCCCTACAACACAACAACAAAAAACATATCATGGTACATAAGTCTGCCTGTGAAAAGATTTTACCTTACTATATGAAGGGAGAATAAGGATGGCCCTGGGATCAACAGTACCTGTATGTACTCTGTGAGAGTATTGAAGACCTGTTTGGCGACGTTAATTGCCTTGGAGAAATTGCGCTGTCCTTGTTCATCAATGACGTCCTTTCCCGAATAGTACCAGTAGAAATCACTGATTGATTCCTGTGTGTCGAGAGAAGAGCCACATAGACAAGTGGTTATCAACAGTAGGATGACTCCATTGAGCAGAGTTGAAGCGCTGTAACAATATAACCCTTAGAAGAGTGTAAAAGGTGAGCTCACCTGAACCCTCAGAAGGTAGTCCACGGTAGAGATGATGATGTTGACCGTAGTGTTGTTCCCCGTCTGTGTTCTCAGGTAATTCTGAAAGCCTTTCCACATCGAGGCGGAAGGGAAGAACAACAACACAGACAGCGTTCTATAGTGGTGCACGACCACAATGACAGATTCCAGGTACAACTGGGAAACAACTAGGAAACAGAGAGGAGATGGGGTTCTGGGTATTGACTAGGGGGGAGGGGGGCAACAGCAGGTGAGCCAGACTGGAAGTCTAGCGGGACTTGGGCTAGACTACAGTACCTCTTACCTGAGTTGTGACCTTCACAGAGCAGCTGCAGGAAGCGGAACAGGTCACAGGTGAACTCGTCGTCCTGCATCACCTTCTCTCCTGTATGGCAGTGGGGAGACAGACGGACACACGGGAGGGACAGCAGAGAGCATCAATAACAGAGCTGGCTGGTTTTGATCCACAATCACTACTGATCTGACTGAGGTGTGGAGTAAAACCCAGGTACACCTGGGACACAAGATACACCTGGGACACAAGATACACCTGGGACACATGATACACCTGGGACACAAGATACACCTGGGACACATGATACACCTGGGACACATGATACACCTGGGACACATGATACACCTGGGACACATGATACACCTGGGACACATGATACACCTGGGACACAAGATACACCTGGGACACAAGATACACCTGGGACACATGATACACCTGGGACACATGATACACCTGGGACACATGATACACCTGGGACACAAGATACACCTGGGACACATGATACACCTGGGACACAAGATACACCTGGGACACATGATACACCTGGGACACATGATACACCTGGGACACATGATACACCTGGGACACAAGATACACCTGGGACACAAGATACACCTGGGACACAAGATACACCTGGGACACAAGATACACCTGGGACACATGATACACCTGGGACACATGATACACCTGGGACACATGATACACCTGGGACACATGATACACCTGGGACACATGATACACCTGGGACACATGATACACCTGGGACACATGATACACCTGGGACACATGATACACCTGGGACACAAGATACACCTGGGACACATGATACACCTGGGACACATGATACACCTGGGACACAAGATACACCTGGGACACAAGATACACCTGGGACACAAGATACACCTGGGACACATGATACACCTGGGACACATGATACACCTGGGACACAAGATACACCTGGGACACAAGATACACCTGGGACACAAGATACACATGATACACCTGGGACACATGATACACCTGGGACACATGATACACCTGGGACACAAGATACACCTGGGACACAAGACACACCTGGGACACATGATACACCTGGGACACATGATACACCTGGGACACAAGATACACCTGGGACACATGATACACCTGGGACACATGATACACCTGGGACACAAGATACACCTGGGACACAAGATACACCTGGGACACATGATACACCTGGGACACAAGATACACCTGGGACACATGATACACCTGGGACACATGATACACCTGGGACACATGATACACCTGGGACACATGATACACCTGGGACACAAGATACACCTGGGACACAAGATACACCTGGGACACAAGATACACATGATACACCTGGGACACATGATACACCTGGGACACATGATACACCTGGGACACATGATACACCTGGGACACATGATACACCTGGGACACATGATACACCTGGGACACATGATACACCTGGGACACAAGATACACCTGGGACACAATATACACCTGGGACACAAGATACACCTGGGACACAAGACACACCTGGGACACATGATACACCTGGGACACATGATACACCTGGGACACAAGATACACCTGGGACACAAGATACACCTGGGACACATGATACACCTGGGACACAAGATACACCTGGGACACAAGACACACCTGGGACACATGATACACCTGGGACACATGATACACCTGGGACACAAGATACACCTGGGACACAAGATACACCTGGGACACATGATACACCTGGGACACAAGATACACCTGGGACACATGATACACCTGGGACACAAGATACACCTGGGACACATGATACACCTGGGACACAAGATACACCTGGGACACAAGATACACCTGGGACACATGATACACCTGGTACACAAGATACACCTGGGACACATGATACACCTGGGACACAAGATACACCTGGGACACATGATACACCTGGGACACAAGATACACCTGGGACACATGATACACCTGGGACACAAGATACACCTGGGACACATGATACACCTGGGACACATGATACACCTGGGACACAAGATACACCTGGGACACATGATACACCTGGGACACAAGATACACCTGGGACACAAGATACACCTGGGACACAAGATACACCTGGGACACATGATACACCTGGGACACAAGATACACCTGGGACACATGATACACCTGGGACACAAGATACACCTGGGACACATGATACACCTGGGACACATGATACACCTGGGACACATGATACACCTGGGACACATGATACACCTGGGACACAAGATACACCTGGGACACAAGATACACCTGGGACACAAGATACACCTGGGACACAAGATACACCTGGGACACATGATACACCTGGGACACATGATACACCTGGGACACATGATACACCTGGGACACATGATACACCTGGGACACATGATACACCTGGGACACACGATACACCTGGGACACATGATACACAAGATACACCTGGGACACAAGATACACCTGGGACACATGATACACAAGATACACCTGGGACACAAGATACACCTGGGACACATGATACACCTGGGACACAAGATACACCTGGGACACATGATACACCTGGGACACAAGATACACCTGGGACACATGATACACCTGGGACACATGATACACCTGGGACACATGATACACACGATACACCTGGGACACATGATACACCTGGGACACAAGATACACCTGGGACACAAGATACACCTGGGACACATGATACACCTGGGACACAAGATACACCTGGGACACATGATACACCTGGGACACATGATACACCTGGGACACATGATACACACGATACACCTGGGACACATGATACACCTGGGACACAAGATACACCTGGGACACATGATACACCTGGGACACATGATACACCTGGGACACAAGATACACCTGGGACACATGATACACCTGGGACACAAGATACACCTGGGACACAAGATACACCTGGGACACATGATACACAAGATACACCTGGGACACAAGATACACCTGGGACACATGATACACCTGGGACACAAGATACACCTGGGACACAAGATACACCTGGGACACAAGATACACCTGGGACACAAGATACACCTGGGACACATGATACACCTGGGACACATGATACACCTGGGACACAAGATACACCTGGGACACAAGATACACCTGGGACACAAGATACACCTGGGACACATGATACACCTGGGACACATGATACACCTGGGACACAAGATACACCTGGGACACATGATACACCTGGGACACATGATACACCTGGGACACAAGATACACCTGGGACACAAGATACACCTGGGACACATGATACACCTGGGACACAAGATACACCTGGGACACATGATACACCTGGGACACAAGATACACCTGGGACACATGATACACCTGGGACACATGATACACCTGGGACACATGATACACCTGGGACACATGATACACCTGGGACACAAGATACACCTGGGACACAAGATACACCTGGGACACAAGATACACCTGGGACACAAGACACACCTGGGACACAATGATACACCTGGGACACAAGATACACCTGGGACACATGATACACCTGGGACACAAGATACACCTGGGACACAAGACACACCTGGGACACATGATACACCTGGGACACAAGATACACCTGGGACACATGATACACCTGGGACACAAGATACACCTGGGACACAAGATACACCTGGGACACAAGATACACCTGGGACACATGATACACCTGGGACACAAGATACACCTGGGACACATGATACACCTGGGACACACATCACATGATCCGAGTCTGGAATGGGTGAGAAACATGGCAGTGATCTGAGTCTGGAATGGGTGAGAAACATGGCAGTGATCTGAGTCTGGAATGGGTGAGAAACATGGCTGTGATCTGAGTCTGGAATGGGTGAGAAACATGGCAGTGATCTGAGTCTGGAATGGGTGAGAAACATGGCTGTGATCTGAGTCTGGAATGGGTGAGAAACATGGCAGTGATCTGAGTCTGGAATGGGTGAGAAACATGGCAGTGATCTGAGTCTGGAATGGGTGAGAAACATGGCTGTGATCTGAGTCTGGAATGGGTGAGAAACATGGCAGTGATCTGAGTCTGGAATGGGTGAGACACATGGCAGTGATCTGAGTCTGGAATGGGCGAGAAACATGGCAGTGATCTGAGTCTGGAATGGGTGAGACACATGGCAGTGATCTGAGTCTGGAATGGGTGAGAAACATGGCAGTGATCTGACTCTGGAATGGGTGAGAAACATGGCAGTGATCTGAGTCTGGAATGGGTGAGAAACATGGCAGTGATCTGAGTCTGGAATGGGTGAGAAACATGGCAGTGATCTGAGGTGAAGCGGTACGAACCGAAGCAGCATTTTATACCAGAGTCTTTGAGCCAATAAAGTACGATTATGCAAATAGAGGGTAAACAGAGTTGTTGACCTCCTTTATATTAGGTCCTTGTAGAAGCAGTAGTTCTGAGTCTAAACTGGGACAACTGAGCATGCCCAGCAGGCCAACAGTATACGGACTGTGTTTAAAAGGCTGCCTCTAAAGTAATGATGCTAATGAAAAGAAGACGACAGGCTGGTGACACGGTGGGGCTGTGACACGTCCACTGTAATGTTACCAACTCTGACAACATAAAGATAACTTGGCGACTGAACTTCATGTTGGAGAGAGAAAGAGAAACAGGCTTGAAAGTGCTTCGGATGATACATTGAGGTAAAACAGAGATAATCACTGGGATATAGAAAGCTACTTTGATGCGTTTCAGATAAGAGTCTCAATGACCGGTGTGACCTCATAGTGAAGGCTTGCTCCTTTACACTGCCCAGGCTACGGGAGAAAAAAACATCTATTTCAAATTGCTGCTAGTATTTTCAATGGTTTAGAAAGCAAAAATACAAGGTCACACTAGAACGTATATTTGGTAAGTGCACTTTCAGGCATATTTCACCATGACAGACCAGATATGAAGTCTCATTAAGTGGCTAATTGGTCAACAGGGGATATGTTTCCCCTCCACATTGACTCTGTACCGTAATACCCTGTATATAGCCTCCACATTGACTCTGTACCGTAATACCCTGTATATAGCCTCCACATTGACTCTGTACAGTAATACCCTGTATATAGCCTCCACATTGACTCTGTACCGGTACCCCCTGTATATAGCCTCCACATTGACTCTGTACCAGTACCCCCTGTATATAGCCTCCACATTGACTCTGTACCGGTACCCCCTGTATATAGCCTCCACATTGACTCTGTACCGGTACCCCCTGTATATAGCCTCCACATTGACTCTGTACCGGTACCCCCTGTATATAGCCTCCACATTGACTCTGTACCGTAATACCCTGTATATAGTCTCCACATTTGACTCTGTACCGTAACACCCTGTATATAGTCTCCACATTTGACTCTGTACCGTAACACCCTGTATATAGTCTCCACATTTGACTCTGTACCGTAACACCCTGTATATAGTCTCCACATTTGACTCTGTACCGTAACACCCTGTATATAGCCTCCACATTGACTCTGTACTGTAATACCCTGTATATAGCCTCCACACTGACTCTGTACCGGTACCCCCTGTATATAGCCTCCACATTGACTCTGTACCGGTACCCCCTGTATATAGCCTCCACACTGACTCTGTACCGGTACCCCCTGTATATAGCCTCCACATTGACTCTGTACCGGTACCCCCTGTATATAGCCTCCACACTGACTCTGTACCGTAATACCCTGTATATAGCCTCCACACTGACTCTGTACCGATACCCCCTGTATACAGCCTCCACATTGACTCTGTACCTGTACCCCCTGTATATAGCCTCCACATTGACTCTGTACCAGTACCCCCTGTATATAACCTCCACATTGACTCTGTACCAGTACCCCCTGTATATAACCTCCACATTGACTCTGTATCAGTACCCCCTATATATAACCTCCACATTGACTCTGTACCTGTACCCCCTGTATATAGCCTCCACATTGACTCTGTACCAGTACCCCCTGTATATAACCTCCACATTGACTCTGTACCAGTACCCCCTGTATATAGCCTCCACATTGACTCTGTACCGGTACCCCCTATATATAACCTCCACATTGACTCTGTACCGTAACACCCTGTATATAGCCTCCACATTGACTCTGTACCGTAATACCCTGTATATAGCCTCCACATGGACTCTGTACCGGTACCCCCTGTATATAGCCTCCACATTGACTCTGTATCAGTACCCCCTATATATAACCTCCACATTGACTCTGTACCGGTACCCCCTGTATATAGCCTCCACATTGACTCTGTACCGGTACCCCCTGTATATATTCTCCACATTGACTCTGTACCGGTACCACCTGTATATAGCCTCCACATTGACTCTGTACCAGTACCCCCTGTATAAAGCCTCCACATTGACTCTGTACCGGTACTCCCTGTATATAGTCTCCACATTGACTCTGTACCAGTACCCCCTGTATATAACCTCCACATTGACTCTGTACCAGTACCCCCTGTATATAAATTCCACATTGACTCTGTATCAGTACCCCCTATATATAGCCTCCACATTGACTCTGTACCGTAACACCCTGTATATAGCCTCCACATTGACTCTGTACCGTAATACCCTGTATATAGCCTCCACATTGACTCTGTACCGGTACCCCCTGTATATAGCCTCCACATTGACTCTGTACCGGTACCCCCTGTATATAGCCTCCACATTGACTCTGTACCGGTACCCCCTGTATATAGCCTCCACATTGACTCTGTACCGGTACCCCCTGTATATAGCCTCCACATTGACTCTGTACCGGTACCCCCTGTATATAGCCTCCACATTGACTCTGTACTGGTACTCCCTGTATATAGCCTCCACACTGACTCTGTACCGATACCCCCTGTATATAGCCTCCACATTGACTCTGTACCGGTACCCCCTGTATACAGCCTCCACATTGACTCTGTACCGGTACCCCCTGTATATAGCCTCCACATTGACTCTGTACCAGTACCCCCTGTATATAGCCTCCACATTGACTCTGTACCGTAATACCCTGTATATAGCCTCCACATTGACTCTGTACCGGTACCCCCTGTATATAGCCTCCACATTGACTCTGTACCGGTACACCCTGTATATAGCCTCCACATTGACTCTGTACCGTAACACCCTGTATATAGCCTCCACATTGACTCTGTACCGTAATACCCTGTATATAGCCTCCACACGAAAGCATCATGTGCCAGTAGCCAGTAATTATTACCAACTCATGAAGCCGCTGTCTCCCATTACCATTGAGATATCATACAAACTAATATGGACTTTTCAAATAGATATTCAGTGTAAATCAACAACAACAACAACAGAAACATGAATGAAAATACAATATCAGTTCAAAAACACAACATAAATAACTGGGGTAAAGTTCATAGAAAAATTGACAATTTTCACGTAAAAAAACTGAAGAACAAGTACGGACACAAAAACAACAACAAAGGATACAACGACATCGACTACATCACAGCTGGACCAATCACAGAACACAGAATCAACAGCTGGACCAATCACAGGCACACAGGGTCAACAACTGGACCAATCAGAGGGGAGACACTTGGGTGATTGGGTAAACCTTCCACTAGGCACAGATCAGACCACTGAAGCCAATCAGCCACAGGTTGTTAATGCACAACAGACGACAGAGAGGGGAGGACACCACAAGTTCTCCTTATATATATATATATGAATAACACACATCCAGCCAACTGCCACGACGGGAGACCAGAACAGACCAGACCACCACTTCACTTCAAAACAGCTCACTGATCTTACATCTAGAGTTACAGCCAGATACAAACCCCAAGAGGGATGACAGGGAGAGAGAGAGAGGCTGGTTGCCTACAGTACAGCTCTACAACAGCATTACATGGCTCTAGGTTGGATAGAGAGAGAGAAGAGGTGAGAGAGAGAAAGAGAGAGAGAGAGAGAGAGAAGAGGTGAGAGAGAGAAGAGGTGAGAGAGAGTGAGAAGAGATGAGAGAGAGAGAGAAGAGGTGAGAGAAAGTGAGAAGAGGTGAGAGAGAGTGAGAAGAGGTGAGAGAGAGAGAGAGAAGAGGTGAGAGAGAGAGAGAGAGAGAGCGAGAAGAGGTGAGAGAGAGAGAGAGAGGAGGAGAGAGAGAGAGAGAAGAGGAGAGAGAGAGAGAGAGAAGAGGAGAGAGAGAGAGAGAGTGAGAAGAGGTGAGAGAGAGAGAGGTGAGAGAGAGAGAGAAGAGGTGAGAGAGAGTGAGAAGAGGTGAGAGAGAGAGAGAGAAGAGGTGAGAGAGTGAGAGAAGAGGTGAGAGAGAGTGAGAAGAGGTGAGAGAGAGAGAGAGAGAGAGAGAGAGAAGAGGTGAGAGAGAAGAGGTAAACCAGACCTCAGAACAGATTGACAGCGTCATGCTATAGTAAAGGCAGAGCAGCAGGATATAGGGAAGGAAGAGGCGTTTGACTCACGACCTGGACAGCTAATCACATCTAACAACACAAAGCTAACGAACGAACGACAGGAAAATGGCAGAAGTCATAATTACCACGCTCATGAGTGATGACTGAGGAGGGGAAGACAGTACATTAAATCAAAGAGAAAAAAGGAAAGAAAGAAAGCAGAAGTCAAACAGATTACAAATAGCTTTCAATATGGTTTTCATATCGGTTTGTTTCTTTGCAAATAAATCAGTTTAGGGTGAAGAATAGCGCAGAGCAGAAGTTGTCACTGTAGAGAATTATGGAAACACGTTTGGGTCTTTGCGTGTCAAAAAAGATACACGTCAATTAACACTATTTGTCGTGTCAAAATAAGCTTGTTGACCAATCAGGACCTGATTATGACACATAATAATTCACCACGTTCATACATGCTTTACTCAGTTATTACACATTGATTACAGTATCCACGTCGTGTTTCATATGTCATGTCGTGTTTCATATGTCATGTCAAGTTTCATATGTCATGTAGTTTCATATGTCATGTCATGTAGTGTTTCATATGTCATGTAGTGTTTCATATGTCATGTAGTTTCATATGTCATGTCATGTTTCATGTCATGTAGTGTTTCATATGTCATGTAGTGTTTCATATGTCATGTCGAGTTTCAAATGTCATGTCATGTCGAGTTTCATATGTCATGTCGAGTTTCATATCGTGTTTCATATGTCATGTCGTGTTTCATATGTCATGTCGAGTTTCATATGTCATGTCGAGTTTCATATGTCATGTCGAGTTTCAAATGTTATGTCGTGTTTCATATGTCATGTCATGTCGAGTTTCATATGTAATGTTGTGTTTCATATGTCATGTCATGTTTCAAATGTCATGTCGTGTTTCATGTCATGTCGAGTTTCATATGTCATGTAGTTTCATATGTCATGTAGTTTCATATGTCATGTCGTATTTCATATGTCATGCAGTTTCATATGTCATGTCGTGTTTCATATGTCATGTCGTGTTTCATATGTCATGTCGTGTTTCATATGTCATGTCGTGTTTCATATGTCATGTCGAGTTTCATATGTTATGTCGTGTTTCCAATGTAATGTCGTGTTTCATATGTCATGTCGTGTTTCATATGTCATGTCATGTCGAGTTTCATATGTCATGTCGTGTTTCAAATGTCATGTCGTGTTTCAAATGTCATGTCGTGTTTCAAATGTCATGTCGTGTTTCAAATGTCATGTCGTGTTTCAAATGTCATGTCGTGTTTCCTATGTCATGTCGTGTTCCATATGCTATGATGCTGGTCAACAGACACACTTCCCCAGGCTCTGGACAGTGCTGGTCATAAAAACCTAGCTAGCTGATGGATGCAAACAATGTCCTTCCCCAAAAGCTTAGCAAAAAGACAATCAGTTTCAGTAGCTATTTTGTTTAAAATATATTTGTTTAACGAGGCAATTCAGTTAAGAACAAATTCTTATTTACAATGACAGCCTACAGGGGGCAGAACGACAGATTTTTTTTTACCTTGTCAGCTCAGGGATTTGATCCAATACCCTTTCAGGTTACTGGCCCAATGCTCTAACCACTAGGCTATCTGCTCTAACCACAAGGCTACCTGCTCAAACCACCAGGCTACCTGCTCAAACCACTAGGCTACCTGCTCAAACCACTAGGCTACCTGCTGATTACTAGTCCAACATTCTAACCACTAGGCTACCTGCTGGTTACAAGTCCAACACTCTAACCACTAGGCTACCTGCTGGTTACTAGTCCAACACTCTAACCACTAGGCTACCTGCTGGTTACTAGTCCCAACGCTCTAACCACTAGGCTACCTGCTGGTTACTAGTCCCAACGCTCTAACCACTAGGCTACCTGCTGGTTACTAGTCCAACACTCTAACCACTAGGCTACCTGCTGGTTACTGACCCAACACTCTAACCACTAGGCTACCTGCTGATTACTAGTCCAACACTCTAACCACTAGGCTACCTGCTGATTACTAGTCCAACACTCTAACCACTAGGCTACCTGCTGGTTACTAGTCCAACGCTCTAACCACCAGGCTACCTGCTGGTTACTGACCCAACACTCTAACCACTAGGCTACCTGCTGGTTACCAGTCCAACACTCTAACCACTAGGCTACCTGCTGGTTACTAGTCCAACACTCTAACCACTAGGCTACCTGCTGGTTACTAGTCCAACACTCTAACCACTAGACTACCTGCTGATTACTAGTCCAACACTCTAACCACTAGGCTACCTGCCACCCCTATCTATCTAGCTAGGTGTCATCATTTATATGACGGTTTTTATTTGATTAATGGTGGTCGGACCCATCTATGTGAAGCTAGCCACAATAAGGATTAGCCACAATAGTGGACTTTGCGGTTCGTTTTCAAAATAAAAGTCTCAATGAAAGTGATGCAAATTAATACAAATAGTGGAATCATGCCATAATGGAATAGATCATACTAAACGAGGTTGGAATGTTCTTATATAAATTCACAGAAACCTGTTGAAAACACACTGGATGTAGTAGACTTTAGAATGGCATTGGGATCTTATTATCCTTATTTCACTGTACAGCCTTACCTATGGGTTGTGGATCAATGACATGGGGTATCAGTCTCCTCAGTGACACCCAGAGAACATGAGCATCATAGCTCTCATTGCGTGACTCTGAAACAACTGTGAATCGATGTACTGCACCAGTCAACCCTACTATGTATTAAACACAATTCCAGAGGGAATCTCTGAGGAGGACGTTGGTAAAAAGCACTTGGGTACTGAGTAGACTGATAACTTCATTTCATTGCTCCACATTCCAACACTCCGGCCTTTTTTAAAACATCTTAAGGATAGGGGGCACTATTTTGACGTCTGGATGCAAATCCCAAAGTAAACTGCCTGCTACTCAGGCCCAGAATGATCTGCATATAATTGGTAGATTTGGATAGAAAACAATGTAGTTTCTAAAACTGTTAAAATGATGTCTGTGAGTGTAACAGAATTTATTTGGCAGGTGAAACACCGAGGACCGACCATCCAGGAAATCTTGTTTTTTTGAGGTCACTCTCTTTTCAATTGATTTTCTAACTAGATTTATGAGGGACCGGGTTGCAAATTCCACTATTGTGGCGAGCTTCAAAACAAGCCGGTTAGCCGGGTTAAGCCACACTACCCACATAAAGCTAGCTGGCTGCTTATAAGGTTAGTTTTGGGAAGCAGGGTTAAGTAGCTGACTAGCTAGTTATTTCAATATGAGAACAACAAGTAGCTACCTAGCTAATACTTACTTACATGGATTCCTAAATCATTGCTAAGAATAGTGAAAATGAATGCAGTTTCTACTGGTAATTGTTTTAGGCTGGTTGCATTGGTGCTAGCTAGGTACCAAACTAAAGCTAGCTAGCTACCAAGTTAAAGCTAGCTAGCGAGGTAACAAACTAAAGCTAGCTATCTACCCAATAAATTGCTAATAGCATCTGTATCAAATATTTTTTTAATTTCAAATGCTCCCACAGACGTTTTCCCATTCGATGGAATAGATAATGTGTTATTACCTAGATAATGTGTTATTACCTAGATAATGTGTTATTACCTAGATAATGTGTTATTACCTAGATAATGTGTTATTACCTAGATAATGTGTTATTACCTAGATAATGTGTTAATACCTAGATAATGTGTTAATACCTAGATAATGTCTAATTACCTAGATAATGTGTTATTACCTAGATAATGTGTTATTACCTAGATAATGTGTTATTACCTAGATAATGTGTTATTACCTAGATAATGTGTTATTACCTAGATAATGTGTTATTACCTAGATAATGTGTTATTACCTAGATAATGTGTTATTACCTAGATAATGTGTTAATACCTAGATAATGTGTTAATACCTAGATAATGTGTTAATACCTAGATAATGTCTAATTACCTAGATAATGTGTTATTACCTAGATAATGTGTTAATACCTAGATAAGGTACTGTACAGCTTTGACAGTGACGCTTGGCTTGTTATTTGACGTGTCAAATTAAAAGCTTATTTGAAGTGTCCAATAGTGTTATTTGACTTATATCTTTTTTGACACACAAAGACCCAAACGGTGTTCCAAAGAGAATAAAGAAAAGAGAATTTAGAATAGGAATTAAGTTGGTCAGAGTTCTAGAAGACTGCACATTGTAGAGAATTTAGAATAGGAATTAAGTTGATCAGAGTTCTAGAAGACTGCACATTGTAGAGAATTTAGAATAGGAATTAAGTTGGTCAGAGTTCTAGAAGACTGCACATCGTAGAGAATTTAGAACAGGAAAAGAGTTGGTCAGAGTTCTAGAAGACTGCACATTGTAGAGAATTTAGAATAGGAATTAAGTTGGTCAGAGTTCTAGAAGACTGCACATTGTAGAGAATTTAGAATAGGAATTAAGTTGGTCAGAGTTCTAGAAGACTGCACATTGTAGAGAATTTAGAATAGGAATTAAGTTGGTCAGAGTTCTAGAAGACTGCACATTGTAGAGAATTTAGAATAGGAATTAAGTTGATCAGAGTTCTAGAAGACTGCACATTGTAGAGAATTTAGAATAGGAATTAAGTTGGTCAGAGTTCTAGAAGACTGCACATCGTAGAGAATTTAGAACAGGAAAAGAGTTGGTCAGAGTTCTAGAAGACTGCACATTGTAGAGAATTTAGAATAGGAATTAAGTTGGTCAGAGTTCTAGAAGACTGCACATTGTAGAGAATTTAGAATAGGAATTAAGTTGATCAGAGTTCTAGAAGACTGCACATTGTAGAGAATTTAGAATAGGAATTAAGTTGGTCAGAGTTCTAGAAGACTGCACATTGTAGAGAATTTAGAACAGGGTACTGTGACAAAACAGTTGGTTGATTATTCATAACCCCCCCCCCAGGAAGGAAGTGCCATAAGAACAGTGAGCACAGCAGAGTGTATGACAGAAAACCTTCCAGATGCCAGTCCTCCTACTAACATTAACAATGATGATTTTGAAGGTTTTATTATGTCGCAAAAAAAAGTAATATATACTAAGTTTTGCGATGATTAACGATTGTTGTTTGTTTGTTCAACCCTGTGGCTCCACTGATTCACTCTGCTTGTGCTGATTGACTTGCGTCTGGGATAAGCTTTGTGCTGATTGACTTGCGTCTGGGATAAGCTTTGTGCTGATTGACTTGTGTCTGGGATAAGCTTTGTGCTGATTGACTTGCATATGGGATAAGCTTTGTGCTGATTGACTTGCGTCTGGGATAAGCTTTGTGCTGATTGACTTGCATATGGGATAAGCTTTGTGCTGATTGACTTGCGTATGGGATAAGCTTTGTGCTGATTGACTTGCGTATGGGATAAGCTTTGTGCTGATTGACTTGCGTCTGGGATAAGCTTTGTGCTGATTGACTTGTGTCTGGGATAAGCTTTGTGCTGATTGACTTGTGTCTGGGATAAGCTTTGTGCTGATTGACTTGTGTCTGGGATAAGCTTTGTGCTGATTGACTTGCGTACGGGATAAGCTTTGTGCTGATTGACTTGTGTCTGGGATAAGCTTTGTGCTGATTGACTTGCGTCTGGGATAAGCTTTGTGCTGATTGACTTGCGTCTGGGATAAGCTTTGTGCTGATTGACTTGTGTCTGGGATAAGCTTTGTGCTGATTGACTTGCGTATGGGATAAGCTTTGTGCTGATTGACTTGCGTCTGGGATAAGCTTTGTGCTGATTGACTTGCGTCTGGGATAAGCTTTGTGCTGATTGACTTGCGTATGGGATAAGCTTTGTGCTGATTGACTTGCGTCTGGGATAAGCTTTGTGCTGATTGACTTGCGTCTGGGATAAGCTTTGTGCTGATTGACTTGCGTATGGGATAAGCTTTGTGCTGATTGACTTGTGTATGGGATAAGCTTTGTGCTGATTGACTTGCGTATGGGATAAGCTTTGTGCTGATTGACTTGTGTCTGGGATAAGCTTTGTGCTGATTGACTTGTGTCTGTGATAAGCTTTGTGCTGATTGACTTGAGTATGGGATAAGCTTTGTGCTGATTGACTTGCGTCTGTGATAAGCTTTGTGCTGATTGACTTGAGTATGGGATAAGCTTTGTGCTGATTGACTTGCGTCTGGGATAAGCTTTGTGCTGATTGACTTGCGTCTGGGATAAGCTTTGTTGTCAATGTATCCTTTAAAAAAACAATTGTCAAAGAGAAAACACAGGGAATTTGTTCACCGCCTGACTAGCATATTGGAAACGCTCGCTATAAATTACCATCAACTTTGATTCATTCTTAGAAGGGTTGTCCATCCATCCAGCCTTTGAATACAACATTGACCACAACACAGGTAGAATGTGGCACCCATGGACAACACATGGGAGGTTAGTAAATAACTGAAGAGCACAAAGACATTTGACGTGGACAGCAGGAAATGAAAAGTGATTGTTGCACGTAGACAGACGACACAGATACAGGAGTTGCTCTATGTTCAGTGTCCAAATCCAACACAACTCCTGTTCAGTCAATGAGATGACGAAACAAAAAGACAAAGGAAGAAAACCAGGATGAATTTGGACAAGGCACAACGACAACACGATATATATTAAACATATCTTAAATATGTATCTTAAATATCTTATATATATATATAACACGTATATGTTTACTCTTCTATTATGTCCATGTGTGTTCTGATATGATACCCATTCTTCCCCTCTTTAATACTGAATATATTGTGAAGACATTATGGTGAGAACTCTCCCATATTCAGCATGTGTTGTACAGAGACAGTGGGACATTACCTTTAATTAACATAGACAGTAGGAGACAGTAGGACATTACCTTTAATTAGTGTTTCTACTTGTCGGTAGTTAATATGTACCTGATCCCTCCTCTGTCACCATGCCCAGTCCCTCTGCTTTATTCTGGCGCTCAAACGCATTCAGGTCCAGAACACTGGAACAGAGAGACAGATAGGTTAACGACATATTTACACACCGAACACTCCACCGAACGGAGCGAGCGACGTGAGGATGAGGAGGGTACAGCAGTACCTGCACGACTGCATCAGACCAGCCAGACTCTGGAAGAAACCCACGTCCTTCTTGTCTTTCAGGTAGTCCAGCATTTTCTGTCAGAGAGACACGGAGACATGAGAGAGTAAACTCTACAGAGACATGAGAGAGTAAACACTACAGAGACATGAGAGAGTAAACACTACAGAGACATGAGAGGGTAAACACTACAGAGACATGAGAGAGTAAACACTACAGAGACACAGAGACATGAGAGAGTAAACTCTACAGAGACATGAGAGGGTAAATACTACAGAGACATGAGAGAGTAAACACTACAGAGACATGAGAGAGTAAACACTACAGAGACATGAGAGAGTAAACACTACAGAGACATGAGAGAGTAAACACTACAGAGACATGAGAGAGTAAACACTACAGAGACATGAGAGAGTAAACACTACAGAGACATGAGAGAGTAAACACTACAGAGACATGAGAGAGTAAACAATACAGAGACATGAGAGAGTAAACACTACAGAGACATGAGAGAGTAAACACTACAGAGACGTGAGAGAGTAAACACTACAGAGACACAGAGACATGAGAGAGTAAACACTACAGAGACATGAGAGAGTAAACACTACAGACACAGAGACATGAGAGAGTAAACACTACAGAGACATGAGAGAGTAAACACTACAGAGACACAGAGACATGAGAGAGTAAACACTACAGAGACACAGAGACATGAGAGAGTAAACACTACAGAGACATGAGAGAGTAAACACTACAGAGACACAGAGACATGAGAGAGTAAACACTACAGAGACATGAGAGAGTAAACACTACAGAGACATGAGAGAGTAAACACTACAGAGACACAGAGACATGAGAGAGTAAACACTAACAGAGACATGAGAGAGTAAACACTACAGAGACAGAGACATGAGAGAGTAAACACTACAGAGACAGAGACATGAGAGAGTAAACACTACAGAGACATGAGAGAGTAAACACTACAGAGACAGAGACATGAGAGAGTAAACACTCCAGAGACATGAGAGAGTAAACACTACAGAGACACAGAGACATGAGAGAGTAAACACTACAGAGACATGAGAGAGTAAACACTACAGAGACATGAGAGAGTAAACACTACAGAGACACAGAGACATGAGAGAGTAAACACTACAGAGACATGAGAGAGTAAACACTACAGAGACATGAGAGAGTAAACACTACAGAGACACAGAGACATGAGAGAGTAAACACTAACAGAGACATGAGAGAGTAAACACTACAGAGACAGAGACATGAGAGAGTAAACACTACAGAGACAGAGACATGAGAGAGTAAACACTACAGAGACATGAGAGAGTAAACACTACAGAGACAGAGACATGAGAGAGTAAACACTACAGAGACATGAGAGAGTAAACACTACAGAGACATGAGAGAGTAAACACTACAGAAACATGAGAGAGTAAACACTACAGAGACATGAGAGAGTAAACACTACAGAGACACAGAGACATGAGAGAGTAAACACTACAGAGACAGAGACATGAGAGAGTAAACACTCCAGAGACATGAGAGAGTAAACACTACAGAGACAGAGACATGAGAGAGTAAACACTACAGAGACATGAGAGAGTAAACACTACAGAGACATGAGAGAGTAAACACTACAGAAACATGAGAGAGTAAACACTACAGAGACATGAGAGAGTAAACACTACAAATACACAGAGACATGAGAGAGTAAACACTACAGAGACATGAGAGAGTAAACACTACAAAGACACAGAGACATGAGAGAGTAAACACTACAAATACACAGAGACATGAGAGAGTAAACACTACAGAAACACAGAGACATGAGAGAGTAAACACTCCAGAGACATGAGAGAGTAAACACTACAGAGACAGGGACATGAGAGAGTAAACACTACAGAGACATGAGAGAGTAAACACTACAGAGACATGAGAGAGTAAACACTACAGAGACATGAGAGAGTAAACACTACAGAAACACAGAGACATGAGAGAGTAAACACTACAGAGACATGAGAGAGTAAACACTACAGAGACATGAGAGAGTAAACACTACAGAGACATGAGAGAGTAAACACTCCAGAGACATGAGAGAGTAAACACTACAGAGACATGAGAGAGTAAACACTACAGAGACATGAGAGAGTAAACACTACAGAAACACAGAGACATGAGAGAGTAAACACTACAGAGACATGAGAGAGTAAACACTCCAGAGACATGAGAGAGTAAACACTCCAGAGACATGAGAGAGTAAACACTACAGAGACAGAGACATGAGAGAGTAAACACTACAGAGACATGAGAGAGTAAACACTACAGAGACATGAGAGAGTAAACACTACAGAGACATGAGAGAGTAAACACTACAGAGACATGAGAGAGAAAACATTACAGAGACATGAGAGAGTAAACACTACAGAGACATGAGAGAGTAAACACTACAGAGACATGAGAGAGTAAACACTACAGAGACACAGAGACATGAGAGAGTAAACACTACAGAGACATGAGAGAGTAAACACTAGAGACATGAGAGAGAAAACACTACAGAGACATGAGAGAGTAAACACTACAGAAACATGAGAGAGTAAACACTACAGAGACATGAGAGAGTAAACACTACAGAGACATGAGAGACTAAACACTACAGAAACACAGAGACATGAGAGAGTAAACACTACAGAGACATGAGAGAGTAAACACTACAGAGACATGAGAGAGTAAACACTACAGAGACATGAGAGAGTAAACACTACAGAGACATGAGAGAGTAAACACTACAGAGACATGAGAGAGTAAACACTAGAGACATGAGAGAGTAAACACTACAGAAACACAGAGACATGAGAGAGTAAACACTACAGAAACACAGAGACATGAGAGAGTAAACACTACATAGACATGAGAGAGTAAACACTACAGAAACACAGTTGACGACAAACACAAACAACCAATTCTATAAAGAAATATAAATAAAGTGACTAGAAATATATTGGTTGATGCATTTTGACATTAGATGCCAGATACCATGGTAGATTGATGCAGTTTAATGGTAGATACCAGGTCGATAAGTGCCTGATGGTAGATTAATGCAGCTTAATGGTAGATACCAGGTCGATAAGTGACTGATGGTAGATTGATGCAGTTTAATGGTAGATACCAGGTCGATAAGTGACTGATGGTAGATTGATGCAGTTTAATGGTAGATACCAGGTCGATAAGTGACTGATGGTAGATTGATGCAGTTTAATGGTAGATACCAGGCCGATAAGTGACTGATGGTAGATTGATGAAGTTTAATGGTAGATACCAGGTCGATAAGTGACTGATGGTAGATTGATGCAGTTTATGGTAGATACCAGGCCGATAAGTGACTGATGGTAGATTGATGCAGTTTAATGGTAGATACCAGGTCGATAAGTGACTGATGGTAGATTGATGCAGTTTAATGGTAGATACCAGGCCGATAAGAGACTGATGGTAGACTGATGCAGTTTAATGGTAGATACCAGGTCGATAAGTGACTGATGGTAGATTGATGCAGTTTAATGGTAGATACCAGGTCGATAAGTGACTGATGGTAGACTGATGCAGTTTAATGGTAGATACCAGGTCGATAAGAGACTGATGGTAGACTGATGCAGTTTAATGGTAGATACCAGGTTGATAAGTGCCTGATGGTAGATTGATGCAGTTTAATGGTAGATACCAGGTCCATAAGTGACTGATGGTAGACTGATGCAGTTTAATGGTAGATACCAGGTTGATAAGTGACTGATGGTAGATTGATGCAGTTTAATGGTAGATACCAGGCCGATAAGAGACTGATGGTAGATTGATGCAGTTTAATGGTAGATACCAGGCCGATAAGTGACTGATGGTAGACTGATGCAGTTTAATGGTAGATGGACCTACCTGCTGAACAGTCGAGTTGCCTCCATTGAGGACAGCTATCCCCAGCTTCAGAGTAGAGGCCACCATGGGACCCATCTCACCTGGTGAGGAACACAACACCTTTATACTGGATTGAGTTACCTTTACACTGGGTCTAGTGCATCACAACGTAGCTACCTACCTACTGTGGACAGAGCTCTGCTTTACACTGGGTCTAGTACATCACAACGTAGCTACCTACCTACTGTGGACAGAGCTCTGCTTTATTGAGAGTTATCTCTATACTGGGTCTAGTACATCACAACGTAGCTACCTACCTACTGTGGACAGAGCTCTGCTTTACACTGGGTCTAGTACATCACAACGTAACTACCTACCTACTGTGGATAGAGCTCTGCTTTATACTGGGTCTAGTACATCACAACGTAGCGACCTACCTACTGTGGACAGAGCTCTGCTTTATTGAGAGTTACCTTTACACTGGGTCTAGTACGTCACAACGTAGCTACCTACCTACTGTGGACAGAGCTCTGCTTTATACTGGGTCTAGTACATCACAACGTAGCTACCTACCTACTGTGGACAGAGCTCTGCTTTACACTGCGTCTAGTACATCACAACGTAGCTACCTACCTACTGTGGACAGAGCTCTGCTTTATACTGGGTCTAGTACATCACAACGTAGCTACCTACCTACTGTGGACAGAGCTCTGCTTTATACTGGGTCTAGTGCATCACAACGTAGCTGCCTACCTACTGTGGACAGAGCTCTGCTTTATTGAGTTACCTTTATACTGGGTCTAGTACATCACAACGTAGCTACCTACCTACTGTGGACAGAGCTCTGCTTTACACTGGGTCTAGTACATCACAACGTAGCTACCTACCTACTGTGGACAGAGCTCTGCTTTACACTGGGTCTAGTACATCACAACGTAGCTACCTACCTACTGTGGACAGAGCTCTGCTTTATACTGGGTCTAGTACATCACAACGTAGCTACCTACCTACTGTGGACAGAGCTCTGCTTTATTGAGAGTTCTCTATACTGGGTCTAGTACATCACAACGTAGCTACCTACGTACTGTGGACAGAGCTCTGCTTTATTGAGAGTTCTGGGTCACTGAGATGTCCAATGTATTCATCACACATGGCTGCTCTTTCCATGACAGACTGACCAGGTGAATCCAGGTGAAAGATATGATCCCTTATTGATGTCACTTGTTAAATCCACTTCCATCAGTGTAGATGAAGGGGAGGAGACAGGTTAAATAAGGGTGTTGAAGCCTGGAGATAATTGAGACTTTGATATTGTATGTTTCATTCAGAGGGTGAATGGTCAAGACTAAATATTTAAGTAGCCTTTGAACGGGGTGTGGTAGTAGGTGCCAGGGCGCACTGGTTTGTGTCAAGAACTGCAACGCTGCTGGGTTTTTCCACTCAACAGTTTCCCTGAGTGTATCAAGAATGGTCCACCAACCAAAGGACATCCGGCCAACTTGATACAACTGTTGGGGAAACATTGGAGTCAACATGGACCAGCATCCCCTGTGTCACTCTTTAAGACACCTTGTCGAGTCCATGACCCGACGAATCGAGGCTGTTCTGAGGGCTGAAAAGGGGGAGGGGGGCAGCGACCCCACATTAGGGAGGTGTCCCTAATGTTTTGTCCACTCGGTGGACATCCTGTTCATCCATTCTACTCAGAGAGCTTACCTTTGCTGGCGCTGATAGTCTGCAGCACCATCTCTGCAGCACCTCGGTCGTGTAACCTGGCCTGCTGATACAGCAGCTTCTGTTTCTCCATCTCTTTTTCCTGCAGGAGGGAGGGAGGAGGAAGAGGAGGAGGAGAGACCTGAGAGACTGCACCTTCCTGTCCAATCAGACCACCGTGCGCCCATCGGGCTACAAGACACTCAACACCACCCTGGAGGTGAAGACCTACTCCTGCACCAGGTCCAAGATCACCTTCCGTAGGTGTTTTCTATCAACGTCTAATTGAATTCAGGATGATGTCATCGGTGTTAATAAGGCCTGTTGAAGACAAATGTATTACAATATTGCAACTCATAACCACAGGGCCCCACATTGGCTAGTTAAGACCACAGAGGGCTTGGAGCTGGATGGGAGCAGGCAGTCTGTCTGTGTGTTAGTACAGTGAGGTGGACTGTAAGCTCAGTGCTGAGGGACATGAGACAGATAGACAACGAGGGGGACAGTGTCATGTCTCCAGCACACCCACTGAAACAGTGACAAACAAACAGCAGCAACAACTCTGCCTGACGGAGGGAACAGCATGGCAGGGAGCGCTATATAGGGTCCAGGCTTGGCTGCTTCCCCACTTTCCATCTGAGCCACGGCAGAAGAACACAAGGGGATGGAAGAGCTCGGGAAAAGCAAGATGGCCGCTCTCCTAATTTAGGCTTTTTTTTTTTTTTTTGTACAGTGTTGAAGAAAAAAAAACCAGGAAGCGGAGAGGGGCGGGGCATGAACGATATGAATGAGGAACCTTCAAAAGGAACATGAAATACACAAATACAGGAAAGGAAACAAGATGCAAAATCAACAAGAGACAGTTGTTTTTTTTGAGAACTTTGTTACCAGAGATTCTTCCTCCTTCTTGGCAATTTTGTTGCTTAAACCTTTGCTTATATCACGCTGGGGAAACAGAATGGTATCATTTCACAGTGCAAGGATCCACCCCCCCTCCCACCCATCTATACTCAGAAAACAGAAAAAGCTCCCAGAAAATGATGGTGAAAAGATTGGTGTAATAAGGACAGGATGTGGGCCTGGGGAACAGCCATGAGCAGCCTACTGAAAAGCCATGCTGATTAACATCGTCAGTGGTTTACGGGTGTCACTGCATGATCACACAAACCACATGAGGAAAACAAGATACAGATGTACACAATGTTCCATTATAACAGGGGCTCAAGAGTGGAGCAGAGGTCTAAGGCACTGCGTCTCGGTGCTACAGGCGTCAGAACAGACGTCAACCTGGTTCGATTCCAGGCTGTATCAGGGCTCGGCCAGGGTAGGCAGTCATTGGCCCCAGCGTCGTCCGGGGTTAGGGCTCGGCCAGGGTAGGCCGTCATTGGCCCCAGCGTCGTCCGGGGTTAGGGCTCGGCCAGGGTAGGCCGTCATTGGCCCCAGCGTCGTCCGGGGTTAGGGCTCGGCCAGGGTAGGCCGTCATTGGCCCCAGCGTCGTCCGGGGTTAGGGCTCGGCCAGGGTAGGCCGTTATTGGCCCCAGCGTAGTCCGGGGTTAGGGCTCGGCCAGGGTAGGCCGTCATTGGCCCCAGCGTCGTCCGGGGTTAGGGCTCGGCCAGGGTAGGCCGTCATTGGACCAGGTATGAGACAGATGAGCCGGATCATTATCATCTGATTGGTTCCAACTTGAGATCCACAAGTCTGCCATTAATGTCAATGAACGATGTGTGAGAAAGTTTGTATTGCACAAGGTTGTGTCAACTCAACAGAGTAGACTCTAGCTGCCATCTCTTCAGGGGTCATTATCTCAACAGAGGAGACTCTAGCTGCCATCTCTTCAGGGGTCATTATCACAACTCAGAGAAGACTCTACGTGCCATCTCTTCAGGGGTCATTATCTCAACAGAGGAGACTCTAGCTGCCATCTCTTCAGGGGTCATCATCTCAACTCAGAGAGAAGACTCTAGCTGCCATCTCTTCAGGGGTCATTATCTCAACAGAGGAGACTCTAGCTGCCATCTCTTCAGGGGTCATTATCTCAACAGAGAAGACTCTACGTGCCATCTCTTCAGGGGTCATTATCTCAACAGAGGAGACTCTAGCTGCCATCTCTTCAGGGGTCATTATCTCAACAGAGGAGACTCTAGCTGCCATCTCTTCAGGGGTCATTATCTCAACAGAGTAGACTCCAGCTGCCATCTCTTCAGGGGCCATTATCTCAACTCAGAGAAGACTCTAGCTGCCATCTCTTCAGGGGTCATTATCTCAACAGAAGAGACTCTATGTGCCATCTCTTCAGGGGTCATTATCTCAACAGAGAAGACTCTATGTGCCATCTCTTCAGGGGTCATTATCTCAACAGAGAAGACTCTAGCTGCCATCTCTTCAGGGGTCATTATCTCAACAGAGGAGACTCTACGTGCCATCTCTTCAGGGGTCATTATCTCAACAGAGGAGACTCTACGTGCCATCTCTTCAGGGGTCATTATCTCAACTCAGAGAAGACTCTAGCTGCCATCTCTTCAGGGGTCATTATCTCAACAGAGAAGACTCTAGCTGCTATCTCTTCAGGGGTCATTATCTCAACTCAGAGAAGACTCTAGCTGCCATCTCTTCAGGGGTCATTATCTCAACAGAGGAGACTCTAGCTGCCATCTCTTCAGGGGTCATTATCTCAACTCAGAGAAGACTCTAGCTGCCATCTCTTCAGGGGTCATTATCTCAACAGAGAAGACTCTAGCTGCCATCTCTTCAGGGGTCATTATCTCAACTCAGAGAGAAGACTCTAGCTGCCATCTCTTCAGGGGTCATTATCTCAACAGAGTAGACTCTAGCTGCCATCTCTTCAGGGGTCATTATCTCAACTCAGAGTAGACTCTAGCTGCCATCTCTTCAGGGGTCATTATCTCAACAGAGAAGACTTTAGCTGCCATCTCTTCAGGGGTCATTATCTCAACAGAGGAGACTCTAGCTGCCATCTCTTCAGGGGTCATTATCTCAACTCAGAGAAGACTCTACGTGCCATCTCTTCAGGGGTCATTATCTCAACAGAGAAGACTCTAGCTGCCATCTCTTCAGGGGTCATTATCTCAACTCAGAGAAGACTCTAGCTGCCATCTCTTCAGGGGTCATTATCTCAACTCAGAGAAGACTCTAGCTGCCATCTCTTCAGGGGTCATTTAAAAGCTGCCAAGCCATGGGAAACTAAATAAACAACATTTTAAAAGACGGCACCCTCTTTTTAAAATGCTTCTGGGGGATTGATGGGCAAAAGTTAAATGGGTTGGACGGTGTTCAAGAGGAGATACCTACTTCAAAACTCTTCACCTCCTCTCCATCCTCATCCTCTTCATCATGACAGCTCTGGTGGAGAAATGGATGATACAGAAAGAGAAAGACATCATAACCAATCAATCAATCAACCAAGTGATCGGGCCAATCAAATAATAAATCAATCAACCAATGAAGTGATCAGGCCAATCAAATAATAAATAAATCAACCAATGAAGTGATTGGACCAATCAAGTAATTGATGAATCAGTATAAAAACATAATGGATTGTGACGTAAGACCACTCTGAACGCAAGAGGTACCTTAGCCATGATGTCAGCATAGGCCATGTAGAGAATGTCCTCTTCCAGCTTACTGCAACACACAGTAGATAAGGTCATTATTATTGTGTCATAACGAGTAGTAGAATCAGGAAGGTTCTAGAACATCAGGTCGACATCAGATCCACTGTAATGGAAGTGTTACGACTATCAATATCAGTTACAGTCCTGGTTTTATACCACCAGGTAGAGAGGATGATGTATCATATAGAGAGTGTTACAGTCCTGGTTTTATACCACCAGGTAGAGAGGATGATGTATCATATAGAGATTGTTACAGTCCTGGTTTTACTATAGTTTACTAGGACCAGCTAGAGAGCAGAGATACCCACCACTATAAAGGACACATTACTAGTTACAGTCCTGGTATGACTACAGTTTACTAGGACCAGCTACAGAGCAGATATACCCACCACCATAAAGGAAACATTACTAGTTACAGTCCTGGTATGTCTATAGTTTACTAGGACCAGCTACAGAGCAGAGATACCCACCACTATAAAGGAAACATTACTAGTTACAGTCCTGGTATGACTACAGTTTACTAGGACCAGCTACAGAGCAGAGATACCGACCACTATAAAGGAAACATTACTAGTTACAGTCCTGGTATGACTACAGTTTACTAGGACCAGCTACAGAGCAGAGATACCCACCACTATAAAGGAAACATTACTAGTTACAGTCCTGGTATGACTACAGTTTACTAGGACCAGCTACAGAGCAGAGATACCCACCACTATAAAGGAAACATTACTAGTTACAGTCCTGGTATGTCTATGGTTTACTAGGACCAGCTACAGAGCAGAGATACCCACCACTATAAAGGACACATTACTAGTTACAGTCCTGGTATGACTACAGTTTACTAGGACCAGCTACAGAGCAGTGATACCCACCACTATAAAGGAAACATTACTAGTTACAGTCCTGGTATGACTACAGTTTACTAGGACCAGCTACAGAGCAGAGATACCGACCACTATAAAGGAAACATTACTAGTTACAGTCCTGGTATGACTACAGTTTACTAGGACCAGCTACAGAGCAGAGATACCCACCACTATAAAGGAAACATTACTAGTTACAGTCCTGGTATGACTACAGTTTACTAGGACCAGCTACAGAGCAGAGATACCCACCACAATAAAGGAAACATTACTAGTTACAGTCCTGGTATGTCTATGGTTTACTAGAACCAGCTACAGAGCAGAGATACCCACCACTATAAAGGACACATTACTAGTTACAGTCCTGGTATGACTACAGTTTACTAGGACCAGCTACAGAGCAGAGATACCCACCACTATAAAGGACACATTACTAGTTACAGTCCTGGTATCACTACAGTTTACTAGGACCAGCTACAGAGCAGAGATACCCACCACTATAAAGGAAACATTACTAGTTCCAGTCCTGGTATGTCTATAGTTTACTAGGACCAGCTACAGATCAGAGATACGCACCACTTCTCAGTCAGGGCCGTCCTACTGAATAACTGTATGAGCTGATGAAGAGGGTCGATCCTCTTGGCTCCCTCATCTTCTTCAGGAGGCTCCTCTCCTCCAGGTCTCTGTGAAGACAGAATAAAAAATTAAAAAAGGTTCTTCACAATCCACAAACATCAAATCTCTTCCTACGGGGCCTTCAAGTCTACACCACATCTACACAGGTAACACTCTCTAGTCTACACCACATCTACACAGGTAACACTCTCTAGTCTACACCACATCTACACAGGTAACACTCTCTAGTCTACACCACATCTACACAGGTAACACTCTCTAGTCTACACCACATCTACACAGGTAACACTCTCTAGTCTACACCACATCTACACAGGTAACACTCTCTAGTCTACACCACATCTACACAGGTAACAATCTCTAGTCTCAACCACATCTACACAGGTAACACTCTCTAGTCTACACCACATCTACACAGGTAACACTCTCTAGTCTACACCACATCTACACAGGTAACACTCTCTAGTCTACACCACATCTACACAGGTAACACTCTGGTCTACACCACATCTACACAGGTAACACTCTCTGGTCTACACCACATCTACACAGGTAACACTCTCTAGTCTACACCACATCTACACAGGTAACACACTCTAGTCTACACCACATCTACACAGGTAACACTCTCTAGTCTACACCACATCTACACAGGTAACACTCTCTAGTCTACACCACATCTACACAGGTAACACTCTCTAGTCTACACCACATCTACACAGGTAACAATCTCTAGTCTCAACCACATCTACACAGGTAACTCTCTCTAGTCTCAACCACATCTACACAGGTAACACTCTCTAGTCTCAACCACATCTACACAGGTAACACTCTCTAGTCTACACCACATCTACACAGGTAACAATCTCTAGTCTCAACCACATCTACACAGGTAACTCTCTCTAGTCTCAACCACATCTACACAGGTAACTCTCTCTAGTCTCAACCACATCTACACAGGTAACTCTCTCTAGTCTCAACCACATCTACACAGGTAACTCTCTCTAGTCTCAACCACATCTACACAGGTAACACTCTCTAGTCTCAACCACATCTACACAGGTAACACTCTCTAGTCTACACCACATCTACACAGGTAACACTCTCTAGTCTACACCACATCTACACAGGTAACTCCCTCTAGTCTACACCACATCTACACAGGTAACACTCTCTAGTCTACACCACATCTACACAGGTAACTCTCTCTAGTCTCCTCCACATAGTTCATTCCAGGTAACTCTCTCTAGTCTCCTCCACATAGTTCATTCCAGGTAACTCTCTCTAGTCTCCTTCACATACAGTGCCTTGCGAAAGTATTGGCCCCCTTGAACTTTGCGACCTTTTGCCACATTTCAGGCTTCAAACATAAAGATAGATGTGTAGACTAGAGAGAGTTAGATGTGGTGTAGATGTGGTGTAGACTGTATTTTTTTGTGAAGAATCAACAAGTGGGACGCAATCATGAAGTGGAACGACATTTATTGGATATTTTAAACTTTTTTAACAAATCAAAAACTGAAAAATTGGCCGTGCAAAATTATTCAGCCCCTTTACTTTCAGTGCAGCAAACTCTCTCCAGAAGTTCAGTGAGGATCTCTGAATGATCCAATGTTAACCTAAATGACTAATGATGATAAATACAATCCACCTGTGTGTAATCAAGTCTCCGTATAAATGCACCTGCACTGTGATAGTCTCAGAGGTCCGTTAAAAGCGCAGAGAGCATCATGAAGAACAAGGAACACACCAGGCAGGTCCGAGATACTGTTGTGAAGAAGTTTAAAGCCGGATTTGGATACAAAAAGATTTCCCAAGCTTTAAACATCCCAAGGAGCACTGTGCAAGCGATAATATTGAAATGGAAGGGTATCAGACCACTGCAAATCTACCAAGACCTGGCAGTCCCTCTAAACTTTCAGCTCATACAAGGAGAAGACTGATCAGAGATGCAGCCAAGAGGCCCATGATCACTCTGGATGAACAGCAGAGATCTACATCTGAGGTGGGAGACTCTGTCCATAGGACAACAATCAGTCGTATATTGCACAAATCTGGCCTTTATGGAAGAGTGGCAAGAAGAAAGCCATTTCTTAAAGATATCCATAAAAGTGTCGTTTAAAGTTTGCCACAAGCCACCTGGGAGACACACCAAACATGTGGAAGAAGGTGCTCTGGTCAGATGAAACCAAAATTGAACTTTTTGGCAACAATGCAAAACGTTATGTTTGGCGTAAAAGCAACACAGCACATCACCCTGAACACACCATCCCCACTGTCAAACATGGTGGTGGCAGCATCATGGTTTGGGCCTGCTTTTCTTCAGCAGGGACAGGAAGATGGTTAAAATTGATGGGAAGATAGATGGAGCCAAATACAGGACCATTCTGGAAGAAAACCTGATGGAGTCTGCAAAAGACCTGAGACAGGGACGGAGATTTGTCTTCCAACAAGACAATGATCCAAAACATAAAGCAAAATCTACAATGGAATGGTTCAAAAATAAACATATCCAGGTGTTAGAATGGCCAAGTCAAAGTCCAGACCTGAATCCAATCGAGAATCTGTGGAAAGAACTGAAAAAAGCTGTTCACAAATGCTCTCCATCCATCCTCACTGAGTTCGAGCTGTTTTGCAAGGAGGAATGGGAAAAAATGTCAGTCTCTCGATGTGCAAAACTGATAGAGACATACCCCAAGCGACATACAGCTGTAATCGCAGCAAAAGGTGGCGCTACAAAGTATTAACGTAAGGGGGCTGAATAATTTTGCACGCCCAATTTTTCAGTTTTTGATTTGTTAAAAAAGTTTGAAATATCCAATAAATGTCGTTCCACTTCATGATTGCGTCCCACACAAAATACAGTTTTATATCTTTATGTTTGAAGCCTGAAATGTGGCAAAAGGTCGCAAAGTTCAAGGGGGCCGAATACTTTCGCAAGGCACTGTAGTTCATTCCAGGTAACTCTCTCTAGTCTCCTCCACATAGTCCATTCCAGGTAACTCTCTCTAGTCTCCTCCACATAGTTCATTCCAGGTAACGCTCTCTTGTCTCCTCCACATAGTTCATTCCAGGTAACTCTCTCTAGTCTCCTCCACATAGTTCATTCCAGGTAACTCTCTCTAGTCTCCTCCACATAGTTCATTCCAGGTAACTCTCTCTTGTCTCCTCCACATAGTTCATTCCAGGTAACTCTCTCTAGTCTCCTGCACATAGTTCATTCCAGGTAACTCTCTCTAGTCTCCTCCACATAGTTCATCCCAGGTAACTCTCTCTTGTCTCCTCCACATAGTTCATTCCAGGTAACTCTCTCTAGTCTCCTCCACATAGTTCATTCCAGGTAACTCTCTCTAGTCTCCTCCACATAGTTCATTCCAGGTAACTCTCTCTTGTCTCCTCCACATAGTTCATTCCAGGTAACTCTCTAGTCTCCTCCACATAGTTCATTCCAGGTAACTCTCTCTAGTCTCCTCCACATAGTTCATTCCGGGTAACTCTCTCTAGTCTCCTCCACATAGTTCATTCCGGGTAACTCTCTCTAGTCTCCTCCACATAGTTCATTCCGGGTAACTCTCTCTAGTCTCCTCCACATAGTTCATTCCGGGTAACTCTCTCTAGTCTCCTCCACATAGTTCATTCCGGGTAACTCTCTCTAGTCTCCTCCACATAGTTCATTCCGGGTAACTCTCTCTAGTCTCCTCCACATAGTTCATTCCGGGTAACTCTCTCTAGTCTCCTCCACATAGTTCATTCCGGGTAACTCTCTCTAGTCTCCTCCACATAGTTCATTCCAGGTAACTCTCTCTAGTCTCCTCCACATAGTTCATTCCAGGTAACTCTCTCTAGTCTCCTCCACATAGTTCATTCCAGGTAACTCTCTCTAGTCTCCTCCACATAGTTCATTCCAGGTAACTCTCTCTAGTCTCCTCCACATAGTTCATTCCTTCCCTCCGTTGAATTGAGAGGAAATTCTCAGAAACGTTATCTGAAAGGTTTGTATCGTTGACTGCTTTTGTTTTGTAAACAACAGTCTGTTTCTTTGTGCTCTCAGAAAAAAGAAATCACTTCGCCCACAATGGATGCTGGGTATTGGAGCCTGGTTAATCCAATCATGACTTCATTTCAAACCGAGAGTTCTATGTCTGTGTGGCTGTGCTCAGAATATCAAATGGATGCTCTGCGAACAACATGGTTTGTGTGCAGACAGGAAAATAGCATCAACACAACAACACGTCATTAGAAACATATTTTAACGAGACACAGGCATTCCCTGCTGTGTGATTTCCCACACAGTGTTCCTGAATTCACACTTTAATGGAGGAACACTTACAGTCTGGTTGACTATGAGCTTATCAATGGAGGAACACTTACAGTCTGGTTGACTATGAGCTTATCAATGGAGTAACACTTACAGTCTGGTTGACTATGAGTTTATCAATGGAGGAACACTTACAGTCTGGTTGACTATGAGCTTATCAATGGAGGAACACTTACAGTCTGGTGCTCTATGAGCTTATCAATGGAGTAACACTTACAGTCTGGTTGACTATGAGTTTATAAATGGAGAAACACTTACAGTCTGGTTGACTATGAGTTTATAAATGGAGAAACACTTACAGTCTGGTCCTCTATGAGCTTATCAATGGAGGAACACTTACAGTCTGGTTGACTATGAGTTTATAAATGGAGAAACACTTACAGTCTGGTTGACTATGAGTTTATAAATGGAGAAACACTTACAGTCTGGTCCTCTATGAGCTTATCAATGGAGGAACACTTACAGTCAGGTACTCTATGAGCTTATCAATGGAGGAACACTTACAGTCAGGTCCTCTATGAGCTTATCAATGGAGGAACACTTACAGTCTGGTGCTCTATGAGCTTATCAATGGAGTAACACTTACAGTCTGGTCCTCTATGAACTTATCAATGGAGGAACACTTACAGTCTGGTCCTTTATGAGCTTATCAATGGAGGAACACTTACAGCCAGGTCCTCTATGAGCTTATCAATGGAGTAACACTTACAGTCTGGTTGACTATGAGCTTATCAATGGAGGAACACTTACAGTCTGGTCCTCTATGAGCTTATCAATGGAGGAACACTTACAGTCTGGTCCTCTATGAGCTTATCAATGGAGGAACACTTACAGTCTGGTCCTCTATGAGCTTATCAATGGAGGAACACTTACAGTCTGGTCCTCTATGAGCTTATTAATGGAGGAACACTTACAGTCTGGTCCTCTATGAGCTTATCAATGGAGGAACACTTACAGTCTGGTCCTCTATGAGCTTATCAATGGAGGAACACTTACAGTCTGGTCCTCTATGAGCTTATCAATGGAGGAACACTTACAGTCGGGTTGACTATGAGCTTATCAATGGAGGAACACATACAGTCTGGTCCTCTATGAGCTTATCAATGGAGGAACACTTACAGTCTGGTCCTCTATGAGCTTATCAATGGAGGAACACTTACAGTCTGGTCCTCTATGAGCTTATCAATGGAGGAACACTTACAGTCTGGTCCTCTATGAGCTTATCAATGGAGGAACACATACAGTCTGGTCCTCTATGAGCTTATCAATGGAGGAACACTTACAGTCTGGTCCTCTATGAGCTTATCAATGGAGGAACACTTACAGTCTGGTCCTCTATGAGCTTATCAATGGAGGAACACATACAGTCTGGTCCTCTATGAGCTTATCAATGGAGGAACACTTACAGCCAGGTCCTCTATGAGCTTATCAATAATATAATAATAATATATCCCATTTAGCAGACGCTTTTGTCCAAAGCGACTTACAAGTCGGCTGGGGCCACTACTTTTACATATGGGTGGTCCCAGCGGGAATCGAACCCACGACGCTTGGCGTTGCAAGCGCCATGCTCTACCGACTGAGCCACACCTCAATGGAGGAACACTTACAGTCTGGTCCTCTATGAGCTTATCAATGGAGGAACACTTACAGTCGGGTTGACTATGAGCTTATCAATGGAGGAACACATACAGTCTGGTCCTCTATGAGCTTATCAATGGAGGAACACTTACAGCCAGGTCCTCTATGAGCTTATCCTCAAAGTAGTGCTCCTCAGTCTCAATCCATGACTTCTCATATCCCTGTAGAAACAGGTTGACTGCCCGGTGCCTGGTGGGAGACAGAGAGAAGTCATCAGAGGTGAATGGATGAATGAGAGAGAGAGAGAAGTCTGTCCTGGACAGTAAGTAGTAGTTGGACAGTGATCCTTTATAAAACTGCACAGAACAGGGTTTTCTGAAGATGTACTGCTGACGCTGTTGATTCACCAGGAGATGACAGGAATATGTTCATTTACATGTGGGGGTGGAGCAGGGTGAAAGAGAGGGCTAGTTAGGTAAGGCACGTGGAGACATGTTTACCTGGGTTAGTTAGGGCTAGTTAGGTAAGGCACGTGAAGACATGTTTACCTGGGTTAGTTAGGGTTAGTTAGGTAAGGCACGTGGAGACATGTTTACCTGGGTTAGTTAGGGTTAGTTAGGTAAGGCACGTGGAGACATGTTTACCTGGGTTAGTTAGGGTTAGTTAGGTAAGGCACGTGGAGACATGTTTACCTGGGTAGGTTAGGGTTAGTTAGGTTAGGCACGTGGAGACATGTTTACCTGGGTAGGTTAGGGTTAGTTAGGTAAGGCACGTGGAGACATGTTTACCTGGGTAGGTTAGGGTTAGTTAAATAAGGTAAGTGGAGACATGTTTACCTGGGTTAGTTAGGTTAGGCATGTGGAGACATGTTTACCTGGGTTAGTTAGGGTTAGTTAGGCTAGGCACGTGGAGACATGTTTACCTGGGTTAGTTAGGGTTAGTTAGGTAAGGCACGTGGAGACATGTTTACCTGGGTTAGTTAGGGTTAGTTAAGTAAGGCACGTGGAGACATGTTTACCTGGGTTAGTTAGGGTTAGTTAGGCTAGGCACGTGGAGACATGTTTACCTGGGTTAGTTAGGGTTAGTTAGGCTAGGCACGTGGAGACATGTTTACCTGGGTTAGTTAGGGTTAGTTAGGTAAGGCACGTGGAGACATGTTTACCTGGGTTAGTTAGGGTTAGTTAGGTAAGGCACATGAAGACATGTTTACCTGGGTTAGTTAGGGTTAGTTAGGTAAGGCACGTGGAGACATGTTTACCTGGGTCAGTTAGGGTTAGTTAGGCTAGGCACGTGGAGACATGTTTACCTGGGTTAGTTAGGGTTAGTTAGGTAAGGCACGTGGAGACATGTTTACCTGGGTTAGTTAGGGTTAGTTAGGCTAGGCACGTGGAGACATGTTTACCTGGGTTAGTTAGGGTTAGTTAGGTAAGGCACGTGAAGACATGTTTACCTGGGTTAGTTAGGGTTAGTTAGGTAAGGCACGTGAAGACATGTTTACCTGGGTCAGTTAGGGTTAGTTAAGTAAGGTAAGTGGAGACATGTTTACCTGGGTTAGTTAGGTTAGGCACGTGGAGACATGTTTACCTGGGTTAGTTAGGGTTAGTTAGGTAAGGCATGTGGAGACATGTTTACCTGGGTTAGTTAGGGTTAGTTAAGTAAGGCACGTGGAGACATGTTTACCTGGGTTAGTTAGGGTTAGTTAGGCTAGGCACGTGGAGACATGTTTACCTGGGTTAGTTAGGGTTAGTTAGGTAAGGCACGTGAAGACATGTTTACCTGGGTTAGTTAGGGTTAGTTAGGTAAGGCACGTGGAGACATGTTTACCTGGGTTAGTTAGGGTTAGTTAGGTTAGGCACGTGGAGACATGTTTACCTGGGTTAGTTAGTATTAGTTAGGTAAGGCAAGAGGAGACTTGTTTACCTGGGTAAGTTAGGGTTAGTTAGGTAAGGCACGTGGAGACATATTTACCTGGGTTAGTTATACAGGGAGCCACATCTACCTGGGTAGGTTATACAGGGGAGCCATGTTTACATGGGTAGGTTATACAGGGGAGCCATGTGTACCTGGGTAGGTTATACAGGGGAGCCATGTGTACCTGGGTAGGTTATACAGGGGAGCCATGTGTACCTGGGTAGGTTATACAGGGGAGCCATGTTTACCTGGGTAGGTTATACAGGGGAGCCATGTTTACCTGGGTAGGTTATACAGGGAGCCATGTGTACCTGGGTAGGTTATACAGGGGAGCCATGTGTACCTGGGTAGGTTATACAGGGGAGCCATGTTTACCTGGGTAGGTTACACAGGGGAGCCATGTTTACCTGGGTAGGTTATACAGGGGAGCCATGTTTACCTGGGTAGGTTATACAGGGGAGCCATGTGTACCTGGGTAGGTTATACAGGGGAGCCATGTTTACCTGGGTAGGTTATACAGGGGAGCCATGTGTACCTGGGTAGGTTATACAGGGGAGCCATGTTTACCTGGGTAGGTTATACAGGGAGCCATGTGTACCTGGGTATGGGTAGGTTATACAGGGGAGCCATGTGTACCTGGGTAGGTTATACAGGGGAGCCATGTGTACCTGGGTAGGTTATACAGGGGAGCCATGTGTACCTGGGTAGATTATACAGGGGAGCCATTCTGAAACAGGCCACTACAGCCCTCTTCCTCTGTTTAGAGAGCAGCTTGTGCCACACAGCCTTCTTGCTCCTCTGCGGATGTTCCACCTACAGAAAGAGGAAACGGAGAGGCATAAACGTTACCGATTCACACAACTCAACGTTACCGATTCACACAACTCAACGTTACCGATTCACACAACTCAACGTTACCGATTCACACAACTCAACGTTACAGATTCACACAACTCAACGTTACCGATTCACACAACTCAACGTTACCGATTCACACAACTCAACGTTACCGATTCACACAACTCAACGTTACCGATTCACACAACTCAACGTTACCGATTCACACAACTCAACGTTACCGATTCACACAACTCAACGTTACAGATTCACACAACTCAACGTTACAGATTCACACAACTCAACGTTACAGATTCACACAACTCAACGTTACAGATTCACACAACTCAACGTTACAGATTCACACAACTCAACGTTACCGATTCACACAACTCAACGTTACCGATTCACACAACTCAACGTTACCGATTCACACAACTCAAACACATTTCTAACAGGACTTCAGCAATATGCTATAACATGCCAGGGGTCAAACTATTTAACTTTAAATCGCGCATTGGAAATAAAATGGGCCACATTTTCTTTGAGGATATTTAAACTTCCCTTTGCTGAGCTGGAAATGACCCTCAGCCCTGCAGGAAACAGCATCATAAAATACCAATGTTGTCCCCAGAAGAACTTTCCTTTGGATTTTTTCTAACATTATAGACGACTTCAGAGCCAGGTCATGTTCAATAGGCACCAAACTGAGAAAAACATTTTCCATGACAAAACGTTTTAAAATGTGATTATAAACCAAAGAAAACAGGCAGAAAGAGAGACGGACAGCCTGGTTTTCTGTTACTTAAACGTTTTAAAACATTTTCCATTGCATGCCCTAAATGAACCCTGATGTTTCCCAGAACCCACCTGGTCGAGATAGAAGAGGACGTGAGCGATGTCCAGGACTCTCTCTACAGTCTTCTCCGGGTCTGACGTGTCCTCGCTCCTGTTAGGAAGGTCCTTATACAGAGCCATCTGCCAGCGGATAGCAGGGTCCTCCAGCTACACACAGAGAGAATACATTATTGGGGTTGAGGAGAAACAGCAGGTTTAAGCATGTCTGAGGTCTAAGCAAGGCTACGTGATTTCACTGTGAGGGTTAAGGTTCGTTAACCTGGTCTCCGTGTTTGGGTTTTCTATCCAACTCCTATAGTCATCGGCATACCCAAAAATATGAGTTGGCTTTTTCAGCATGACTCAAATCAAATCAAGATGTATTTATACAACACATCTCAGACATGGAAGGCAACACAATGTGCTTCACAGGAAGAAAAAACAAAAAAACAACGAAAATAAAACGGAGAACAATAAAACTAAAGAATAACAATAAAAACTGAACGAATGACAAGCACCCTGAGGAAAAGGTAAAGTTAAAAAGGTATGTTTTAAGATCTGTTTTAAATATGTCCACATATGTCCCCCCCCCCCCCCCAGGGCCTCTGGCAGGCTGGGGGCTTAGTAACTAGAGGCTCCATGTCTTTTCATCTTAGGCTTTGAGATAGTTAAAAGGCCAGAACCAGAGGACCTGAGGGACCGACTTGGTACAGAACTTAAAAGCATGTCTGACATGTATTGGGTGAACCATCGTGGATGGATTTAAAAACCAATAGAAGAATCTTAAAATGACAGTTAACCCACTGTTCCCCTGAACAAGACAGTTAACCCACTGTTCCCCTGAACAAGACAGTTAACCCACTGTTCCCCTGAACAAGACAGTTAACCCACTGTTCCCCTGAACAAGACAGTTAACCCACTGTTCCCCTGAACAAGACAGTTAACCCACTGTTCCCCTGAACAAGACAGTTAACCCACTGTTCCCCTGAACAAGACAGTTAACCCACTGTTCCCCTGAACAAGACAGTTAACCCACTGTTCCCCTGAACAAGACAGTTAACCCACTGTTCCCCTGAACAAGACAGTTAACCCACTGTTCCCCTGAACAAGACAGTTAACCCACTGTTCCTAGGCCGTCATTGAAAATAAGAATTGATTGATTAGATTAACAGATCTGGGAAACAGGCTAAGAGTTACGGGCTAAGAGTTAGGGGTTAAGGGTTAAGAGTTAAAGGTTGTGAGGATCATGGGCTACCCACCAATGCAGTATTACACCCATACATGCTCTGCCCTAAGGCCCCCAGGTGGCCCTCTCGAATCCTGGACGTGCCCAGGATATCAGTGGCTCTACCCGGGGCATTGCCCTGCCCCTGCCCCTGCCCGTGCCCATGGTGCATCACATAATCCACAGACGAGGCCTTCTTGATGCCTGCCCGGGTGGTCCTAGGAGGCCGGTGGGTATAGCTACTCTCCATAGTGGCAGAGCGCTTGCGGGCGCCAGCCAGACGTTTGTGCCCGCCGGGCATCTCTAAGGCCGGAGGTTTGGAGGCCTGCTGACTCTTCATCCACTTCATCACTATGATCAACTTCTTCACCATCTTTTTGAAGTGGAACACTCGGTACTGAGGATGGTGATGGAGGAGGAAGGGTGGCGGTGGACAGGACATGCAGGCATGCAGAGAGAACGGTGAGATGGAGACAGAGAGACAGAGATAGATGGTGAGCTGGAGGAATGGAGGGAGACGGGACATGCAGGTTTATGAAAGACAAATGAAACCTTTCTTTGTCTTTTTAGGTCTAATAATTGACTTCATCCAAATTGACTTCTTATTGGTTGAAGTATCGAGTCAGCTTATACAACATATGCTACAAGGCTGTAGCATGGTGTAGATTAGTATGTACCACGTTGTATAGTACTACAATACTGTAGCATGGTGTAGATGAGTATGGGGGAGTACATGCTTATGATGTCACAACTGAGATGAAGTAATTAAGTAGTGTAACAACCTTTCCCTGCAGGTGCAGGTTGTTTCTGATGATCTCCCGCACCTCGTCCTCTGTGTCTTTCTGTTGACAAAACATCAAAGAAACACTGATTCATAGGGTTGACTGTAGCAAACAGGGGGCCCATGGAATCTGGGCTCTTCTACTTACTCGGGAGTTAAAGAAACCAATGAGACACCTTACTGTTTCATTAGAGACTTCAGTGATTTACCTGACTGAAGCGGATCTTGGCCAGAGCGATCAGTTCCTGGTCTCCTGGAGCGCAGATATTCAGTCCTACAGGAAGTAGTCTCTTCAACGCTGCTACGATGAGGCTGGTCTGCATGGAGTAGCGATCACCCTTCCTCTTCATCTTCTTCCTCTCCTGGTCGGACACGGCTCCCTAGAGGGGAGACACCAGGTGACAAGTCAACAAGTCAGCAGCACCACCTGGTCTCACTACTGGTGTCCCCCAGGGCTCTGTACTAGGTCCTTTTTAATGTCTCACTACTGGTGTCCCCCAGGGCTCTGCACTCGGTCCTCTTTAATGTCTCACTACTGGTGTCCCCCAGGGCTCTGCACTCGGTCCTCTTTAATGTCTCACTACTGGTGTCCCCCAGGGCTCTGCACTAGGTCCTCTTTAATGTCTCACTACTGGTGTCCCCCAGGGCTCTGCACTAGGTACTCTTTAATGTCTCACTACTGGTGTCCCCCAGGGCCCTGTACTAGGTCCTCTTTAATGTCTCACTACTGGTGTCCCCCAGGGCTCTGTACTAGGTCCTCTTTAATGTCTCACTACTGGTGTCCCCCAGGGCTCTGCACTAGGTCCTCTTTAATGTCTCACTACTGGTGTCCCCCAGGGCTCTGCACTCGGTCCTCTTTAATGTCTCACTACAGGTGTCCCCCAGGGCTCAGTCTCACTACTGGCTCTGTACTGGGTCCTCTCTTGTTCTTTCTGAACACCAAGCCACATTTCAGGTCAAGAACAACTTATCTATTTAATTATGTTCAGTCATCACAACTTACTGTGCAGTCTTCTTTATATTTGGGGGACAAAGCTCTTTGACTTATATATATATATACAGAGTCATTGTATACCTAAATCACGCTCGTACCATCTATATAACATCACTTGCCTTGGACATCTTTGACTTGGTGTCTGTGATCAGGAAGGACATATTGTTGATCTCATTCTGAACCACAAAGTTCTGCTCCTCCCGTTTAAAATTCTGCAGTGGAAGAAATAAAATATTTCATTGTTGGATATTGCCAAGGATTTATGCAAATGTAGCCTGCAGCCTGACAGGGGACTTGGAGAAGAACAGACACACATGAACGCTCTAGAGATACATCACAGTCTTCTAGTTCTCGCTGCCAGGCAAGCAAATGTAAAATGTATTTATTGCAGAAAGAAACGCTGAAGAATTCCTAGAATTGAATGGGATTTTAATAGGAGTATCTGAGTACTCTCAGAGTGCCTTGGTGACGACCAGTAGAAACTATCACAGAGTGATTAAGACATTAAATGTTTCCTGGAAACTGTTATAGTGGTGTGATGATTGATATGTGACATTGTCTCTGTGCAGCTTACATGAGACTTGGACCAGAAAATGAAGACCTCTGCTACCATGCGGAAGAGCTCCTCAGCCTCAGGGTTCGATTCTTTCAGCCATTTGGCCCTAAGATAAAAACACATTGCAAACAAGTTACAGTATTCAGTTGGATAAAACAGTCAGACCACTAGAAACACGTAACAGTAGACTTTAAGTTGGATAAAACAGTCACAAGAGCATAAACAAGTTACAGAAGACATTCAGTTGGATAAAACAGTCACACCAACAGCAGCAACTGGCATCATGTCTTTAACAACTTTAAAAAACACTTTGGTTATTGATACACCCACGCCTCTCACTTTACCCCACTGGTCCTTTACCTGTTGTAGTCAGCAACATGGAGGAGGAGGAAGTAGAATGTCTAGGTACCTGTTGTAGTCAGCAACATGGAGGAGGAGGAAGTAGAATGTCTAGGTACCTGTTGTAGTCAGCAACATGGAGGAGGAGGATGTAATGGAGGAGGAGGAAGTAGAATGTCTAGGTACCTGTTGTAGTCAGCAAAATGGAGGAGGCGGAGGTAGAATGTCTAGGTACCTGCTGTAGTCAGCAACATGGAGGAGGAGGAAGAGAATGTCTAGGTACCTGTTGTAGTCAGCAACATGGAGGAGGAGGAAGTAGAATGTCTAGTTACCTGTTGTAGTCAGCAACATGGAGGAGGAGGAAGAGAATGTCTAGGTACCTGTTGTAGTCAGCAACATGGAGGAGGAGGAAGTAGAATGTCTAGTTACCTGTTATAGTCAGCAACATGGAGGAGGAGGAAGAGAATGTCTAGGTACCTGTTGTAGTCAGCAACATGGAGGAGGAGGAAGTAGAATGTCTAGTTACCTGTTATAGTCAGCAACATGGAGGAGGAGGAAGTAGAATGTCTAGGTATCTGTTGTAGTCAGCAACATGGAGGAGGAGGAGGAAGTAGAATGTCTAGTTACCTGTTGTAGTCAGCAACATGGAGGAGGAGGAAGTAGAATGTCTAGTTACCTGTTGTAGTCAGCAGCATGGAGGAGGAGGAAGTAGAATGTCTAGTTGCCTGTTGTAGTCAGCAACATGGAGGAGGAGGAAGTAGAATGTCTAGTTACCTGTTGTAGTCAGCAACATGGAGGAGGATGAAGTAGAATGTCTAGTTACCTGTTGTAGTCAGCAACATGGAGAAAGAGGAAGTAGAATGTCTAGTTACCTGTTGTAGTCAGCAACATGGAGGAGGAGGAGGAAGTAGAATGTCTAGTTACCTGTTGTAGTCAGCAAGATGGAGGAGGAGGAAGTAGAATGTCTAGGTACCTGGTGTAGTCTACAAAGCGGATGAGGAGGTAGAATGTCTAGTTACCTGTTGTAGTCTACAAAGCGGATGAGTAGCGGATAAAAGGCATAGAGGTCTCTGATCAGGATGGTAAACTCATCCAGGATGAGTAGTTCAGCCTCAGACATCTCCCCTCGTCCTCGGCCTTCATCTGTTCCTCATCCTGCAGTACGGTGGCAGCCTTCTTCCTCAACTTCTCCATCAGCGGCAGAAAGTGGGTCTTCAACAGCCCCCCCTTTGCCTTACCAATGATGGGCTGAGAGAACACTGGAGGCGAGAACAGAATAGAGAAGGACAGTAAGAGAGAGAGACTTGTGGGAAACAACGATGGTGGTGTTTCACTCTAGATGATTTTACAGTTTGTTTTCTAATTTAAACAACGATGGTGGTGTTTCACTCTGGATGATTCTACAGTTTGTTTTCTTATTTAAACAACGATGGTGGTGTTTCACTCTGGATGATTCTACAGTTTGTTTTCTTATTTAAACAACGATGGTGGTGTTTCACTCTGGATGATTCTACAGTTTGTTTTCTTATTTAAACAACGATGGTGGTGTTTCACTCTGGATGATTCTACAGTTTGTTTTCTTATTTAAACAACGATGGTGGTGTTTCACTCTGGATGATTCTACAGTTTGTTTTCATTTAGAAACAATGCATTTTGGTTGCTGTGTCCCGTGACATCAACACATGATCACCACCACATGCAGTAACAACACATATCCAGTATGAGAAACTGCTTGGTCATGTGGGTGACAGATGCTCCTACGGCATAGAAGGGTTGAAGACAAGTAAAGTGTGGTTAACCGTTGGGTTTCTGAGCACCCACCCACCTGCCGGTCAACCAGGCTTCCCCGGCGATCAACATGCAATTTTAGCAATTAATTTGTTCTCGACCAATTACTACTCTTCCTGGGGTTCAAACAGGAAACAAAACAACAAATAAAATATATAAAATAAATCATAGGCATAATATAATATACATAACACTACATAACACCACAGAAAACTACATCATCTCCTGCCTCTGCCTCACGCTTCAGAGATGACTCCGGCCCAATAAGCCGTTCCTGTTGGAACAAGCCAATGATTCGGTCAATGTTACCCACCTACAGTTATTTATCCGTTATCCGTTCTTTTTTACGAAATCAGGGCCTGTAGGACCTGTCTGGTCAACCGAGATGTCAAGAAAACAGAGCGCCGTCTCCTCATGGCCTGTTTCCATTGATCATCCTTGAGATGTTTCTCCAACTTAGATTGGATTCCACCTGTCTTAAATTCTATTTATTGGACATGATTTGAAAAGGTACACACCTGTCTATATAAGTTCCCACAGTTGACAGTGTATGTCAGAACAAAAACCAAGACATGAGGTCGAAAGAATTGTCAATAGAGCTCCGAGACAGGATTTTGTCGAGGCACAGATCTGGGGAATGGTACACCAAAATATTTCTGCAGCATTGAAGGTCCCCAAGAACGCAGTGGCCTCCATCATTCTTAAATGGAAGAAGGTAAGAACCACCAAGAATCTTGTTTCTAAAAACCCTGTTTTTGCTTTGTCATCATGGGGTATTCTGTGTAGATCGATGAGGGTCTTGTAGTGATTCCTACGTCGAAGATGTGAAAAATATTTATTGATCTGACGACGCACTTGGAACACTTCCATCTTTCCTCTATATTCTATAACCACGTTTAGCTACCGCTGCATCAAAGGACTCTATAACCACGTTTAGCTACCGCTGCATCAAAGGACTCTATAACCACGTTTACCTACCGCTGCATCAAAGGACTCTATAACCACATTTAGCTACGGCTGCATCAAAGGAATCTATAACCACATTTAGCTACGGCTGCATCAAAGGAATCCATAACCACGTTTAGCTACCGCTGCATCAAAGGACTCTATAACCACGTTTAGCTACCGCTGCATCAAAGGACTCTATAACCACGTTTAGCTACCGCTGCATCAAAGGACTCTATCAACACGTTTAGCTACCGCTGCATCAAAGGACTCTATAACCACGTTTAGCTACCGCTGCATCAAAGGACTCTATAACCACGTTTAGCTACCGCTGCATCAAAGGACTCTATAACCACGTTTAGCTACGGCTGCATCAAAGGACTCTATCAACACGTTTAGCTACCGCTGCATCAAAGGACTCTATAACCACGTTTAGCTACCACTGCATCAAAGGAATCTATAACCACGTTTAGCTACGGCTGCATCGAATGACTCTATAACCACGTTTAGCTACCGCTGCATCAAAGGACTCTATAACCACGTTTAGCTACCGCTGCATCAAAGGACTCTATAACCACGTTTAGCTACCGCTGCATCAAAGGACTCTATAACCATGTTTAGATAACGCTGCGTCAAAGGAATTATCTCAGAGTGCTTCAGAGACGGCCAGAATAGTAATGTGTTCTGATGTTAATTGCTAACTTCATGGACCTTGTTTCTCAGGCTACATATGTTAGTATGGGCTATTTTCAGTCCTTTTCTGGGTTGCTTGATTGTTTTTAATGATCCGAGGTAGACATGTCCATGACATTTACTTTTGACTCAATGCTACTGAGTGGCCTGCCCACAGTGGGCTTCTTCCTAAGGCAGACAGTTTTCAGTACAAACAAGGGAATTCAATTCTATGTGGCGATATGATTATTGCTGACAATCCCCTCTGACGACGTATGAGGTCGTGGTAACTACACACACACACACACACACACACACACAAAACAACCAAGACATTGACAAGCACGCTAAAGTGCTTTTGACCATGTGGTAGATAGAAGGTGTGTCTCTACCTGCAAGCCGTTTCATCCAGGCCCCCTCGTCGATCCCCAGGTTATTGTAGATAATCTTCAGGATGTTGCCCAGTAGACTATTCATGTGGTCTGAGGTGAGGTGAGTACAGCAGCTGTCTGCAGTCTCTGGAGGGTTGTTCTCAGGGCCGTGCTCCCACCAGTGAGACATGTAGCTGCATAGCATGGGCAGCACCACCTGAGGATTAAGGACAGGGGGAGGAATGCTCATGTTAAATGTTTAAGCAATGTTGTCTTTTCAATCATGTTCTTATCTCTTGTAAGCTCAGGGATCCAGACCAACATTTTGCCCTGGTGTCACTGGGGCCACCAACCTTTTCAGTTGTTGACACCAGCCCATGATTTGGTGGTACCAGCCCATGATTTGGTGGCACCAACCCATGATTTGGTGGCACCAGTCCATGATTTGGTGGCACCAGTCCATGATTTGGTGGCACCAGTCCATGATTTGGTGGCACCAGTCCATGATTTGGTGGTACCAGTCCATGATGTGGTGACACCAACCCATGATTTGGTGGTACCAGCCCATGATTTGGTGGTACCAACCCATTATTTGGTGGCACCAGCCCATGATTTGGTGGTACCAGCCCATGATTTGGTGGTACCAGCCCATGATTTGGTGGCACCAGCCCATGATTTGGTGGCACCAGCCCATGATTTGGTGGTACCAGTCCATGATTTGGTGGTACCAGTCCATGATGTGGTGACACCAACCCATGATTTGGTGGCACCAGTCCATGATTTGGTGGTACCAGTCCATGATGTGGTGACACCAACCCATGATTTGGTGGTACCAGCCCATTATTTGGTGGTACCAGCCCATTATTTGGTGGCACCAGCCCATGATTTGGTGATACCAGCCCATGATTTGTTGGTACCAGCCCATGATGTGGTGATACCAGTCCATGATTTGGTGGTACCAGCCCATGATTTGGTGACACCAACCCATGATTTGGTGGCACCAGTCCATGATTTGGTGGTACCAGTCCATGATGTGGTGACACCAACCCATGATTTGGTGGTACCAGCCCATGATTTGGTGGTACCAACCCATTATTTGGTGGCACCAGCCCATGATTTGGTGGTACCAGCCCATGATTTGGTGGTACCAGCCCATGATTTGTTGGTACCAGCCCATGATGTGGTGATACCAGTCCATGATTTGGTGGTACCAGCCCATGATTTGGTGATACCAGTCCATGATTTGGTGGTACCAGCCCATGGTTTGGTGGTACCAGTCCATGATTTGGTGGTACCAGCCCATGATTTGGTGGCACCAGCCCATGGTTTGGTGGTACCAGCCCATGATTTGGTGGTACCAGCCCATGATTTGGTGGTACCAGCCCATGGTTTGGTGGTACCAGTCCATGATTTGGTGGTACCAGTCCATGATTTGGTGGCACCCTCCCAACATTTATTAAGAGTTGTAATTGACGACTCACATGGTGTTCAATAAATACGTCCAAGCTGGAATGAATGATTCAAAATATTTTGATATGCAACCAAATCCAGTGATTGTCATACATTTGAGGTTGACAATTAGGTTATTTCTGTTATATTTTACTCTCAAAATAGGGTATTTGTATTTATTATGGATCCCCATTAGTTCCTGCCAAGGCAGCAGCTACTCTTCCTGGGGTTTATTATGGATCCCCATTAGTTCCTGCCAAGGCAAAAGCTACCCTTCCTGTGGTCCAGCAAAATTAAGGCAGTTAAACAATTAACAATACATTCACAACAGATGTCACAACATATTAAGTGTGTTCCCTCAGGTCCCTACTATACTACCACATATCTGCAACACAAAGTCCATGTCTACGTGTGTGTAGAGTGCGTATGTTATCATGTGTCTGTGTCTATGTGTGTGTTGTTCCATGTAGTCATGTCTCTATGTGGTACTGTGGAATAGAGTTCCATGTAGTCATGTCTCTATGTGGTACTGTGGAATAGAGTTCCATGTAGTCATGGCTCTATGTAGTACTGTGGAATAGAGTTCCATGTAGTCATGGCTCTATGTAGTACTGTGGAATAGAGTTCCATGTAGTCATGGCTCTATGTAGTACTGTGGAATAGAGTTCCATGTATTCAGGGCTCTATGTAGTACTGTGGAATAGAGTTCCATGTAGTCATGGCTCTATGTAGTACTGGGGAATAGAGTTCCATGTAGTCATGGCTCTATGTAGTACTGTGGAATAGAGTTCCATGTATTCAGGGCTATGTAGTACTGTGGAATAGAGTTCCATGTAGTCATGGCTCTATGTGGTACTGTGGAATAGAGTTCCATGTAGTCATGGCTCTATGTGGTACTGTGGAATAGAGTTCCATGTAGTCATGGCTCTATGTGGTACTGTGGAATAGAGTTCCATGTAGTCATGGCTCTATGTGGTACTGTGGAATAGAGTTCCATGTAGTCATGGCTCTATGTAGTACTGTGGAATAGAGTTCCATGTAGTCATGGCTTTATGTAGTACTGTGGAATAGAGTTCCATGTATTCAGGGCTCTATGTAGTACTGTGGAATAGAGTTCCATGTAGTCATGGCTCTATGTAGTACTGGGGAATAGAGTTCCATGTAGTCATGGCTCTATGTAGTACTGTGGCATAGAGTTCCATGTAGTCAGGGCTCTATGTAGTACTGTGGAATAGAGTTCCATGTAGTCATGGCTCTATGTGGTACTGTGGAATAGAGTTCCATGTAGTCATGGCTCTATGTGGTACTGTGGAATAGAGTTCCATGTAGTCATGGCTCTATGTGGTACTGTGGAATAGAGTTCCATGTAGTCATGGCTCTATGTGGTACTGTGGAATAGAGTTCCATGTAGTCATGGCTCTATGTAGTACTGTGGAATAGAGTTCCATGTAGTCATGGCTCTATGTAGTACTGTGGAATAGAGTTCCATGTATTCAGGGCTCTATGTAGTACTGTGGAATAGAGTTCCATGTAGTCATGGCTCTATGTAGTACTGGGGAATAGAGTTCCATGTAGTCATGGCTCTATGTAGTACTGTGGAATAGAGTTCCATGTATTCAGGGCTCTATGTAGTACTGTGGAATAGAGTTCCATGTAGTCATGGCTCTATGTGGTACTGTGGAATAGAGTTCCATGTAGTCATGGCTCTATGTGGTACTGTGGAATAGAGTTCCATGTAGTCATGGCTCTATGTGGTACTGTGGAATAGAGTTCCATGTAGTCATGGCTCTATGTAGTACTGTGGAATAGAGTTCCATGTAGTCATGGCTCTATGTAGTACTGTGGAATAGAGCTCCATGTAGTCGTGGCTCTATGTAGTACTGTGGAATAGAGCTCCATGTAGTCATGGCTCTGTGTAGTACTGTGGAATAGAGTTCCATGTAGTCATGGCTCTGTGTAGTACTGTGGAATAGAGCTCCATGTAGTCATGGCTCTGTGTAGTACTGTGGAATAGAGTTCCATGTAGTCATGGCTCTATGTAGTACTGTGGAATAGAGTTCCATGTAGTCATGGTTCTGTGTAGTAGTGTGGAATAGAGTTCCATGTAGTCATGGCTCTATGTAGTACTGTGGAATAGAGTTCCATGTAGTCGTGGCTCTATGTAGTACTGTGGAATAGAGTTCCATGTAGTCATGGCTCTATGTAGTACTGTGGAATAGAGTTCCATGTAGTCGTGGCTCTATGTAGTACTGTGGAATAGAGTTCCATGTAGTCATGGCTCAGTGTAGTACTGTGCGCCTCCCATCGTCTGTTCTGGACTTGGGGACTGTGAAGAGACCTCTGGTGGCATGTCTTGTGGGGTATGTATGGGGTGTCTGAGCTATGTGCCAGTAGTTCAAACAGACAGCTCGGTGCTTTCAACATGTCAATACCTCTCACAAATACAAGTAGTGATGAAGTCAATCTCTCCTCCACTTTGAGCCAGTAGAGATTGACATGCATATTATTAATGTTAGATCTCCGTGTACAGCCAAGGACCAGTCCTGCTGCCCTGTTGTGAGCCTATTGCACTTTTCCTAAGCACCAGAACGGTCTAGTAAGGGACTGCAAACCAAATGAAAGTCACCACCCATTGCTATGGGACCCCTGAAGAGAGATAGATATTACAGGAAGGAAGCGAGAAGGTAGTTTATGAAGGATTAAGGGCGTATACATTCATCAGGGTACATCTGTCATTCTGTAACCATCCTGATGCTACCGCACATCTACCATCCTGATGCTATCGCACATCTACCATCCTGATGCTACCGCACATCTACCATCCTGATGCTACCGCACATCTACCATCCTGATGCTATCGCACATCTACCATCCTGATGCTACCGCACATCTACCATCCTGATGCTACCGCACATCTACCATCCTGATGCTACCGCACATCTACCATCCCGATGCTACCACACATCTACCATCCCGATGCTATCGCACATCTACCATCCCGATGCTACCGCACATCTACCATCCCGATGCTACCACACATCTACCATCCTGATGCTACCGCACATCTACCATCCTGATGCTACCGCACATCTACCATCCTGATGCTATCGCACATCTACCATCCTGATGCTGTCACACATCTACCATCCTGATGCTATCGCACATCTACCATCCTGATGCTACCGCACATCTACCATCCTGATGCTACCGCACATCTACCATCCCGATGCTACCGCACATCTACCATCCCGATGCTACCGCACATCTACCATCCTGATGCTGTCACACATCTACCATCCTGATGCTATCGCACATCTACCATCCTGATGCTACCACACATCTACCATCCTGATGCTATCACACATCTACCATCCTGATGCTACCATACATCTACCATCCTGATGCTACCATACATCTACCATCCTGATGCTACCGCACATCTACCATCCTGATGCTACCACACATCTACCATCCTGATGCTATCACACATCTACCATCCTGATGCTACCACACATCTACCATCCTGATGCTACCACACATCTACCATCCTGATGCTACCACACATCTACCATCCTGATGCTATCACACATCTACCATCCTGATGCTACCACACATCTACCATCCTGATGCTACCACACATCTACCATCCTGATGCTACCACACATGTACCATCCTGATGCTACCACACATCTACCATCCTGATGCTATCGCACATCTACCATCCTGATGCTACCGCACATCTACCATCCTGATGCTACCACACATCTACCATCCTGATGCTATCACACATCTACCATCCTGATGCTACCACACATCTACCATCCTGATGCTACCACACATCTACCATCCTGATGCTACCACACATCTACCATCCTGATGCTATCACACATCTACCATCCTGATGCTATCACACATTTACCATCATGATGCTACCACACATCTACCATCATATATGATGCTATCACACATCTACCATCCTGATGCTATCGCACATCTACCATCCTGATGCTACCGCACATCTACCATCCTGATGCTACCGCACATCTACCATCCTGATACTATTACACATCTACCATCCTGATGCTACCACACATCTACCATCCTGATGCTATCACACATCTACCATCCTGATGCTACCACACATCTACCATCCTGATGCTACCACACATCTACCATCCTGATGCTACCACACATCTACCATCCTGATGCTATCACACATCTACCATCCTGATGCTACCACACATCTACCATCCTGATGCTACCACACATCTACCATCCTGATGCTATCACACATCTACCATCCTGATGCAATCACACATCTACCATCCTGATGCTACCACACATCTACCATCCTGATGCTATTACACATCTACCATCCTGATGCTACCACACATCTACCATCCTGATGCTACCACACATCTACCATCCTGATGCTACCACACATCTACCATCCTGATGCTACCACACATCTACCATCCTGATGCTACCACACATCTACCATCCTGATGCTACCACACATCTACCATCCTGATGCTACCACACATCTACCATCCTGATACTATCACACATCTACCATCCTGATGCTACCACACATCTACCATCCTGATGCTACCACACATCTACCATCCTGATGCTATCACACATCTACCATCCTGATGCTACCACACATCTACCATCCTGATGCTACCACACATCTACCATCCTGATGCTACCACACATCTACCATCCTGATGATATCACACATCTACCATCCTGATGCTACCGCACATCTACCATTCTGATGCTATCACACATCTACCATCCTGATACTATCGCACATCTACCATCCTGATGCTACCGCACATCTACCATCCTGATGCTATCGCACATCTACCATCCTGATGCTATCGTACATCTACCATCCTGATGCTACCGCACATGTACCATCCTGATGCTACCACACATCTACCATCCTGATGCTATCACACATCTACCATCCTGATGCTACCGCACATCTACCATCCTGATGCTATCGCACATCTACCATCCTGATGCTATCGTACATCTACCATCCTGATGCTACCGCACATGTACCATCCTGATGCTACCACACATCTACCATCCTGATGCTATCACACATCTACCATCCTGATGCTACCACACATCTACCATCCTGATGCTATCACACATCTACCATCCTGATGCTACCACACATCTACCATCCTGATGCTACCACACATCTACCATCCTGATGCTATCACACATCTACCATCCTGATGCTACCACACATCTACCATCCTGATGCTACCACACATCTACCATCCTGATGCTATCACACATCTACCATCCTGATGCTATCACACATTTACCATCATGATGCTACCACACATCTACCATCATATATGATGCTACCACACATCTACCATCCTGATGCTACCACACATCTACCATCCTGATGCTACCAGTCAGAACAGACTGTCATTAACATGGTGAACTGGTCTACCAGTCAGAACAGACTGTCATTAACATGACCAACTGGTCTACCAGTCAGAACAGACTGTCATTAACATGGTGAACTGGTCTACCAGTCAGAACAGACTGTCATTAACATGGTGAACTGGTCTACCAGTCAGAACAGACTGTCATTAACATGGTGAACTGGTCTACCAGTCAGAACAGACTGTCATTAACATGACCAACTGGTCTACCAGTCAGAACAGACTGTCATTAACATGGTGAACTGGTCTACCAGTCAGAACAGACTGTCATTAACATGGTGAACTGGTCTACCAGTCAGAACAGACTGTCATTAACATGACCAACTGGTCTACCAGTCAGAACAGACTGTCATTAACATGGTGAACTGGTCTACCAGACAGAACAGACTGTCATTAACATGGTGGACTGGTCTACCAGTCAGAACAGACTGTCATTAACATGGTGAACTGGTCTACCAGTCAGAACAGACTGTCATTAACATGGTGGACTGGTCTACCAGACAGAACAGACTGTCATTAACATGACCAACTGGTCTACCAGACAGAACAGACTGTCATTAACATGACCAACTGGTCTACCAGTCAGAACAGACTGTCATTAACATGGTGAACTGGTCTACCAGACAGAACAGACTGTCATTAACATGGTGAACTGGTCTACCAGTCAGAACAGACTGTCATTAACATGGTGGACTGGTCTACCAGTCAGAACAGACTGTCATTAACATGGTGAACTGGTCTACCAGACAGAACAGACTGTCATTAACATGACCAACTGGTCTACCAGTCAGAACAGACTGTCATTAACATGGTGAACTGGTCTACCAGTCAGAACAGACTGTCATTAACATGACCAACTGGTCTACCAGACAGAACAGACTGTCATTAACATGGTGAACTGGTCTACCAGTCAGAACAGACTGTCATTAACATGGTGAACTGGTCTACCAGACAGAACAGACTGTCATTAACATGGTGAACTGGTCTACCAGTCAGAACAGACTGTCATTAACATGGTGGACTGGTCTACCAGTCAGAACAGACTGTCATTAACATGGTGAACTGGTCTACCAGACAGAACAGACTGTCATTAACATGGTGGACTGGTCTACCAGTCAGAACAGACTGTCATTAACATGGTGAACTGGTCTACCAGTCAGAACAGACTGTCATTAACATGGTGAACTGGTCTACCAGACAGAACAGACTGTCATTAACATGACCAACTGGTCTACCAGTCAGAACAGACTGTCATTAACATGGTGAACTACCAGTCAGAACAGGTCATTAACATGACCAACTACCAGTCAGAACAGACTGTCATTAACATGGTGAACTGGTCTACCAGTCAGAACAGACTGTCATTAACATGGTGAACTGGTCTACCAGTCAGAACAGACTGTCATTAACATGGTGAACTGGTCTACCAGTCAGAACAGACTGTCATTAACATGGTGAACTGGTCTACCAGTCAGAACAGACTGTCATTAACATGGTGAACTGGTCTACCAGTCAGAACAGACTGTCATTAACATGGTGAACTGGTCTACCAGTCAGAACAGACTGTCATTAACATGGTGAACTGGTCTACCAGTCAGAACAGACTGTCATTAACATGACCAACTGGTCTCATCAGAACAGACTGTCATTAACATGGTGAACTGGTCTACCAATCAGAACAGACTGTCATTAACATGGTGAACTGGTCTACCAGACAGAACAGACTGTCATTAACATGGTGAACTGGTCTACCAGACAGAACAGACTGTCATTAACATGGTGAACTGGTCTACCAGTCAGAACAGACTGTCATTAACATGGTGAACTGGTCTACCAATCAGAACAGACTGTCATTAACATGGTGGACTGGTCTACCAGTCAGAACAGACTGTCATTAACATGGTGAACTGGTCTACCAATCAGAACAGACTGTCATTAACATGGTGAACTGGTCTACCAGTCAGAACAGACTGTCATTAACATGGTGAACTGGTCTACCAGTCAGAACAGACTGTCATTAACATGGTGAACTGGTCTACCAATCAGAACAGACTGTCATTAACATGGTGGACTGGTCTACCAGTCAGAACAGACTGTCATTAACATGGTGAACTGGTCTACCAATCAGAACAGACTGTCATTAACATGGTGAACTGGTCTACCAGTCAGAACAGACTGTCATTAACATGGTGAACTGGTCTACCAGACAGAACAAACTGTCATTAACATGGTGAACTGGTCTACCAGACAGAACAGACTGTCATTAACATGACCAACTGGTCTACCAGTCAGAACAGACTGTCATTAACATGGTGAACTGGTCTACCAGTCAGAACAGACTGTCATTAACATGACCAACTGGTCTACCAGTCAGAACAGACTGTCATTAACATGACCAACTGGTCTACCAGACAGAACAGACTGTCATTAACATGGTGAACTGGTCTACCAGTCAGAACAGACTGTCATTAACATGGTGGACTGGTCTACCAGTCAGAACAGACTGTCATTAACATGGTGAACTGGTCTACCAGTCAGAACAGACTGTCATTAACATGGTGAACTGGTCTACCAGTCAGAACAGACTGTCATTAACATGGTGAACTGGTCTACCAGTCAGAACAGACTGTCATTAACATGGTGAACTGGTCTACCAATCAGAACAGACTGTCATTAACATGGTGAACTGGTCTACCAGTCAGAACAGACTGTCATTAACATGGTGAACTGGTCTACCAGTCAGAACAGACTGTCATTAACATGGTGAACTGGTCTACCAGTCAGAACAGACTGTCATTAACATGGTGAACTGGTCTACCAATCAGAACAGACTGTCATTAACATGGTGAACTGGTCTACCAGTCAGAACAGACTGTCATTAACATGGTGAACTGGTCTACCAATCAGAACAGACTGTCATTAACATGGTGAACTGGTCTACCAATCAGAACAGACTGTCATTAACATGGTGAACTGGTCTAATAGACAGAACAGACTGTCATTAAAATGGTGAACTGGTCTACCAGACAGAACAGACTGTCATTAACATGGTGAACTGGTCTACCAGACAGAACAGACTGTCATTAACATGGTGAACTGGTCTACCAGTCAGAACAGACTGTCATTAACATGGTGAACTGGTCTACCAATCAGAACAGACTGTCATTAACATGGTGGACTGGTCTACCAGTCAGAACAGACTGTCATTAACATGGTGAACTGGTCTACCACACAGAACAGACTGTCATTAACATGGTGGACTGGTCTACCAGACAGAACAGACTGTCATTAACATGGTGAACTGGTCTACCAGTCAGAACAGACTGTCATTAACATGGTGGACTGGTCTACCAGACAGAACAGACTGTCATTAACATGGTGAACTGGTCTACCAGTCAGAACAGACTGTCATTAACATGACCAACTGGTCTACCAGTCAGAACAGACTGTCATTAACATGGTGAACTGGTCTACCAGACAGAACAGACTGTCATTAACATGGTGAACTGGTCTACCAGACAGAACAGACTGTCATTAACATGGTGAACTGGTCTACCAGTCAGAACAGACTGTCATTAACATGGTGAACTGGTCTACCAGTCAGAACAGACTGTCATTAACATGGTGAACTGGTCTACCAGACAGAACAGACTGTCATTAACATGGTGAACTGGTCTACCAGTCAGAACAGACTGTCATTAACATGGTGAACTGGTCTACCAGTCAGAACAGACTGTCATTAACATGACCAACTGGTCTACCAGACAGAACAGACTGTCATTAACATGGTGAACTGGTCTACCAATCAGAACAGACTGTCATTAACATGGTGAACTGGTCTACCAGACAGAACAGACTGTCATTAACATGACCAACTGGTCTACCAGACAGAACAGATTGTCATTAACATGACCAACTGGTCTACCAGACAGAACAGACTGTCATTAACATGGTGGACTGGTCTACCAGTCAGAACAGACTGTCATTAACATGGTGAACTGGTCTACCAGTCAGAACAGACTGTCATTAACATGACCAACTGGTCTACCAGTCAGAACAGACTGTCATTAACATGGTGAACTGGTCTACCAATCAGAACAGACTGTCATTAACATGGTGAACTGGTCTACCAGACAGAACAGACTGTCATTAACATGGTGAACTGGTCTACCAGTCAGAACAGACTGTCATTAACATGGTGGACTGGTCTACCAGTCAGAACAGACTGTCATTAACATGGTGAACTGGTCTACCAGACAGAACAGACTGTCATTAACATGGTGGACTGGTCTACCAGTCAGAACAGACTGTCATTAACATGGTGAACTGGTCTACCAGTCAGAACAGACTGTCATTAACATGGTGAACTGGTCTACCAGACAGAACAGACTGTCATTAACATGACCAACTGGTCTACCAGTCAGAACAGACTGTCATTAACATGGTGAACTGGTCTACCAGTCAGAACAGACTGTCATTAACATGACCAACTGGTCTACCAGTCAGAACAGACTGTCATTAACATGGTGAACTGGTCTACCAGTCAGAACAGACTGTCATTAACATGGTGAACTGGTCTACCAGTCAGAACAGACTGTCATTAACATGGTGAACTGGTCTACCAGTCAGAACAGACTGTCATTAACATGGTGAACTGGTCTACCAGTCAGAACAGACTGTCATTAACATGGTGAACTGGTCTACCAGTCAGAACAGACTGTCATTAACATGGTGGACTGGTCTACCAGTCAGAACAGACTGTCATTAACATGGTGAACTGGTCTACCAGTCAGAACAGACTGTCATTAACATGACCAACTGGTCTACCAGTCAGAACAGACTGTCATTAACATGGTGAACTGGTCTACCAATCAGAACAGACTGTCATTAACATGGTGAACTGGTCTACCAGACAGAACAGACTGTCATTAACATGGTGAACTGGTCTACCAGACAGAACAGACTGTCATTAACATGGTGAACTGGTCTACCAGTCAGAACAGACTGTCATTAACATGGTGAACTGGTCTACCAATCAGAACAGACTGTCATTGACATGGTGGACTGGTCTACCAGTCAGAACAGACTGTCATTAACATGGTGAACTGGTCTACCAATCAGAACAGACTGTCATTAACATGGTGAACTGGTCTACCAGTCAGAACAGACTGTCATTAACATGGTGAACTGGTCTACCAGTCAGAACAGACTGTCATTAACATGGTGAACTGGTCTACCAATCAGAACAGACTGTCATTAACATGGTGGACTGGTCTACCAGTCAGAACAGACTGTCATTAACATGGTGAACTGGTCTACCAATCAGAACAGACTGTCATTAACATGGTGAACTGGTCTACCAGTCAGAACAGACTGTCATTAACATGGTGAACTGGTCTACCAGACAGAACAAACTGTCATTAACATGGTGAACTGGTCTACCAGTCAGAACAGACTGTCATTAACATGGTGAACTGGTCTACCAATCAGAACAGACTGTCATTAACATGGTGAACTGGTCTACCAATCAGAACAGACTGTCATTAACATGGTGAACTGGTCTACCAATCAGAACAGACTGTCATTAACATGGTGAACTGGTCTACCAGACAGAACAGACTGTCATTAACATGGTGAACTGGTCTACCAGTCAGAACAGACTGTCATTAACATGGTGGACTGGTCTACCAGTCAGAACAGACTGTCATTAACATGGTGGACTGGTCTACCAGTCAGAACAGACTGTCATTAACATGGTGGACTGGTCTACCAGTCAGAACAGACTGTCATTAACATGGTGAACTGGTCTACCACACAGAACAGACTGTCATTAACATGGTGGACTGGTCTACCAGACAGAACAGACTGTCATTAACATGGTGAACTGGTCTACCAGTCAGAACAGACTGTCATTAACATGGTGGACTGGTCTACCAGACAGAACAGACTGTCATTAACATGGTGGACTGGTCTACCAGTCAGAACAGACTGTCATTAACATGACCAACTGGTCTACCAATCAGAACAGACTGTCATTAACATGGTGGACTGGTCTACCAGTCAGAACAGACTGTCATTAACATGACCAACTGGTCTACCAGTCAGAACAGACTGTCATTAACATGGTGAACTGGTCTACCAGACAGAACAGACTGTCATTAACATGGTGAACTGGTCTACCAGACAGAACAGACTGTCATTAACATGGTGAACTGGTCTACCAGTCAGAACAGACTGTCATTAACATGGTGAACTGGTCTACCAGTCAGAACAGACTGTCATTAACATGGTGAACTGGTCTACCAGTCAGAACAGACTGTCATTAACATGACCAACTGGTCTACCAGACAGAACAGACTGTCATTAACATGGTGAACTGGTCTACCAATCAGAACAGACTGTCATTAACATGGTGAACTGGTCTACCAGACAGAACAGACTGTCATTAACATGACCAACTGGTCTACCAGACAGAACAGATTGTCATTAACATGACCAACTGGTCTACCAGACAGAACAGACTGTCATTAACATGGTGGACTGGTCTACCAGTCAGAACAGACTGTCATTAACATGACCAACTGGTCTACCAGTCAGAACAGACTGTCATTAACATGGTGAACTGGTCTACCAATCAGAACAGACTGTCATTAACATGGTGAACTGGTCTACCAGACAGAACAGACTGTCATTAACATGGTGAACTGGTCTACCAGACAGAACAGACTGTCATTAACATGGTGGACTGGTCTACCAATCAGAACAGACTGTCATTAACATGGTGAACTGGTCTACCAGTCAGAACAGACTGTCATTAACATGGTGAACTGGTCTACCAGTCAGAACAGACTGTCATTAACATGGTGGACTGGTCTACCAGTCAGAACAGACTGTCATTAACATGGTGGACTGGTCTACCAGTCAGAACAGACTGTCATTAACATGACCAACTGGTCTACCAGACAGAACAGACTGTCATTAACATGGTGAACTGGTCTACCAGTCAGAACAGACTGTCATTAACATGGTGAACTGGTCTACCAGTCAGAACAGACTGTCATTAACATGGTGGACTGGTCTACCAGACAGAACAGACTGTCATTAACATGGTGGACTGGTCTACCAGTCAGAACAGACTGTCATTAACATGGTGAACTGGTCTACCAATCAGAACAGACTGTCATTAACATGGTGGACTGGTCTACCAGTCAGAACAGACTGTCATTAACATGGTGAACTGGTCTACCAATCAGAACAGACTGTCATTAACATGGTGGACTGGTCTACCAGTCAGAACAGACTGTCATTAACATGGTGAACTGGTCTACCAATCAGAACAGACTGTCATTAACATGGTGAACTGGTCTACCAGACAGAACAGACTGTCATTAACATGGTGAACTGGTCTACCAGTCAGAACAGACTGTCATTAACATGGTGGACTGGTCTACCAGTCAGAACAGACTGTCATTAACATGGTGAACTGGTCTACCAGTCAGAACAGACTGTCATTAACATGGTGAACTGGTCTACCAGACAGAACAGACTGTCATTAACATGGTGAACTGGTCTACCAGTCAGAACAGACTGTCATTAACATGGTGAACTGGTCTACCAGACAGAACAGACTGTCATTAACATGGTGAACTGGTCTACCAGTCAGAACAGACTGTCATTAACATGGTGAACTGGTCTACCAATCAGAACAGACTGTCATTAACATGGTGAACTGGTCTACCAGTCAGAACAGACTGTCATTAACATGGTGGACTGGTCTACCAGACAGAACAGACTGTCATTAACATGGTGAACTGGTCTACCAGTCAGAACAGACTGTCATTAACATGGTGAACTGGTCTACCAGTCAGAACAGACTGTCATTAACATGACCAACTGGTCTACCAATCAGAACAGACTGTCATTAACATGGTGGACTGGTCTACCAATCAGAACAGGATGGAAATGAACACCCCCTTCGTGTAGCCTGTCTGTGAAGGTATGTTGTGCACACCACAGGAGGTTGGTGACACCCTAATTAGGGGAGGACGGGCTCGTGGTAATGACTGTGGCGGAGTCAGTGGAACGGTATCAAACACATCAAACACCTGGTTTCCATGGTTTCCAGGCGTTTGATGCCTTTCCTCAGCAGCCTCCTGTGGTGTACACAGTCAGGACAAAACTGCCCATTATAATAACCATGTCACAGTTGTATTAGGGAAAGGGGGGATACCTAGTCAGTTGTACAACTGAATGCATTCAACTGAAAACGTGTCTTTTGCATTTAACCCAACCCCTCTGAATCAAAGAGGTGCAGGGGAGCTGCAGTAATCAACATCCACGTCTTCAGGGCCCTGGGAACAGTGGGTTGACGACCTCGCTCGGGGGTTAGCTCGGGATTTGATAGAGCAACCTTTCGGTTACTGGCCCAGTGCTCAAACCACTAGGCTACCAGCTACAAGTGCTGCTCCTTCCTCCCAGTGACTAGAAGCTCCATCCTCAGTGACGAGAGTGTTGCTCCTTCCTCACAGTGACGAGAGAGCTTCTCCTTCCTCACAGTGACTAGAAGCTCCATTCTCAGTGACTAGTGCTGCTCCTTCCCACACAGTGAGTAGAGTGCTGCTCCTTCCTCACAGTGACTAGAGTGTTGCTCCTTCCTCACAGTGACTAGAGTGCAGCTCCTTCCCCACAGTGACTAGAGTGTTGCTCCTTCCTCACAGTGACTAGAGTGCAGCTCCTTCCCCACAGTGACTAGAGTGTTGCTCCTTCCTCACAGTGACTAGAGTGCTGCTCCTTCCTCACAGTGACTAGAGTGCAGCTCCTTCCCCACAGTGACTAGAGTGTTGCTCCTTCCTCACAGTGACTAGAGTGCTGCTCCTTCCTCACGGTGACGAGAGTGCTGCTCCTTCCTCACAGTGACTAGAGTGTTGCTCCTTCCTCACAGTGACTAGCAGGTCCTTCCTCACAGTGACTAGCAGCTCCTTCCTCACAGTGACGAGAGTGTTGCTCCTTCCCCACAGTGACTAGAGTGCTGCTCCTTCCCCACAGTGACTAGAGTGCTGCTCCTTTCCCACAGTGACTAGAGTGCTGCTCCTTCCCCACAGTGACTAGAGTGCTGCTCCTTCCCCACAGTGACGAGAGTGCTGCTCCTTCCCCACAGTGACTAGAGTGCTGCTCCTTCCCCACAGTGACTAGAGTGTTGCTCCTTCCCCACAGTGACGAGAGTGCTGCTCCTTCCCCACAGTGACGAGAGTGCTGCTCCTTCCTCACGGTGACGAGAGTGCTGCTCCTTCCTCACGGTGACTAGTGTGCTGCTCCTTCCTCACGGTGACTAGAGTGCTGCTCATTCCTCACAGTGACGAGAGTGCTGCTCCTTCCCCACAGTGACTAGAGTGCTGCTCCTTCCTCACAGCGACTAGAGTGCTGCTCCTTCCTCACAGCGACTAGAGTGTTGCTCCTTCCTCACAGCGACTAGAGTGTTGCTCCTTCCTCACAGTGACTAGAGTGCAGCTCCTTCCTCACAGCGACTAGAGTGCTGCTCCTTCCTCACAGTGACTAGAGTGCTGCTCCTTCCTCACAGTGAGTAGAGTGTTGCTCCTTCCTCAGTGAGTGCTGCTCCTTCCTCACAGTGACGAGAGTGCTGCTCCTTCCCCACAGTGACTAGAGTGCTGCTCCTTCCTCACAGCGACTAGAGTGCTGCTCCTTCCTCACAGTGACGAGAGTGCTGCTCCTTCCCCACAGTGACTAGAGTGTTGCTCCTTCCTCACAGTGACTAGAGTGCTGCTCCTTCCTCACAGTGACTAGAGTGCTGCTCCTTCCTCACGGTGATTAGAGTGCTGCTCCTTCCTCATGGTAAATAGAGTGCTGCTCCTTCCTCACAGTGACTAGAGTGTTGCTCCATCCTCAGTGACTAGATTGCTGCTCCTTCCTCACAGTGACGAGAGTGCTGCTCCTTCTTCACGGTGACGAGAGTGCTGCTCCTTCCCCACAGTGAGTAGAGTGCTACTCCTTCCTCACGGTGACTAGAGTGTTGCTCCTTCCCCACAGTGACGAGAGTGCTGCTCCTTCCCCACAGTGACGAGAGTGCTGCTCCTTCCTCACGGTGACGAGAGTGCTGCTCCTTCCTCACGGTGACTAGTGTGCTGCTCCTTCCTCACGGTGACTAGAGTGCTGCTCATTCCTCACAGTGACGAGAGTGCTGCTCCTTCCCCACAGTGACTAGAGTGCTGCTCCTTCCTCACAGCGACTAGAGTGCTGCTCCTTCCTCACAGCGACTAGAGTGTTGCTCCTTCCTCACAGCGACTAGAGTGTTGCTCCTTCCTCACAGTGACTAGAGTGCAGCTCCTTCCTCACAGCGACTAGAGTGCTGCTCCTTCCTCACAGTGACTAGAGTGCTGCTCCTTCCTCACAGTGAGTAGAGTGTTGCTCCTTCCTCAGTGAGTGCTGCTCCTTCCTCACAGTGACGAGAGTGCTGCTCCTTCCCCACAGTGACTAGAGTGCTGCTCCTTCCTCACAGCGACTAGAGTGCTGCTCCTTCCTCACAGTGACGAGAGTGCTGCTCCTTCCCCACAGTGACTAGAGTGTTGCTCCTTCCTCACAGTGACTAGAGTGCTGCTCCTTCCTCACAGTGACTAGAGTGCTGCTCCTTCCTCACGGTGATTAGAGTGCTGCTCCTTCCTCATGGTAAATAGAGTGCTGCTCCTTCCTCACAGTGACTAGAGTGTTGCTCCATCCTCAGTGACTAGATTGCTGCTCCTTCCTCACAGTGACGAGAGTGCTGCTCCTTCTTCACGGTGACGAGAGTGCTGCTCCTTCCCCACAGTGAGTAGAGTGCTACTCCTTCCTCACGGTGACGAGAGTGCTGCTCCTTCCTCACGGTGATGAGAGTGCTGCTCCTTCCTCACAGTGAGTAGAGTGCTGCTCCTTCCTCACGGTGACTAGAGTGCTGCTCCTTCCTCACAGTGACGAGAGTGCTGCTCCTTCCTCACAGCGACTAGAGTGTTGCTCCTTCCCCACAGTGAGTAGAGTGCTGCTCCTTCCTCACGGTGACGAGAGTGCTGCTCCTTCCTCACGGTGATGAGAGTGCTGCTCCTTCCTCACAGTGAGTAGAGTGCTGCTCCTTCCTCACGGTGACTAGAGTGCTGCTCCTTCCTCACAGTGACGAGAGTGCTGCTCCTTCCTCACAGTGACTAGAGTGCTGCTCCTTCCTCACAGTGACTATAGTGCTGCTCCTTCCTCACAGTGACTAGCAGCTCCTTCCTCACAGTGACTAGTGCTGCTCCTTCCTCACAGTGACTAGAGTGCTGCTCCTTCCTCACAGTGACTAGAGTGCTGCTCCTTCCTCACAGTGACTATAGTGCTGCTCCTTCCTCACAGTGACTAGCAGCTCCTTCCTCACAGTGACTATAGTGTTGCTGCTTCCTCACAGTGACTAGAGTGCTGCTCCTTCCTCAGTGACTAGAGTGTTGCTCCTTACTCACAGTGACTAGAGTGTTGCTGCTTCCTCAAAGTGACGAGAGTGCTGCTCCTTCCTCATAGTGACTAGAGTGCTGCTCCTTCCTCACAGTGACTAGTGTTGCTGCTTCCTAAGTGACGAGAGTGTTGCTCCTTCCTCCCAGTGACTAGAGTGTTGATCCTTCCTCACAGTGACTAGAGTGCTGCTCCTTCCTCACAGTAACTAGAGTGCTGGAACAGTCTAGGTTGTTGTTGATGTGGACACCAAGGAATTTGAAGCTCTCAACCTGCTACACTTCAGCCCCGACGATGAGAATGGGGACATGCTCGGTCCTCCTTTTCCTGTAGTCCACAATCATCCTTAGTCTTGGTTACGTTGAGGGATAGGTTGTTATTCTGGCACCACCCAGCCAGGTCTCTGACCTCCTCCCTATAGGCGTTCTCGTCGTTGTCGGTGATCAGGCCTACCACTGTTGTGTTGTCAGCAAACTTAATGATGGTGTTGGAGTTGTGCCTGGCCGTGCAGTCGTGGGTGAACAGGGAGTACAGGAGGGGACTGAGCTCGCACCCATGGGGAGCTCCAGTGTTGAGGATCAGCGTGGCAGATGTGTTGCTACCTACCCTCACCACCTGGTGGCGGCCTGTCAGGAAGTCTAGGATCCAGTTGCAGAGGGAGGTGTTTAGTCCCAGGTTCCTTAGCTTGGTGATCAGCTTTGAGGGTACGATGGTGTTGAACGCTGAGCTGCTAGGTACGTGAGTGAAACGGATCTGTAGTCATTTAGGCAGGTTGCCTTTGTGGTCTTGGGCACAGGGACTACGGTGGTCTGCTTGAAACATGTTGGTATTAATGACTCAATCGGGGACATGTTGAAAATGTCAGTGAAGACACCTGCCAGTTGGTCAACGCATGCCCAGAGCACACGTCCTGGTAATCCCTCTGGCCCTGCAGCCTTGTGACTGTTGACACAAGGCTGCAGGCCCCCACACACACACTCTGACGTTCCTTTGAACACTTATATAGAATTGGGACAATTGGTACATTCTTTGCATCATTAATGGACCCTGACAGACAATATATTGACCTTTGGCTCCATCTAGTGGTTAGTGGTAATGGTTTCGTGTCCCCAACAGAACACAATCAGGGGCTGGTAGGTCGTTGTCAAACAGCCATTTTCTTTATGTGTGCTATATTTATTGTTTTGCTCCATTTAGAACCTGTTGTTATGAAATATGACCTCTGATAAGGTGATTATGAATTCACTATCAAAATAAGGGATGAAGAACCTGTGAATTGATGTATTATGCTTGAATGGTGGCCCTGGAAGTTGGCAGTATGGGCATGGTAAGACCTGGGGGTTGGCAGTATGGGCATGGTAAGACCTGGGGGTCGGGAGTATGGGCATGGTAAGACCTGGGGGTTGGCAGTATGGGCATGGTAAGCCCTGGGGGTTTGCAGTATGGGCATGGTAAGCCCTGTGGGTTGGCAGTATGGGCATGGTAAGCCCTGGGGGTTGGCAGTATGGGCATGGTAAGCCCTGGGGGTTGGCAGTATGGGCATGGTAAGACCTGGGGGCTGGCAGTATGGGCATGGTAAGCCCTGGGGGTTGGCAGTATGGGCATGGTAAGCCCTGGGGCTTGGCAGTATGGGCATGGTAAGCCCTGGGGGTTGGCAGTATGGGCATGGTAAGCCCTGGGGGTTGGCAGTATGGGCATGGTAAGCCCTAGGGGGTTGGCAGTATGGGCATGGTAAGCCCTGGGGGTTGGCAGTATGGGCATGGTAAGACCTGGGGGTTGGCAGTATGGGCATGGTAAGCCCTAGGGGGTTGGCAGTATTGGCATGGTAAGCCCTGGGGGTTGGCAGTATGGGCATGGTAAGCCCTGGGGGTTGGCAGTATGAGCATGGTAAGACCTGGGAGTTGGCAGTATGGGCATGGTAAGCCCTAGGGGGTTGGCAGTATGGGCATGGTAAGCCCTGGGGGTTGGTAGTATGGGCATGGTAAGCCCTGGGGGTTGGCAGTATGGGCATGGTAAGCCCAGGGGGTTGGCAGTATTGGCATGGTAAGCCCTGGGGGTTGGCAGTATGGGCATGGTAAGCCCTGGGGGTTGGCAGTATGAGCATGGTAAGACCTGGGAGTTGGCAGTATGGGCATGGTAAGCCCTAGGGGGTTGGCAGTATGGGCATGGTAAGCCCTGGGGGTTGGCAGTATGGGCATGGTAAGACCTGGGGGTTGGCAGTATGGGCATGGTAAGCCCTAGGGGGTTGGCAGTATTGGCATGGTAAGCCCTGGGGGTTGGTAGTATGGGCATGGTAAGCCCTGGGGGTTGGCAGTATGAGCATGGTAAGACCTGGGAGTTGGCAGTATGGGCATGGTAAGCCCTAGGGGGTTGGCAGTATGGGCATGGTAAGCCCTGGGGGTTGGTAGTATGGGCATGGTAAGCCCTGGGGGTTGGCAGTATAGGCATGGTAAGCCCAGGGGGTTGGCAGTATTGGCATGGTAAGCCCTGGGGTTGGCAGTATGGGCATGGTAAGCCCTGGGGGTTGGCAGTATGAGCATGGTAAGACCTGGGAGTTGGCAGTATGGGCATGGTAAGCCCTAGGGGGTTGGCAGTATGGGCATGGTAAGCCCTGGGGGTTGGTAGTATGGGCATGGTACGCCCTGGGGGTTGGCAGTATGGGCATGGTAAGACCTGGGAGTTGGCAGTATTGGCATGGTAAGCCCTGGGTGTTGGCAGTATGGGCATGGTAAGCCCTGGGGTTGGCAGTATGGGCATGGTAAGCCCTGGGGGTTGGCAGTATGGGCATGGTAAGCCCTGGGAGTTGGCAGTATGGGCATGGTAAGCCCTGCGGGTTTGGCAGTATGGGCATGGTAAGCCCTGGGGGTTGGCAGTATGGGCATGGTAAGACCTGGGAGTTGGCAGTATTGGCATGGTAAGCCCTGGGAGTTGGCAGTAAGGGCATGGTAAGCCCTGGGGGTTGGCAGTATGGGCATGGTAAGCCCTGGGGTTGGCAGTATGAGCATGGTAAGACCTGGGAGTTGGCAGTATGGGCATGGTAAGCCCTGGGGGTTGGCAGTATGAGCATGGTAAGACCTGGGAGTTGGCAGTATGGGCATGGTAAGCCCTAGGGGGTTGGCAGTATGGGCATGGTAAGCCCTGGGGGTTGGTAGTATGGGCATGGTAAGCCCTGGGGGTTGGCAGTATGGGCATGGTAAGCCCAGGGGGTTGGCAGTATTGGCATGGTAAGCCCTGGGGGTTGGCAGTATGGGCATGGTTAGCCCTGGGGGTTGGCAGTATGAGCATGGTAAGACCTGGGAGTTGGCAGTATGGGCATGGTAAGCCCTAGGGGGTTGGCAGTATGGGCATGGTAAGCCCTGGGGGTGGTAGTATGGGCATGGTAAGCCCTGGGGGTTGGCAGTATGGGCATGGTAAGACCTGGGAGTTGGCAGTATTGGCATGGTAAGCCCTGGGTGTTGGCAGTATGGGCATGGTAAGCCCTGGGGTTGGCAGTATGGACATGGTAAGCCCTGGGGGTTGGCAGTATGGGCATGGTAAGCCCTGGGAGTTGGCAGTATGGGCATGGTAAGCCCTGCGGGTTTGGCAGTATGGGCATGGTAAGCCCTGGGGGTTGGCAGTATGGGCATGGTAAGACCTGGGAGTTGGCAGTATTGGCATGGTAAGCCCTGGGAGTTGGCAGTAAGGGCATGGTAAGCCCTGCGGGGTAGGCAGTACGGGCATGGTAAGCCCTAGGGGGTTGGCAGTATGGGCATGGTAAGCCCTGGGGGTTGGCAGTATGGGCATGGTAAGCCCTGGGGTTTGGCAGTATGGGCATGGTAAGCCCTGGGTGTTGGCAGTATGGGCATGGTAAGCCCAGGGTGTTGGCAGTATGGGCATGGTAAGCCCTGGGGGTTGGCAGTATGGGCATGGTAAGCCCTGGGGGTTGGCATATGGGCATGGTAAGCCCTGGGAGTTGGCAGTATTGGCATGGTAAGCCCTGGGAGTTGGCAGTATGGGCATGGTAAGCCCTGCGGGGTTGGCAGTATGGGCATGGTAAGCCCTGGGGGTTGGCAGTATGGGCATGGTAAGACCTGGGAGTTGGCAATATTGGCATGGTAAGCCCTGGGTGTTGGCAGTATGGGCATGGTAAGCCCTTGGGTTTGGCAGTATGGGCATGGTAAGCCCTGGGGGTTGGCAGTATGGGCATGGTAAGCCCTGCGGGGTTGGCAGTATGGGCATGGGAAGACCTGGGGGTTGGCAGTATGGACATGGTAAGACCTGGGGGTTGGCAGTATGGGCATGGTAAGCACTGGGGTAGGCAGTATGGGCATGGTAAGACCTGGGGGTTGGCAGTATGGGCATGGTAAGCCCTAGGGGGTTGGCAGGATGGGCATGGTAAGCCCTGGGGGTTGGCAGGATGGGCACGGTAAGCCCTGGGGGTTGGCAGTATGGGCACGGTAAGACCTGGGAGTTGGCAGTATGGGCATGGTAAGCCTTAGGGGGTTGGCAGTATGGGCATGGTAAGCCCTGGGGGTTGGCAGTATGGGCATGGTAAGCCCTAGGGGGTTGGCAGTATGGGCATGGTAAGACCTGGGGTAGGCAGTATGGGCATGGTAAGACCTGTGGGTTGGCAGTATGGGCATGGTAAGCCCTAGGGGGTTGGCAGGATGGGCATGGTAAGCCCTGGGGGTTGGCAGGATGGGCACGGTAAACCCTGGGGGTTGGCAGTATGGGCACGGTAAGACCTGGGAGTTGGCAGTATGGGCATGGTAAGCCTTAGGGGGTTGGCAGTATGGGCATGGTAAGCCCTGGGGGTTGGCAGTATGGGCATGGTAAGCCCTAGGGGGTTGGCAGTATGGGCATGGTAAGACCTGGGGGTTGGCAGTATGGGCATGGTAAGACCTGGGGGTTGGCAGTATGGGCATGGTAAGCCCTAGGGGTTGGCAGTATGGGCATGGTAAGCCCTGGGAGTTGGCAGTATGGGCATGGTAAGCCCTGGGGGTTGGCAGTATGGGCATGGTAAGACCTGGGAGTTGGCAGTATGGGCATGGTAAACCTTAGGGGGTTGGCAGTATTGTCATGGTAAGCCCTGGGGGTTGGCAGTATGGGCATGGTAAGACCTGGGAGTTGGCAGTATGGGCATGGTAAGCCTTAGGGGGTTGGCAGTATTGTCATGGTAAGCCCTGGGGGTTGGCAGTATGGGCATGGTAAGACCTGGGAGTTGGCAGTATGGGCATGGTAAGCCTTAGGGGGTTGGCAGTATGGGCATGGTAAGCCTTAGGGGGTTGGCAGTATGGGCAGAGTCTCCTGTTAATAAACCACCAGTCTCCTGGTAATAAACCACCAGTCTCCTGGTAATAAACCACCAGTCTCCTGGTAATAAACCAGTCTCCTGGTAATAAACCACCAGTCTCCTGTTAATAAACCACCAGTCTCCTGGTAATAAACCACCAGTCTCCTGGTAATAAACCACCAGTCTCCTGGTAATAAACCACCAGTCTCCTGGTAATAAACCACCAGTCTCCTGGTAATAAACCACCAGTCTCCTGGTAATAAACCACCAGTCTCCTGTTAATAAACCACCAGTCTCCTGGTAATAAACCACCAGTCTCCTGTTAATAAACCACCAGTCTCCTGGTAATAAACCACCAGTCTCCTGTTAATAAACCACCAGTCTCCTGGTAATAAACCACCAGTCTCCTGTTAATAAACCACCAGTCTCCTGGTAATAAACCACCAGTCTCCTGTTAATAAACCACCAGTCTCCTGGTAATAAACCACCAGTCTCCTGGTAATAAACCACCAGTCTCCTGGTAATAAACCACCAGTCTCCTGTTAATAAACCACCAGTCTCCTGTTAATAAACCACCAGTCTCCTGGTAATAAACCACCAGTCTCCTGTTAATAAACCACCAGTCTCCTGTTAATAAACCACCAGTCTCCTGGTAATAAACCACCAGTCTCCTGGTAATAAACCACCAGTCTCCTGTTAATAAACCACCAGTCTCCTGGTAATGAACCACCAGTCTCCTGGTAATAAACCACCAGTCTCCTGTTAATAAACCACCAGTCTCCTGGTAATAAACCAACAGTCTCCTGGTAATAAACCACCAATCTCCTGGTAATAAACCACCAGTCTCCTGTTAATAAACCAGTCTCCTGGTAATAAAGCAACAGTCTCCTGTTAATAAACCACCAGTCTCCTGGTAATAAACCACCAGTCTCCTGGTAATAAACCACCAGTCTCCTGTTAATAAACCACCAGTCTCCTGGTAATAAACCACCAGTCTCCTGTTAATAAACCACCAGTCTCCTGTTAATAAACCACCAGTCTCCTGTTAATAAACCACCAGTCTCCTGTTAATAAACCACCAGTCTCCTGGTAATAAACCACCAGTCTCCTGTTAATAAACCACCAGTCTCCTGGTAATAAACCACCAGTCTCCTGGTAATAAACCACCAGTCTCCTGGTAATAAACCACCAGTCTCCTGGTAATAAACCACCAGTCTCCTGTTAATAAACCACCAGTCTCCTGGTAATAAACCACCAGCCTCCTGTTAATAAACCACCAGTCTCCTGGTAATAAACCACCAGTCTCCTGTTAATAAACCACCAGTCTCCTGGTAATAAACCACCAGTCTACTGTTAATAAACCACCAGTCTCCTGGTAATAAACCAGTCTCCTGGTAATAAACCACCAGTCTCCTGGTAATAAACCACCAGTCTCCTGGTAATAAACCAGTCTCCTGGTAATAAACCACCAGTCTCCTGTTAATACACCACCAGTCTCCTGGTAATAAACCACCAGTCTCCTGGTAATAAACCAGTCTCCTGGTAATAAACCACCAGTCTCCTGGTAATAAACCACCAGTCTCCTGGTAATAAACCACCAGTCTCGTGGTAATAAACCACCAGTCTCCTGGTAATAAACCACCAAACTCCTGTTAATAGACCAGTCTCCTGTTAATAAACCACCAGTCTCCTGTTAATAAACCACCAGTCTCCTGTTAATAAACCACCAGTCTCCTGTTAATAAACCACCAGTCTCCTGTTAATAAACCACCAGTCTCCTGTTAATAAACCACCAGTCTCCTGGTAATAAACCACCAGTCTCCTGGTAATAAACCACCAGTCTCCTGTTAATAAACCACCAGTCTCCTGTTAATAAACCACCAGTCTCCTGGTAATAAACCACCAGTCTCCTGTTAATAAACCACCAGTCTCCTGGTAATAAACCACCAGTCTCCTGTTAATAAACCACCAGTCTCCTGTTAATAAACCACCAGTCTCCTGTTAATAAACCACCAGTCTCCTGTTAATAAACCACCAGTCTCCTGGTAATAAACCACCAGTCTCCTGTTAATAAACCACCAGTCTACTGTTAATAAACCACCAGTCTCCTGGTAATAAACCACCAGTCTCCTGTTAATAAACCACCAGTCTCCTGTTAATAAACCACCAGTCTCCTGTTAATAAACCACCAGTCTCCTGTTAATACACCACCAGTCTCCTGGTAATAAACCACCAGTCTCCTGGTAATAAACCACCAGTCTCCTGGTAATAAACCACCAGTCTCCTGGTAATAAACCACCAGTCTCCTGTTAATAAACCACCAGTCTCCTGTTAATAAACCACCAGTCTCCTGGTAATAAACCACCAGTCTCCTGTTAATAAACCACCAGTCTCCTGGTAATAAACCACCAGTCTCCTGTTAATAAACCACCAGTCTCCTGGTAATAAACCACCAGTCTCCTGTTAATAAACCACCAGTCTCCTGGTAATAAACCACCAGTCTCCTGGTAATAAACCACCAGTCTCCTGGTAATAAACCACCAGTCTCCTGTTAATAAACCACCAGTCTCCTGTTAATAAACCACCAGTCTCCTGGTAATAAACCACCCGTCTCCTGTTAATAAACCACCAGTCTCCTGGTAATAAACCACCAGTCTCCTGTTAATAAACCACCAGTCTCCTGGTAATAAACCACCCGTCTCCTGGTAATAAACCACCAGTCTCCTGGTAATAAACCAGTCTCCTGTTAATAAACCACCAGTCTCCTGGTAATAAACCACCAGTCTCATGTTAATAAACCACCAGTCTCCTGTCCCCTCCTGTCTCAGCCTCCAGTATTTATGCTGCAGTAGTTTATGTGTCGGGGGGCTGGGGTCAGTTTGTTATATCTGGAGTACTTCTCCTGTCCAATTCGGTGTCCTGTGTGAATCTAAGTGTGCGTTCTCTAATTCTCTCCTTCTCTCTCTCGGAGGACCTGAGCCCTAGGACCATGCCCCAGGACTACCTGACATGATGACTCCTTGCTGTCCCCAGTCCACCTGGCCGTGCTGCTGCTCCAGTTTCAACTGACCTGAGCCCTAGGACCATGCCCCAGGACTACTTGACATGATGACTCCTTGCTGTTCCCAGTCCACCTGGCCGTGCTGCTGCTCCAGTTTCAACTGTTCTGCCTTATTATTATTCGACCATGCTGGTCATTTATGAACATTTGAACATCTTGGCCATGTTCTGTTATAATCTCTACCCGGCACAGCCAGAAGAGGACTGGCCACCCCACATAGCCTGGTTCCTCTCTAGGTTTCTTCCTAGGTTTTGGCTTTTCTAGGGAGTTTTTCCTAGCCACCGTGCTTCTACACCTGCATTGCTTGCTGTTTGGGGTTTTAGGCTGGGTTTCTGTACAGCACTTTGAGATATCAGCTGATGTACGAAGGGCTATATAAATACATTTGATTTGATTTGATTTGATTTGATTTGATTAATAAACCACCAGTCTCCTGGTAATAAACCACCAGTCTCCTGTTAATAAACCACCAGTCTCCTGGTAATAAACCACCAGTCTCCTGGTAATAAACCACCAGTCTCCTGGTAATAAACCACCAGTCTCCTGTTAATAAACCACCAGTCTCCTGTTAATAAACCACCAGTCTCCTGGTAATAAACCACCAGTCTCCTGGTAATAAACCACCAGTCTCCTGGTAATAAACCACCAGTCTCCTGGTAATAAACCACCAGTCTCCTGTTAATAAACCACCAGTCTCCTGTTAATAAACCACCAGTCTCCTGTTAATAAACCACCAGTCTCCTGGTAATAAACCACCAGTCTACTGTTAATAAACCACCAGTCTCCTGGTAATAAACCACCAGTCTCCTGGTAATAAACCACCAGTCTCCTGGTAATAAACCACCAGTCTCCTGGTAATAAACCACCAGTCTCCTGTTAATAAACCACCAGTCTCCTGGTAATAAACCACCAGTCTCCTGGTAATAAACCACCAGTCTCCTGGTAATAAACCACCAGTCTCCTGTTAATAAACCAGTCTCCTGTTAATAAACCACCAGTCTCCTGTTAATAAACCACCAGTCTCCTGGTAATAAACCACCAGTCTCCTGGTAATAAACCACCAGTCTCCTGGTAATAAACCACCAGTCTCCTGTTAATAAACCACCAGTCTCCTGTTAATAAACCACCAGTCTCCTGTTAATAAACCACCAGTCTCCTGGTAATAAACCACCAGTCTCCTGGTAATAAACCACCAGTCTCCTGGTAATAAACCACCAGTCTCCTGTTAATAAACCACCAGTCTCCTGGTAATAAACCACCAGTCTCCTGTTAATAAACCACCAGTCTCCTGGTAATAAACCACCAGTCTCCTGTTAATAAACCACCAGTCTCCTGGTAATAAACCACCAGTCTCCTGGTAATAAACCACCAGTCTCCTGGTAATAAACCACCAGTCTCCTGGTAATAAACCACCAGTCTCCTGGTAATAAACCACCAGTCTCCTGGTAATAAACCACCAGTCTCCTGGTAATAAACCACCAGTCTCCTGTTAATAAACCACCAGTCTCCTGGTAATAAACCACCAGTCTCCTGGTAATAAACCACCAGTCTCCTGTTAATAAACCACCAGTCTCCTGGTAATAAACCACCAGTCTCCTGGTAATAAACCACCAGTCTCCTGTTAATAAACCACCAGTCTTCTGGTAATAAACCACCAGTCTTCTGGTAATAAACCACCAGTCTCCTGGTAATAAACCACCAGTCTCCTGGTAATAAACCACCAGTCTCCTGGTAATAAACCACCAGTCTCCTGTTAATAAACCACCAGTCTCCTGGTAATAAACCACCAGTCTCCTGGTAATAAACCACCAGTCTCCTGTTAATAAACCACCAGTCTCCTGGTAATAAACCACCAGTCTCCTGGTAATAAACCACCAGTCTCCTGTTAATAAACCACCAGTCTCCTGGTAATAAACCACCAGTCTCCTGTTAATAAACCACCAGTCTCCTGTTAATAAACCACCAGTCTCCTGGTAATAAACCACCAGTCTCCTGGTAATAAACCACCAGTCTCCTGGTAATAAACCACCAGTCTCCTGTTAATAAACCACCAGTCTCCTGGTAATAAACCACCAGTCTCCTGGTAATAAACCAGTCTCTACCTCCATAACGTGAGGCATCTGCGTGTAGTGCAGGCCAGACTCAGCCAGATCCATGATCTCCTCCAGAGACTTCTCCAGGGACGGGATGTCTGGACACATCTCTCCGACCTGGAAGGGCAGATCTAGAGCTGGGGAAGCTTCAAGGAAGAGAGGAGAGAGAGAGGGAAATGGAGAGAGGGACGAGGGAGAGAGAGGGTGGAGAGTGGAGGGAGATAGGGTGGAGTGAGAGAGAGAGAGGTGAATGGAGAGAGGGAGGAGGGAGAGAGAGGGTGGAGGGTGGAGTGAGAGAGAGAGAGAGGGTGGAGGGAGAGAGAGAGATAGGGTGGAGGGAGAGAGAGAGAGAGGGTGGAGGGAGAGAGAGATAGGGTGAAGGGAGAGAGAGGGAAATGGAGAGAGGGAGGAGGGAGAGAGAGGGTGGAGGGAGAGAGATAGGGGAGAGGGAGAGAGAGAGGTTGGAGGGAGAGAGAGAGAGGGAAATAGAGATAAGGAAAAGAGAGGTAGAGAGAGATAAAGAGGGTGGAGGGAGAGAGAGAGAGAGGGAAATAGAGAGAGGGAGGAAAAGGGAGGCAGAGAGAGATAAAGAAAGAAAGAGAGAGGGTGGAGGGGGAGAGAGGGTGGAGGGAGAGAGGGAGTAAGAGACAGAGAGATAAAAGGAGACATAAAGAATGTATGCAGTCATTCCTCAAATCAGTTTGCAACATTTATGCCAAGCTTCTCTCTATCTCTCCATCCAAACCGATCCTGTCGTTGATTCTAAAACACCTGAAGGACAGTTTGCAACAGTACCTGTTCTGTCCCGGGAGCCCTTGGTAATGTAGATGGAGTAGTTGTTGAACTGGTTGAGCTCTGGTTCCAGGAAGGCCACAGGGAACGCTCCCGAGAACGCTGCAAGACATTCACCTAGGGCTGGACGCTGCCTGCAGGAGGAAGTGGAGGGAGGGGGAGGAGGGAGGAAGAGGAGGAGGGAGGGGGAGGAAGAAGGAAGAGGAGGAGGGGGGAGGTAGGGGGAGGAAGGAGGAATGGGAGGAAGGGGCAGGAGGAGGAGGAGGTAGGGGAGGAAGGAGGAAGAGGAGGTAGGGGAGGAAGGAGGAAGAGGAGGAGGGGGGGAGGTAGGGGGAGGAAGGAGGAAGAGGAGGTAGGGGAGGAAGGAGAAAGATGAGGAGGGGGGTAGGGGGAGGAAAGAGGAAGAGGAGGAAGGGGCAGGAGGAGGAGGAAGGAGGAAGGGGAGGAGGAGGAGGAAGGAGGAGGTAGGGGAGGAAGAGGAGGAAGGGGAGGAGGGAGGAGGAGGTAGGGGAGGAAGAGGAGGAAGTGGAGGAGGGAGGGGGAGGAAGGGGAGGAGGAGGTAGGGGAGGAAGAGGAGGATGGGGAGGAGGGAGGGGGAGGAAGGAGGAAGAGGAAAAGTGAGGGACAGCTCATGTTCAGGAAGACACTCCTTCTCCAGAATAACTGGTTTAACTAACCCAGTCACCTCTTTTACTAGACTTAATGCAATATTAAAATGAGCCACAGAACAAATGATGGTCGTTGTAAATGTATGCAATGTGGTGTCAACATAGTCTGTAGAAGGTTCTAGACAGGACACTTTTAGATTGTCACGATGCATCATACTTCCATTGTCAATCAAAGTAGGGATTTGGAAAAAACGTGAAAAAACATTAAAAATGACCTCGGCATATTTCAAGTCGTGAATACATGTCACGTGAATGTTTATTGGTCAGTAATGACCATGTTGTTTGACATGCTAGCCTGGAAAAAACATCATTTGTGAGATCTTGGTCCATGGATACCATATATCAAGTGTTGTACAGATCGGTCATTCGGAGCCAGAGGAGTAAAGCATTTGAAGTGTTTTTCACTCAATTCTAAATGGAGGACCTTAAAGTAACACCTCAGAGGAAGTAGCCACCACTATTTTGATGCAATTTCCTGTTCAAGAGATGAAATGCATATTTAGGTTCCACCTCAGAAGAATGATGAAGGCTACTTATCTACAGTACCAGTCAACAGTTTGGACACACCTCCTCATCCCAGGGTTTATCTTTATTTTTACCATCTTCTACATTGTAGAATAAGACAGAATAAGGCATCAAACTATGTTATAACACATATGGAATCATGTAGTAACCAAAAAAGTGTTAAAACTGCAGGATCAGTGTCCCGTCCACGGTGGAGCTAACGTAGGCTAATGTGATTAGACATGAGGTTGAGCTAACGTAGGCTAATGTGATTAGACATGAGGTGGAGCTAACGTAGGCTAATGTGATTAGACATGAGGTGGAGCTAACGTAGGCTAATGTGATTAGACATGAGGTTGAGCTAACGTAGGCTAATGTGATTAGACATGAGGTGGAGCTAACGTAGGCTAATGTGATTAGACATGAGGTGGAGCTAACGTAGGCTAATGTGATTAGACATGAGGTTGAGCTAACGTAGGCTAATGTGATTAGACATGAGGTTGAGCTAACGTTGGCTAATGTGATTAGATATGAGGTTGAGCTAACGTAGGCTAATGTGATTAGACATGAGGTGGAGCTAACGTAGGCTAATGTGATTAGACATGAGGTTGAGCTAACGTTGGCTAATGTGATTAGACATGAGGTGGAGCTAACGTAGGCTAATGTGATTAGACATGAGGTTGAGCTAACGTAGGCTAATGTGATTAGACATGAGGTTGAGCTAATGTAGGCTAATGTGATTAGACATGAGGTTGAGCTAACGTAGGCTAATGTGATTAGACATGAGGTGGAGCTAACGTAGGCTAATGTGATTAGACATGAGGTTGAGCTAACGTTGGCTAATGTGATTAGACATGAGGTTGAGCTAACGTTGGCTAATGTGATTAGCCATGAGGTTGAGCTAACGTAGGCTAATGTGATTAGACATGAGGTTGAGCTAACGTAGGCTAATGTGATTAGACATGAGGTGGAGCTAACGTAGGCTAATGTGATTAGCATGAGGTTGTAAGAAACAAGAACATTTCCCAGGACATAGACATATCTGATATCGGCAAAGCTTAAATTCTTGTTAATCTAACTGCACTTTCCAATTTCCAGTAGCTATTACAGTGAACAAATACCATGCTATTGTTTGAGGAGAGTGCACAGTTATGAACTTGAAAATGTATGAATAAACCAATTAGGCACATTTGGGCAGTCTTGATACAAAATTTTGAACAGAAATATAATGGTTCATTGGATCAGTCTAAACCTTTGCACATACACTGCTGCCATCTAGTGGCCAACATCTAAATTGTACCTGTGCTGGAAAAATACATTATGGCCTTTCTCTTGCATTTCAAAGATGATGATGATGATGCAAAAAAAACAGTTGTTTTTACTTATTTGTATTATCTTTTACCAGATCTAATGTGTTTCACAGATCTAATGTGTTTCACATTTCCACAAACTTCAAAGTGTTTCCTTTCAAATGGTTCCAAGAATATGCATATCCTCGCTTCAGGTCCTGAGCTACAGGCAGTTAGATGTGGGTATGTCATTTTAGGTCCTGAGCTACAGGCAGTCAGAATTGGGTATGTCATTTTAGGTCCTGAGCTACAGGCAGTCAGAATTGGGTATGTCATTTTAGGTCCTGAGCTACAGGCAGTTAGATTTGGGTATGTCATTTTAGGTCCTGAGCTACAGGCAGTTAGATTTGGGTATGTCATTTTAGGTCCTGAGCTACAGGCAGTCAGAATTGGGTGTGTCATTTTAGGTCCTGAGATACAGACAGTCAGAATTGGGTGTGTCATTTTAGGTCCTGAGATACAGACAGTTAGAATTGGGTATGTCATTTTAGGTCCTGAGCTACAGGCAGTTAGATTTGGGTGTGTCATTTTAGGTCCTAAGCTACAGGCAGTTAGATTTGGGTGTGTCATTTTAGGTCCTGAGCTACAGGCAGTTAAGATTTGGGTGTGTCATTTTAGGTCCTGAGCTACAGGCAGTTAGAATTGGGTATGTCATTTTAGGAGAAAATTGAAAAAAAAGGGGCGGATCCTTATTTAAACAAATCAAAATATAATTCAGATTCTTTAAAGCAGCCACCCTTTGCTTCGATGACAGCTTTGCGCACTCTTTCAACCATGTAAAATGTACTCTTTCAACCAGTAAAGAGTAAATATGAAGAAAACCCCTGGAATCAGTAGGTGTGTCCAAACTTCTGACTGGTATTGTATATTCACCAATTGGGTGTGGGAATTTCCACGTGGCGTTGATAAACATTAACATTTTGTTGTTCACTGACATCTGTCAGTGTAGCTAGCGCGCGAACCTTATCTGGCTACTTCATGTTGTCGGTTGTTAAAGAGGTTTTTGATACGACACCGTATCCAACAGATTATCCAGCAGGATCAATGGCTGGTTCTGGATGAGTCATAAGCATTGGATTAGAGAAAACTCCCCCCAGAGGGAATCCACTGGCCTGTCCTGTTATGTCCAATGTTTTGGCATCTTGCAGAAATTGAGGATGTAAATAGAAATAGTTAGAAATAATAACTATTAGACTGTTTGGCTCCATGGCTGTTTGGCTCCATGGCTGTTTGGCTCCATGGCTGTTTGGCTCCATGGCTGTTAGGCTGTTTGGCTCCATGGCTGTTTGGCTGTATGGCTCCATGGCTGTTAGGCTGTTTGGCTCCATGGCTGTTTGGCTCCATGGATGTTTGGCTCCATGGCTGTTAGGCTGTTTGGCTCCATGGCTGTTTGGCTCCATGGCTGTTTGGCTCCATGGCTGTTTGGCTCCATGGCTGTTTGGCTGTTTGGCTCCATGACTGTTTGGCTGTTAGGCTCCATGACTGTTTGGCTCTATGACTGTTTGGCTCCATGGCCATTTGGCTCCATGGCTGTTTGGCTCCATGGCTGTTTGGCTCCATGGCTGTTTGGCTCCATGGATGTTTGGCTCCATGGCTGTTAGGCTGTTTGGCTCCATGGCTGTTTGGCTCCATGGCTGTTTGGCTCCATGGCTGTTAGGCTGTTTGGCTCCATGGCTGTTTGGCTCCATGGCTGTTTGGCTCCATGGCTGTTTGGCTCCATGACTGTTTGGCTGTTAGGCTCCATGACTGTTTGGCTCTATGACTGTTTGGCTCCATGGCCATTTGGCTCCATGGCCATTTGGCTCCATGGCTGTTTGGCTCCATGGCTGTTTGGCTCCATGGCTGTTTGGCTGTTTGGCTCCATGGCTGTTTGGCTCCATGGCTGTTTGGCTGTTTGGCTCCATGGCTGTTTGGCTCCATGGCTGTTAGGCTTCATGGCTGTTTGGCTCCATGGCTGTTTGGCTCCATGGCTGTTTGGCTCCATGGCTGTTTGGCTCCATGACTGTTTGGCTGTTAGGCTCCATGACTGTTTGGCTCTATGACTGTTTGGCTCCATGGCCATTTGGCTCCATGGCCATTTGGCTCCATGGCTGTTTGGCTCCATGGCTGTTTGGCTCCATGGCTGTTTGGCTGTTTGGCTCCATGGCTGTTTGGCTCCATGGCTGTTTGGCTGTTTGGCTCCATGGCTGTTTGGCTCCATGGCTGTTAGGCTTCATGGCTGTTTGGCTCCATGGCTGTTTGGCTCCATGGCTGTTTGGCTCCATGGCTGTTTGGCTCCATGGCTGTTTGGCTCCATGGCTGTTAGGCTCCATGGCTGTATGGCTCCATGACTGTTTGGCTCCATGGCTGTTTGGCTCCATGGCTGTTAGGCTCCATGGTTGTTTGGCTCCATGGCTGTTTGGCTCCATGACCGTTTGGCTCCATGGCTGTTTGGCTCCATGGCCCCTATTTACATACAATAGGATCTCACCCAGCTTCTCTGCTCGAAACCCTAATTAAAGACAATAGGGTCTCACCCAGGTTCTCTGCTTGAACCCCTAATTAAATACAATAGGGTCTCACCCAGCTTCTCTGCCTGAACCCCTAATTAAAGACAATAGGATCTCACCCAGCTTCTCTGCTCAAACCCCTAATGAAATACAATAGGGTCTCACCCAGCTTCTCTGCTGGAACCCCTAATGAAATACAATAGGGTCTCACCCAGCTTCTCTGCTGGAACCCCTAATGAAATACAATAGGGTCTCACCCAGCTTCTCTGCTGGAACCCCTATTGAAATACAATAGGGTCTCACCCAGCTTCTCTGCTGGAACCCCTAATTAAAGACAATAGGGTCTCACCCAACTTCTCTGCTCGAACACATAATTAAAGACAATAGGGTCTCACCCAGCTTCTCTGCTCGAACCCCTAATTAAAGACAATAGGGTCTCACCCAGCTTCTCTAATCAAACCCCTAATTAAAGACAATAGGGTCTCACCCAGCTTCTCTGCTCAAACCCCTAATTAAAGACAATAGGGTCTCACCCAGCTTCTCTGCTCGAACACCTAATTAAAGACAATAGGGTCTCACCCAGCGTCTCTGCTGGAACCCCTAATTAAATACAATAGGGTCTCACCCAGCTTCTCTGCTGGAACCCCTAATTAAAGACAATAGGGTCTCACCCAGCTTCTCTGCCGGAACCCCTAATTAAAGACAATAGGGTCTCACCCAGCTTCTCTGCCTGAACCCCTAATTAAAGACAATAGGGTCTCACCCAGCTTCTCTGCCTGAACCCCTAATTAAATACAATAGGGTCTCACCCAGCTTCTCTGCCTGAACCCCTAATTAAAGACAATAGGGTCTCACCCAGCTTCTCTGCTGGAACTCCTAATTAAATACAATAGGGTCTCACCCAGCTTCTCTGCTCGAACCCCTAATTAAATACAATAGGGTCTCACCCAGCTTCTCTGCTCGAACCCCTAATTAAATACAATAGGGTCTCACCCAGCTTCTCTGCTCGAACCCCTAATTATATTTCTGTAATGGACATGAATGGCTTAACTGGTTGGATGATATATTTTTAATCCATTTCAACCAGCTGGGTAGCTGATCAGTTCCAAGACACCCTATCGTCCTCTTAATCATCATATTCACATTGAATTCATTTTGTAAAAGTAGTTTAACATGAAGATTGGTACGGTTACAATTTTTTGCTTATTGGGTTGAAATTAAATTATACCAGATGACTTTAGAAAAAAATGGCCGTTGACTGATCAGATCGAATGATAACGGATCAGATCAGATGATAACGGATCAGATCAGATGATAACGGATCAGATCAGATGATAACGGATCAGATCAGATGATAACGGATCAGATCAGATGATAACGGATCAGATCGAATGATAACGGATCAGATCGAATGATAACGGATCAGATCAGATGATAACGGATCAGATCAGATGATAACGGATCAGATCAGATGATAACGGATCAGATCAGATTATAACGGATCAGATCGAATGATAACGGATCAGATCCAGATCAGATGATAACAGATCAGATCAGATGATAACGGATCATATCGAATGATAACGGATCAGATCAGATGATAACAGATCAGATCAGATGATAACGGATCAGATCAGATGATAACGGATCAGATCAGATGATAACGGATCGGATCGAATGATAACGGATCAGATCGAATGATAACGGATCGGATCGAATGATAACGGATCATATCGATTGATGATGAAAATAGCATTGTGTTGAACACTGTTACGATGTTTAACAGTGAGAATCACAGAATGGTGAACTTACTAAATGACCTCGAGTTGACTGTGTGATTGACTTCCTCTTAATTAATCATCGTGTTCACATTGCATTTCATTTTGACGTTACCTTTCTACGTAGATGCTGTTGTTGGTACCGAGACTGTACAGGCTGTTGAGGATCCTATAACAGGCCACCTGGACATCATCCACTGTGAAGACAACAAGGGAAGCCTCCTTACACAGAGGACCTACAGTATGACCTTTACAGGACGGTGTAGTTGGACTACAATAAGACATTAGGGGTCAAACAGGCCTTGGCTTATTTATTGGTACTTTAAGACAGATATACATGAAGCCTTTTTAATTAACAATGACTAATGAGGACTGGTCTCGTGTGAGATACAGGGATGGTCTTTTTAATTAACAATGACTAATGAGGGCTGGTCTTGTGTGAGATACAGGGATGGCCTATTTAATTAACAATGACTAAAGAGGACTGGTCTTGTGTGAGATACAGGGATGGCCTATTTAATTAACAATGACTAATGAGGACTGGTCTTGTGTGAGATACGGGGATGGCCTTTTTAATTAACAATGACTAATGAGGACTGGTCTTGTGTGAGATACAGGGATGGCCTATTTAATTAACAATGACTAAAGAGGACTGGTCTTGTGTGAGATACAGGGATGGCCTTTTTAATTAACAATGACTAATGAGGACTGGTCTTGTGTGAGATACAGGGATGGTCTTTTTAATTAACAATGACTAATGAGGGCTGGTCTTGTGTGAGATACAGGGATGGCCTTTTTAATTAACAATGACTAATGAGGGCTGGTCTTGTGTGAGATACAGGGATGGCCTATTTAATTAACAATGACTAATGAGGGTTGGTCTTGTGTGAGATACAGGGATGGTCTTTTCAATTAACAATGACTAATGAGGGTTGGTCTTGTGTAAGATACAGGGATGGCCTTTTTAATTAACAATGACTATTGAGGACTGGTCTTGTGTGAGATACTGGGATGGCCTTTTTAATTAACAATGACTAATGAGGGTTGGTCTTGTGTGAGATACAGGGATGGTCTTTTTAATTAACAATGACTAATGAGGGTTGGTCTTGTGTAAGATACAGGGATGGTCTTTTTAATTAACAATGACTAATGAGGACTGGTCTTGTGTGAGCTACAGGGATGGCCTTTTTAATTAACAATGACTAATGAGGACTGGTCTTGTGTGAGCTACAGGGATGGCCTATTTAATTAACAATGACTAATGAGGACTGGTCTTGTGTGAGATACAGGGATGGCCTATTTAATTAACAATGACTAATGAGGGCTGGTCTTGTGTGAGACACAGGGATGGCCTATTTAATTAACAATGACTGAGGGCTGGTCTTGTGTGAGATACAGGGATGGCCTTTTTAATTAACAATGACTAATGAGGACTGGTCTTGTGTGAGATACAGGGATGGTCTTTTTAATTAACAATGACTAATGAGGGCTGGTCTTGTGTGAGATACAGGGATGGCCTTTTTAATTAACAATGACTAATGAGGGCTGGTCTTGTGTGAGATACAGGGATGGTCTTTTCAATTAACAATGACTAATGAGGGTTGGTCTTGTGTAAGATACAGGGATGGCCTTTTTAATTAACAATGACTATTGAGGACTGGTCTTGTGTGAGATACTGGGATGGCCTTTTTAATTAACAATGACTAATGAGGGTTGGTCTTGTGTGAGATACAGGGATGGTCTTTTTAATTAACAATGACTAATGAGGGTTGGTCTTGTGTAAGATACAGGGATGGCCTTTTTAATTAACAATGACTAATGAGGACTGGTCTTGTGTGAGCTACAGGGATGGCCTATTTAATTAACAATGACTAATGAGGACTGGTCTTGTGTGAGATACAGGGATGGCCTATTTAATTAACAATGACTAATGAGGGCTGGTCTTGTGTGAGACACAGGGATGGCCTATTTAATTAACAATGACTGAGGGCTGGTCTTGTGTGAGATACAGGGATGGCCTTTTTAATTAACAATGACTAATGAGGGCTGGTCTTGTGTGAGATACAGGGATGGCCTTTTTAATTAACAATGACTAATGACGGCTGGTCTTGTGTGAGCTACAGGGATGGCCTATTTAATTAACAATGACTGAGGGCTGGTCTTGTGTGAGATACAGGGATGGCCTTTTTAATTAACAATGACTAATGAGGACTGGTCTTGTGTGAGATACAGGGATGGTCTTTTTAATTAACAATGACTAATGAGGGCTGGTCTTGTGTGAGATACAGGGATGGCCTTTTTAATTAACAATGACTAATGAGGGCTGGTCTTGTGTGAGCTACAGGGATGGCCTATTTAATTAACAATGACTGAGGGCTGGTCTTGTGTGAGCTACAGGGATGGCCTATTTAATTAACAATGACTAATGAGGGCTTGTCTCATGTTTGAGCAACAGCTAAGTGCAGTTTCATCATTGGCCAATAGGTGGTGCTACAAGCTCTCATCAGGCTTTGATGGAATTGCCCCTATATCAGGTTTTGTTCAGGGAAAAAACAAATGATCCAAATGTGAATTGATCTACTGGTATGCATACATATGAGGTCTTCCCCAAAGAGGTTCTGCCCGATGTGTTCGAACAGGGAGGAGAGGACAGGGAGCAGGGCTACGCTGGTGTAGTTAATGATCTGGGTGACTCCTTTGGGCTGGGAGTGACTGTGAGTGAACTGGCCCTGTTTCAGGTTCTCTAAAGTCTTCTCCAAGTCCTCTGCTGCGTTGTCGAAGAACGCCCTCAACGCCGCCTTCACCGTCTCCAGACCCGTCTTCATCACCGTCCTGGAGAACAGACACGGATTATATTACCATCAGTTGGTAGAGAACGGTGCTGGTACTGCCAGGATTGTGGGTTCGATTCCCGGGGCCACCCATTCTTAAAATGTATACACATACACACACACACACGAGGTGGTTCAGGATAAAATAGTCTGCTTCATGGAACAGATTATTATGAATGGAGATACCAAAGCAACCATTAACTCACAATCACACCAAGCTTTCTCAAATGCACAGGTTGTGGGGATGCAGACAACATGTTGAGAAATGGCTGGATTCTAAATCCAGAGGGTAATGGTGAAACTACATGTTGAGAGATGGCTGGATTCTAAGTCCAGTGGGTAATGGTGAAACTACATGTTGAGAGATGGCTGGATTCAAAGTCCAGTGGGTAATGGTGAAACTACATGTTGAGAGATGGCTGGATTCTAAGTCCAGTGGGTAATGGTGAAACTACATGTTGAGAAATGGCTGGATTCTAAATCCAGAGGGTAATGGTGAAACTACATGTTGAGAGATGGCTGGATTCTAAATCCAGAGGGTAATGGTGAAACTACATGTTGAGAGATGGCTGGATTCTAAGTCCAGTGGGTAATGGTGAAACTACATGTTGAGAAATGGCTGGATTCTAAATCCAGAGGGTAATGGTGAAACTACATGTTGAGAGATGGCTGGATTCTAAATCCAGAGGGTAATGGTGAAACTACATGTTGAGAGATGGCGGGATTCTAAGTCCAGAGGGTAATGGTGAAACTACATGTTGAGAGATGGCTGTATTCTAAGTCCAGTGGGTAATGGTGAAACTACATGTTGAGAGATGGCTGGATTCTAAATCCAGTGGGTAATGGTGAAACTACATGTTGAGAGATGGCTGGATTCTAAGTCCAGTGGGTAATGGTGAAACTACATGTTGAGAGATGGCTGGATTCTAAGTCCAGTGGGTAATGGTGAAACTACATGTCGAGAGATGTCTGGATTCTAAATCCAGAGGGTAATGGTGAAACTAACATGTTGAGAAATGGCTGGATTATAAATCCAGTGAGTAATGGTGAAACTACATGTTGAGAGATGGCTGGATTCTAAATCGAGAGGGTAATGGTGAAACTACATGTTGAGAGATGGCTGGATTCTCACAGTATCAGGGCTGGATTCTAAATCCAGAGGGTAATGGTGAAACTAACATGTTGAGAGATGGCTGGATTCTAAATCCAGTGGGTAATGGTGAAACTACATGTTGAGAGATGGCTGGATTCTAAATCCAGAGGGTAATGGTGAAACTAACATGTTGAGAGATGGCTGGATTCTAAATCCAGAGGGTAATGGTGAAACTAACATGTTGAGAGATGGCTGGATTCTCACAGTATCGGGCTGGATTCTAAATCGAGAGGGTAATGGTGAAACTAACATGTTGAGAGATGGCTGGATTCTAAGTCCAGTGGGTAATGGTGAAACTACATGTCGAGAGATGTCTGGATTCTAAATCCAGAGGGTAATGGTGAAACTAACATGTTGAGAAATGGCTGGATTATAAATCCAGTGAGTAATGGTGAAACTACATGTTGAGAGATGGCTGGATTCTAAATCGAGAGGGTAATGGTGAAACTACATGTTGAGAGATGGCTGGATTCTCACAGTATCAGGGTTGGATTCTAAATCCAGAGGGTAATGGTGAAACTAACATGTTGAGAGATGGCTGGATTCTAAATCCAGTGGGTAATGGTGAAACTACATGTTGAGAGATGGCTGGATTCTAAATCCAGAGGGTAATGGTGAAACTAACATGTTGAGAGATGGCTGGATTCTAAATCCAGAGGGTAATGGTGAAACTAACATGTTGAGAGATGGCTGGATTCTCACAGTATCGGGCTGGATTCTAAATCGAGAGGGTAATGGTGAAACTAACATGTTGAGAGATGGCTGGATTCTAAATCCAGAGGGTAATGGTGAAACTAACATGTTGAGAGATGGCTGGATTCTAAATCCAGAGGGTAATGGTGAAACTACATGTTGAGAGATGGCTGGATTCTAAATCCAGAGGGTAATGGTGAAACTAACATGTTGAGAGATGGCTAGATTCTCACAGTATCGGGGCTGGATTCTAAACCCAGTGGGTAATGGTGAAACTAACATGTTGAGAGATGGCTGGATTCTCACAGTATCAGGGCTGGATTCTAAACCCAGAGGGTAATGGGGAAACAACATGTTGAGAGATGGCTGGATTGTAAATCTAGTGGGTAATGGTGAAACTAACATGTTGAGAGATGGCTGGATTCTCACATTATCGGGGCTGGATTCTAAACCCAGTGGGTAATGGTGAAACTAACATGTTGAGAGATGGCTGGATTCTCACAGTATCAGGGCTGGATTCTAAACCCAGAGGGTAATGGTGAAACAACATGTTGAGAGATGGCTGGATTGTAAATCTAGTGGGTAATGGTGAAACTACATGATGAGAGATGGCTGGATTCTAAATCGAGAGGGTAATGGTGAAACAACATGTTGAGAGATGGCTGGATTCTAAATCCAGTGGGTAATGGTGAAACTACATGATGAGAGATGGCTGGATTCTATATCTAGAGGGTAATGGTGAAACTAACATGTTGAGAGATGGCTGGATTCTCACAGTATCGGGCTGGATTCTATATCTAGAGGGTAATGGTGAAACTAACATGTTGAGAGATGGCTGGATTCTCACAGTAGCGGGGCTGGATTCTAAATCCAGAGGGTAATGGTGAAACTGACATGTTGAGAGATGGCTGGATTCTCACAGTATCGGGGCTGGATTCTATATCGAGAGGGTAATGGTGAAACTACATGTTGAGAGATGGCTGGATTCTCACAGTATCGGGGCTGGATTCTAAACCCAGAGGGTAATGGTGAAACTACATGTTGAGAGATGGCTGGATTCTAAACCTAGTGGGTAATGGTGAAACTAACATGTTGAGAAAAACAACTTTTACCGCATCAGCTAATGGGGATCCAAACACACTCAATATGACTTCCATATGAATAGGGTTAATGTGGTCACTCACCTGGCGTCCAGTGTCTGGCCCAGTATGTGAAGACAGTTGACTATGGAGGTAGCATGGCTTCCTGTGTGGAGACATGAGGCAGTGTTACAGCATGAGTCGTCCTGTAGCAACACAGCATATAGACAAGCTGAGACAAGCATGGAGACAGAACCACAGCATATAGACGAGCTGAGACAAGCATGGAGACAGAACCACAGCATATAGACGAGCTGAGACAAGCATGGAGACAGAACCACAGCATATAGACGAGCTGAGACAAGCATGGATACGGAACCACAGCATATAGACGAGCTGAGACAAGCAAGGAGACAGAATCACAGCATATAGACGAGCTGAGACAAGCATGGATACGGAACCACAGCATATAGACGAGCTGAGACAAGCATGGAGACAGAACCACAGCATATAGACGAGCTGAGACAAGCATGGATACGGAACCACAGCATATAGACGAGCTGAGACAAGCATGGAGACAGAACCACAGCATATAGACGAGCTGAGACAAGCATGGATACGGAACCACAGCATATAGACAAGCTGAGACATGCATGGAGACAGAACCACAGAGTCCAGTGTAGAGCTGAGACATGCATGGAGACAGAACCACAGAACCACAGAGTCCAGTGTAGAGCTGAGACATGCATGGAGACAGAACCACAGAGTCCAGTGTAGAGCTGAGACATGCATGGAGACAGAACCACAGAGTCCAGTGTAGAGCTGAGACATGCATGGAGACAGAACCACCGAGTCCAGTGTAGAGCTGAGACATGCATGGAGACAGAACCACAGAGTCCAGTGTAGAGCTGAGACATGCATGGATACAGAACCACAGAGTCCAGTGTAGAGCTGAGACATGCATGGAGACAGAACCACATAGTCCAGTGTAGAGCTGAGACATGCATGGAGACAGAACCACAGAGTCCAGTGTACTGATACTACTGAAGACCACACTCATGTCGGTTTAGATGGACAGATCACACACTTCCAATATAAAACACCAGTATCCTGAACCTAAGGCAGGGCTTTTCAAACCCGGCTTTCAAATATGACAAACAGCACAGGAACTACACTTTACTCCATGCATAGCCAGAGCATTATGTCTAATCGGCTTAGAACGTTTGCATGCTTCACAGGCATCTGCATTATTTTAAGTGCCTATAGGGAGGAGCTGGGACCAGGGGTAGGATCTGGGACCAGGGGTAGGAGCTGGGACCAGGGGTAGGAGCTGGGACCAGGGGTAGGAGCTGGGACCAGGGGTAGGAGCTGGGACCAGGGGTAGGAGCTGGAACCAGGGGTAGGAGCTGGGACCAGGGGTAGGAGCTGGGACCAGGGGTAGGAGCTGGGACCAGGGGTAGGAGCTGGGACCAGGGGTAGAAGCTGGGACCAGGGGTAGGAGCTGGAACCAGGGGTAGGAGCTGGGGACCAGGGGTAGGAGCTGGGGCCAGGGGTAGGAGCTGGAACCAGGGGTAGGAGCTGGGACCAGGGGTAGGAGCTGGGACCAGGGGTAGGAGCTGGGACCAGGGGTAGAAGCTGGGACCAGGGGTAGGAGCTGGAACCAGGGGTAGGAGCTGGGGCCAGGGGTAGGAGCTGGGACCAGGGGTAGGAGCTGGGGCCAGGGGTAGGAGCTGGGACCAGGGGTAGGAGCTGGGAACAGGGGTAGGAGCTGGGACCAGGGGTAGGAGCTGGGGACCAGGGGTAGGAGCTGGGGACCAGGGGTAGGAGCTGGGGACCAGGGGTAGGAGCTGGGACCAGGGGTAGAAGCTGGGACCAGGGGTAGGAGCTGGGACCAGGGGTAGGAGCTGGAACCAGGGGTAGGAGCTGGGACCAGGGGTAGGAGCTGGGACCAGGGGTAGGAGCTGGGACCAGGGGTAGGAGCTGGGACCAGGGGTAGGAGCTGGGGCCAGGGGTAGGAGCTGGGACCAGGGGTAGGAGCTGGGGCCAGGGGTAGGAGCTGGGACCAGGGGTAGGAGCTGGGACCAGGGGTAGGAGCTGGGAACAGGGGTAGGAGCTGGGAACAGGGGTAGGAGCTGGGACCAGGGGTAGGAGCTGGAACCAGGGGTTGGAGCTGGGACCGGGGTAGGAGCTGGGACCAGGGGTAGGAGCTGGGACCAGGGGTTGGAGCTGGAACCAGGGGTAGGAGCTGGGACCAGGGGTAGGAGCTGGGACCAGGGGTAGGAGCTGGAACCAGGGGTAGGAGCTGGGACCAGGGGTAGGAGCTGGGACCAGGGGTAGGAGCTGGGACCAGGGGTTGGAGCTGGGACCAGGGGTAGGAGCTGGGACCAGGGGTAGGAGCTGGGACCAGGGGTTGGAGCTGGAACCAGGGGTAGGAGCTGGGACCAGGGGTAGGAGCCGGGACCAGGGGTAGGAGCCGGGACCAGGGGTAGGAGCCGGGACCAGGGGTAGGAGCCGGGACCAGGGGTAGAAGCCGGGACCAGGGGTAGGAGCCGGGACCAGGGGTAGGAGCCGGAACCAGGGGTAGGAGCTGGGGACCAGGGGTAGGAGCCGGGGCCAGGGGTAGGCGCTGGAACCAGGGGTAGGAGCTGGGACCAGGGGTAGGAGCTGGGACCAGGGGTAGAAGCTGGGACCAGGGGTAGGAGCTGGAACCAGGGGTAGGAGCTGGGACCAGGGGTAGGAGCTGGGACCAGGGGTAGAAGCTGGGACCAGGGGTTGGAGCTGGGACCGGGGTAGGAGCTGGGACCAGGGGTAGGAGCTGGGACCAGGGGTTGGAGCTGGAACCAGGGGTAGGAGCTGGGACCAGGGGTAGGAGCTGGGACCAGGGGTAGGAGACGGGACCAGGGGTAGGAGCCGGGACCAGGGGTAGGAGCCGGGACCAGGGGTAGGAGCCGGGACCAGGGGTAGGAGCCGGGACCAGGGGTAGGAGTTGGGGACCAGGGGTAGGAGTTGGGGACCAGGGGCAGGAGCTGGGGGCCAGGGGTAGGAGCTGGGGGCCAGGGGTAGGAGCTGGGACCAGGGGTAGGAGCTGGGACCAGGGGTTGGAGCTGGGACCAGGGGTAGGAGCTGGGACCAGGGGTAGGAGCTGGGACCAGGGGTTGGAGCTGGAACCAGGGGTAGGAGCTGGGACCAGGGGTAGGAGCTGGGACCAGGGGTAGGAGCCGGGACCAGGGGTAGGAGCCGGGACCAGGGGTAGGAGCCGGGACCAGGGGTAGGAGCCGGGACCAGGGGTAGGAGCCGGAACCAGGGGTAGGAGCTGGGGACCAGGGGTAGGAGCTGGGGCCAGGGGTAGGCGCTGGAACCAGGGGTAGGAGCTGGGACCAGGGGTAGGAGCTGGGACCAGGGGTAGGAGCTGGGACCAGGGGTAGAAGCTGGGACCAGGGGTAGGAGCTGGAACCAGGGGTAGGAGCTGGGACCAGGGGTAGGAGCTGGGACCAGGGGTAGGAGCTGGGACCAGGGGTTGGAGCTGGGACCGGGGTAGGAGCTGGGACCAGGGGTAGGAGCTGGGACCAGGGGTTGGAGCTGGAACCAGGGGTAGGAGCTGGGACCAGGGGTAGGAGCTGGGACCAGGGGTAGGAGCCGGGACCAGGGGTAGGAGCCGGGACCAGGGGTAGGAGTTGGGGACCAGGGGCAGGAGCTGGGGGCCAGGGGTAGGAGCTGGGGGCCAGGGGTAGGAGCTGGGACCAGGGGTAGAAGCTGGGACCAGGGGTAGGAGCTGGGACCAGGGGTAGGAGCTGGGAACCAGGGGTAGGAGCTGGGACCAGGGGTAGGAGCTGGGACCAGGGGTAGGAGCTGGGGCCAGGGGTAGGAGCTGGGACCAGGGGTAGGAGCTGGGGCCAGGGGTAGGAGCTGGGACCAGGGGTAGGAGCTGGGAACAGGGGTAGGAGCTGGGACCAGGGGTAGGAGCTGGGGACCAGGGGTAGGAGCTGGGGACCAGGGGTAGGAGCTGGGGACCAGGGGTAGGAGCTGGGACCAGGGGTAGAAGCTGGGACCAGGGGTAGGAGCTGGGACCAGGGGTAGGAGCTGGAACCAGGGGTAGGAGCTGGGACCAGGGGTAGGAGCTGGGACCAGGGGTAGGAGCTGGGGCCAGGGGTAGGAGCTGGGGCCAGGGGTAGGAGCTGGGGCCAGGGGTAGGAGCTGGGACCAGGGGTAGGAGCTGGGACCAGGGGTAGGAGCTGGGAACAGGGGTAGGAGCTGGGACCAGGGGTAGGAGCTGGGAACAGGGGTAGGAGCTGGGAACAGGGGTTGGGGATGGAGACAGGGGTATTAGACACAGCATTAAACTAAATATGTCCCAAATGGCACCCTTTATAGTGCATAGGGATCTGGTCAAAAGTAGTGCACTACAAAGGGAATAGGGATTTGGTCAAAAGTAGTGCACTACATAGGGAATAGGGCTCTTATCAAAAGTAGTGCACTACATTGGGAATATGGATTTGGTCAAAAGTAGTGCACTACATAGGAAATAGGGTTCTGGTCAAAAGTAGTGCACTACATAGGGAATATGGATTTGGTCAAAAGTAGTGCACTACATAGGGAATAGGGAGTCATTTGGGACACATTCCAAATGTCCACACTATCCTTAGAAGCACACTCTTCACATCCTTCTTACCAAACAACGATATCCTATGTCTGACAAGAAGGCCCAGTTTGCAGAACAGACTGAAGAGAAGATGAAGACAACGGAAGAGGAAAGAGGGGAAACAAAGACAGAGATAATCAAGTGACGCAACTTGAAGACGAAGAAGAATAGTCTGCTTTATCACTCAGAATCACTCAGATTTACACATCTACAGAGCTTACAGTCCAGGGTTTCAGAACAACACTGTGTCAAGACTAGAGCTACAGTCCAGGGTTTCAAAACAACACTGTGTCAAGACTAGAGCTTACAGTCCAGGGTTTCAAAACAACACTGTGTCAAGACTAGAGCTACAGTCCAGGGTTTCAAAACAACACTGTGTCAAGACTAGAGCTACTACAGTCCAGGGTTTCAAAACAACACTGTGTCAAGACTAGAGCTACAGTCCAGGGTTTCAAAACAACACTGTGTCAAGACTAGAGCTACAGTCCAGGGTTTCAAAACAACACTGTGTCAAGACTAGAGCTACAGTCCAGGGTTTCAAAACAACACTGTGTCAAGACTAGAGCTACTACAGTCCAGGGTTTCAAAACAACACTGTGTCAAGACTAGAGCTACAGTCCAGGGTTTCAAAACAACACTGTGTCAAGACTAGAGCTACAGTCCAGGGTTTCAAAACAACACTGTGTCAAGACTAGAGCTACAGTCCAGGGTTTCAAAACAACACTGTGTCAAGACTAGAGCTTACAGTCCAGGGTTTCAAAACAACACTGTGTCAAGACTAGAGCTACAGTCCAGGGTTTCAAAACAACACTGTGTCAAGACTAGAGCTACAGTCCAGGGTTTCAAAACAACACTGTGTCAAGACTAGAGCTACAGTCCAGGGTTTCAAAACAACACTGTGTCAAGACTAGAGCTACAGTCCAGGGTTTCAAAACAACACTGTGTCAAGACTAGAGCTTCAGTCCAGGGTTTCAAAACAACACTGTGTCAAGACTAAAGCTACAGTCCAGGGTTTCAAAACAACACTGTGTCAAGACTAGAGCTACAGTCCAGGGTTTCAAAACAACACTTTGTCAAGACTAGAGCTACAGTCCAGGGTTTCAAAACAACACTGTGTCAAGACTAGAGCTACAGTCCAGGGTTTCAAAACAACACTGTGTCAAGATTAGAGCTACTACAGTCCAGGGTTTCAAAAGAACACTGTGTCAAGACTAGAGCTACAGTCCAGGGTTTCAAAACAACGCTGTGTCAAGACTAGAGCTACAGTCCAGGGTTTCAAAGCAACACTGTGCTCCTGGCACCCCCAAAGGGGGAACTAGCTTCCCCCTAAAACTAAGACAACAGAGTCCCCTGCCCATCTTCTGAAAACATCTGAAACCCGACCTCTTCAAAGAGTACGTTAAACAATCCCACAGCACCAATCACATTCCATGTATTAATATTGTACTACAGAGACTGAAGCAACGTATTGGACATGCAAATCTATGTATAATCTCTCACCTTGTCACCATCTCCTTCTCCTTATTGGAGGCGTGGCCCCCGCTGCTGATTGGTCGGATGGCCGTGGACAGGAAGTAGAGGCGGTGATTCTTGAAGTACTGGTCGACCAATGGCAGGACCACCTAAAGGAGCCCAGGGTTCCATTAGTCTCACGGGTCAGAAATAGTTCATCAGGTGAACGTGAAAGACTCTAGCTGCTCAGGGAGACGAAGGTCATCTCCTGTCCGGTAACCAGTCTGTGTTGCTCGCTAGCTCATCTCATGATTGGACCTGTGTTGTCCTGGCCTGGGTGTTATTGTACAAGGCCCTGATGCTTGTCACTATTGTTGGCTGTATTGGCTGTTTGTTTTGGTTGTGTTTCAGATTATTTGGTTGCCCAATAGAAATTAATAGTAAATCATGTATTTAAAAAATATATATATATATTGTAAAGAAGAATAGAATATGTTTCTAAACACTTCATTAATCTGAATGTTAACATGATTTCATATAATCCTGAATGAATCGTGAATAATAATGAGTGAGAAAGTAACAGACGCACAAATGTCATACCTCCAAGACATGCTAACCTCTCACCATTACTATAACAGGGGAGGTTAGCATACCCCCAAGACATGCTAACCTCTCACCATTACTATAACAGGGGAGGTTAGCATACCTCCAAGACATGCTAACCTCTCATCATTACTATAACAGGGGAGGTTAGCATACCCCAAGACATGCTAACCTCTCACCATTACTATAACAGGGGAGGTTAGCATCATTACAATAACAGGGGAGGGTAGCATACCTCCAAGACATGCTAACCTCTCATCATTACAATGACAGGGGAGGTTAGCATACCCCCAAGACATGCTAACCTCTCATCATTACAATGACAGGGGAGGTTAGCATACCTCCAAGACATGCTAACCTCTCATCATTACAATGACAGGGGAGGTTAGCATACCTCCAAGACATGCTAACCTCTCATCATTACAATGACAGGGGAGGTTAGCATACCTCCAAGACATGCTAACCTCTCATCATTACTATAACAGGGGAGGTTAGCATACCTCCAAAACATGCTAAACTCTCACCATTACTATAACAGGGGAGGTTAGCATACCTCCAAGACATGCTAACCTCTCATCATTACAATGACAGGGGAGGTTAGCATATCCCCAAGACATGCTAACCTCTCATCATTACTATAACAGGGGAGGTTAGCATACCTCCAAGACATGCTAACCTCTCACCATTACTATAACAGGGGAGGTTAGCATACCTCCAAGACATGCTAACCTCTCATCATTACAATAACAGGGGAGGTTAGCATGCTAACCCCTCACCATTACAATAACAGTAACTACAATAACTACCTCAATCAGCCTGACTAACAGGTGTCTGTATGTAGCCTCTACTGTATATAGCCTCTCTACTGTATATAACCTCTCTACTGTATATAGCCTCTCTACTGTATATAGCCTCTCTACTGTATATAGCCTCACTACTGTATACAGCCTCTCTACTGTATATAGCCTCTCTACTGTATATAGCCTCTCTACTGTATATAGCCTCTACTGTATACAGCCTCTCTACTGTATATAGCCTCTCTACTGTATATAGCCTCTCTACTATATATAGCCTCTCTACTGTATATAGCCTCTCTACTGTATATAACCTCTAATGTATATAACCTCTCCACTGTATATAGCCTCTCTACTGTATATAGCCTCTCTACTGTATATAGCCTCTCTACTGTATATAGCCTCTCTACTGTATATAGCCTCTCTACTGTATATAGCCTCTCTACTGTATGTAGCCTCTCTACTGTATGTAGACTCTCTACTGTATGTAGCCTCTCTACTGTATGTAGACTCTACTGTATATAACCTCTCTACTGTATATAGCCTCTCTACTGTATATAGTCTCTCTACTGTATATAACCTCTCTACTGTATATAGCCTCTCTACGGTATATAGCCTCTCTGCTGTATATAACCTCTCTACTGTATATAACCTCTCTACTGTATATAGCCTCTCTACTGTATATAACATCTCTACTGTATGTAGCCTCGCTACTGTATATAGCCTCTACTGTATATAGCCTCTACTGTATATAGCCTCTACTGTATATAAATCTCTACTGTCTATAGCCTCTCTACTGTATATAGCCTCTCTACTGTATATAGCCTTTCTACTGTATATAGCCTCTCTACTGTATATAACCTCTCTACTGTATGTAGCCTCTACTGTATATACCCTCACTACTGTATATACCCTCTCTACTGTATATAGCCTCTCTACTGTATATAGCCTCTCTACTGTATATAACCTCTCTACTGTATATAGCCTCTACTGTATATAACCACTCTACTGTATGTAGCATCTCTACTGTATGTAGCCTCTCTACTGTATATAGCCTCTCTACTGTATATAGCCTCTCTACTGTATATAACCTCTCTACTGTATGTAGCCTCGCTACTGTATATAGCCTCTACTGTATATAGCCTCTACCGTATATAGCCTCTCTACGGTATATAGCCTCTCTACGGTATATAGCCTCTCTACGGTATATAGCCTCTCTGCTGTATATAGCCTCTCTGCTGTATATAGCCTCTCTACTGTATGTAGCATCTCTACTGTATATAGCCTCTCTACTGTATAAAGCCTCTCTACTGTATATAACCTCTCTACTGTATGTATTCTCGCTACTGTATATAGCCTCTACTATATATATCCTCTACTGTATATAGCCTCAAATGTATATAGCCTCTCTACGGTATATAGCCTCTCTACGGTATATAGCCTCTCTACGGTATATAGCCTCTCTGCTGTATATAGCCTCTCTGCTGTATATAGCCTCTCTACTGTATATAGCCTCTCTACTGTACATAACCTCTCTACTGAATATAGCCTCTCTACTGAATATAGCCTCTCTACTGTATATAGCCTCTCTACTGTATATAGCCTCTCTACTGTATATAGCCTCTCTACTGTATATAACCTCTCTACTGTATATAGCCTCTCTACTGTATATAACCTCTCTACTGTATATAGCCTCTCTACTGTATATAGCCTCTCTACTGTATATAACCTCTCTACTGTATATAGCCTCTCTACTGTATATAACCTCTCTACTGTATATAGCCTCTCTACTGTATATAACCTCTCTACTGTATATAGCCTCTCTACTGTATATAACCTCTCTACTGTATATAGCCTCTCTACTGTATATATCCTCTCTACTGTATATAACCTCTCTACTGTATATAGCCTCTCTACTGTATATAACCTCTCTACTGTATATAGCCTCTCTACGGTATATAGCCTCTCTACGGTATATAGCCTCTCTACGGTATATAGCCTCTCTGCTGTATATAGCCTCTCTGCTGTATATAGCCTCTCTGCTGTATATAGCCTCTCTACTGTACATAACCTCTCTACTGAATATAGCCTCTCTACTGTATATAGCCTCTCTACTGTATATAACCTCTCTACTGTATATAGCCTCTCTACTGTATATAACCTCTCTACTGTATATAACCTCTCTACTGTATATAGCCTCTCTACTGTATATAACCTCTCTACTGTATATAGCCTCTCTACTGTATATAGCCTCTCTACTGTATATAACCTCTCTACTGTATATAGCCTCTCTACTGTATATAACCTCTCTACTGTATATAGCCTCTCTACTGTATATAACCTCTCTACTGTATATAGCCTCTCTACTGTATATAACCTCTCTACTGTATATAGCCTCTCTACTGTATATATCCTCTCTACTGTATATAACCTCTCTACTGTATATAGCCTCTCTACTGTATATAACCTCTCTACTGTATATAGCCTCTCTACTGTATATAGCCTCTCTACTGTATATAACCTCTCTACTGTATATAGCCTCTCTACTGTATATAACCTCTCTACTGTATATAGCCTCTCTACTATATATAGCCTCTCTACTGTATATAGCCTCTCTACTGTATATAACCTCTCTACTGTATATAGCCTCTCTACTGTATATAGCCTCTCTACTGTATATAACCTCTCTACTGTATATAACCTCTCTACTGTATATAGCCTCTCTACTGTATATAGCCTCTCTACTGTATAGAGCCTGTCTTTTTACTGTTGTTTTATTTCTTTACTTACCTATTGTTAATCTAATACCATTTTTGCACTGTTGGATAGAGCCTGTAAGCCTGTAAGTCACGTGACTAATGAACTAATAAACTGATCTGATTTGTCCCACTACGGTTGGAGCTCAGTATATTCCGTAAATGCTATTTGGCCTTCTGAGGTTGCTGTTTGTGTGTTCGGTTGTTGAGGTGGTGGGACATGGTGGACAAAAGCAGGCCGGAGTCAGGCTCACCTTTCCAAAAAACTTCATCTGCTGCTCGTGAGGAACGCTCTCTCCTTTCAGTGGTGTCCCAACGTCTTATAGAGGGGGGGGGGGCATCAGAACAGGGACAACAGGAGTTAGTGGACTAATAGACATTAGGTGGTGTCCCAACATCTTATAGAGGGGAGGGGGGCATCGGAACAGGGACAACAGGAGTTAGTGGACTAATAGACATTAGGTGGTGTCCCAACGTCTTATAGAGGGGAGGGGGACATCAGAACAGGGACAACAGGAGTTAGTGGACTAATAGACATTAGGTGGTGTCCCAACGTCTTATAGAGGGAGGGGGACATCAGAACAGGGACAACAGAACAGGGACAACAGGAGTTAGTGGACTAATAGACATTAGGTGGTGTCCCAACGTCTTATAGAGGGGGGGGGGGGCATCAGAACAGGGACAACAGGAGTTAGTGGACTAATAGACATTAGGTGGTGTCCCAACATCTTATAGAGGGAGGGGGACATCAGAACAGGGACAACAGAACAGGGACATCGGAACAGGGACAAGAGGAACAGAGACAACGATTTAGTGGACTAATAGACATTAGGTGGTGTCCCAACATCTTATAGAGGGGAGGGGGGCATCGGAACAGGGACAACAGGAGTTAGTGGACTAATAGACATTAGGTGGTGTCCCAACGTCTTATAGAGGGAGGGGGACATCAGAACAGGGACAACAGAACAGGGACAACAGGAGTTAGTGGACTAATAGACATTAGGTGGTGTCCCAACATCTTATAGAGGGGGGGCATCAGAACAGGGACAACAGGAGTTAGTGGACTAATAGACATTAGGTGGTGTCCCAACATCTTATAGAGGGGGGGGGGGACATCGGAACAGGGACATCGGAACAGGGACAAGAGGAACAGAGACAACGATTTAGTAGACTAATAGACATTAGGTGGTGTCCCAACATCTTATAGAGGGAGGGGGACATCAGAACAGGGACATCGGAACAGGGACAAGAGGAACAGAGACAACGATTTAGTAGACTAATAGACATTAGGTGGTGTCCCAACATCTTATAGAGGGGAGGGGGACATCGGAACAGGGACAACAGGAGTTAGTGGACTAATAGACATTAGGTGGTGTCCCAACGTCTTATAGAGGGGAGGGGGACATCAGAACAGGGACAACAGGAGTTAGTGGACTAATAGACATTAGGTGGTGTCCCAACATCTTATAGAGGGAGGGGGACATCAGAACAGGGACATCAGAACAGGGACAACAGGAGTTAGTGGACTAATAGACATTAGGTGGTGTCCCAACATCTTATAGAGGGAGGGGGACATCAGAACAGGGACATCGGAACAGGGACAACAGGAGTTAGTGGACTAATAGACATTAGGTGGTGTCCCAACATCTTATAGAGGGGAGGGGGACATCAGAACAGGGACAACAGGAGTTAGTAGACTAATAGACATTAGGTGGTGTCCCAACATCTTATAGAGGGGAGGGGGACATCAGAACAGGGACAACAGGAACAGAGTCAACGATTTAGTGGAATAATAGACATTAGGTGGTGTCCCAACATCTTATAGAGGGGGGGGGGGGGCATCAGAACAGGGACAACAGGATTTAGTGGACTAATAGACATTAGGTGGTGTCCCAACATCTTATAGAGGGGAGGGGGACATCAGAACAGGGACAACAGGATTTAGTGGACTAATAGACATTAGGTGGTGTCCCAACATCTTATAGAGGGGAGGGGGACATCAGAACAGGGACAACAGGAGTTAGTGGACTAATAGACATTAGGTGGTGTCCCAACATCTTATAGAGGGGAGGGGGACATCAGAACAGGGACAACAGGAGTTAGTGGACTAATAGACATTAGGTGGTGTCCCAACATCTTATAGAGGGGAGGGGGACATCAGAACAGGGACAACAGGAGTTAGTGGACTAATAGACATTAGGTGGTGTCCCAACATCTTATAGAGGGGAGGGGGACATCAGAACAGGGACAACGATTTAGTGGAATAATAGACATTAGGTGGTGTCCCAACATCTTATAGAGGGGAGGGGGACATCAGAACAGGGACAACAGGATTTAGTGGAATAATAGACATTAGGTGGTGTCCCAACATCTTATAGAGGGGAGGGGGACATCAGAACAGGGACAACGATTTAGTGGAATAATAGACATTAGTATTGTTAATGTTTAAATTGAAGTAATAGTCATTTAAGTGGCAGACAGTGGTTTAATCCCCAATGGCACCCTATTCCCTATATAGTGCACTACTTTATGCTACAGCCCTATTCCCTATATAGTGCACTACTTTATGCTCCAGCCCTTTTCCCTATATAGTGCACTACTTTATACTACAGCCCTATTCCCTATATAGTGCACTACTTTATGCTACAGCCCTATTCCCTATATAGTGCACTACTTTATGCTACAGCCCTTTTCCCTATGTAGTGCACTACTGTTGACCAGAGCTCTATGGCATCCTATACCCTATATAGTGCACTACTGTTGACCAGAGCTCTATGGCTCCCTATTCCCTATGTAGCGCACTACTGTTGACCAATGCCCTATGGCACCCTATACCCTATATAGTGCACTACTGTTGACCAGAGCTCTATGGCACCCTATTCCCTATGTAGTGCACTACTGTTGACAAGAGCTCTATGGCACCCTATTCCCTATGTAGCGCACTACTGTTGACCAAAGCCCTATGGCACCCTATTCCCTATGTAGTGCACTACTGTTGACCAGAGCTCTATGGCTCCCTATTCCCTATGTAGTGCACTACTGTTGACCAAAGCCCTATGGCAATAGGGTGCCGTTGGGGACGTAACCAATGTGAAGTGTTATCCTCACCAGACTCCAGCATGTGTTCGTGGGCCTCGTCTACGTAAGTGATGAGCTGCTGCAGGAAGGTGTAGGCAAATCGCTTCTCCATGGAGGGACTATCCAACTCCTGCTCTTTCATGGCCCTGTAGAGATAAATCAGTCAGCCAGCCAGTCAGACAATCAGTCAGCCAGCCAGTCAGTCAGTCAGTCAGCCAGCCAGACAATCCATCAGCCAGGAAGCCAGCCAGTCAGACAATCAGTCAGCCAGTCAGTCAGTCAGTCAGTCAGCCAGCCAGACAATCCATCAGCCAGGAAGCCAGCCAGTCAGACAATCAGTCAGCCAGCCAGCAAGACAATCAGTCAGCCAGGAAGCCAGCCAGTCAGACAATCCGTCAGCCATTCAGTCAGCCAGCCAGTCAGACAATCAGTCAGCCAGCCAGTCAGCCAGGAAGCCAGCCAGTCAGACAATCAGTCAGCCAGTCAGTCAGTCAGCCAGTCATACAATCAGTCAGCCAGTCAGTCAGCCAGCCAGCAAGACAATCAGTCAGCCAGTCAGTCAGACAATCAGCCAGTCAGTCAGCCAGCCAGCCAGCCAGGCCGCCAGTCAGACAATCAGTCAGCCAGCCAGCCAATCAGTCAGTCAGCCAGCAAGACAATCAGTCAGCCAGCCAGTCAGACAATCAGTCAGCCGGTCAGTCAGCCAGCCAGCCCGCCAGTCAGCCAGTCAGTCAGTCAGCCAGTCAGCCAGTCAGAGAATCAGTCAGTCAAGCTTACATACTGATAGACAGGCAGTCAGTCAGTCAGATAATCAGTTAACAACCAGTCAGTCAATCAATCAGTCAGACAGTATAACCATCCTCACCTGGACACAGTATAACCATCCTCACCTGGACACAGTATAACCATCCTCACCTGGACACAGTCTAACCATCCTCACCTGGACACAGTCTAACCATCCTCACCTGGACACAGTCTAACCATCCTCACCTGGACACAGTCTAACCATCCTCACCTGGACACAGTCTAACCATCCTCACCTGGACACAGTCTAACCATCCTCACCTGGACACAGTCTAACCATCCTCACCTGGACACAGTATAACCATCCTCACCTGGACACAGTCTAACCATCCTCACCTGGACACAGTCTAACCATCCTCACCTGGACACAGTCTAACCATCCTCACCTGGACACAGTATAACCATCCTCACCTGGACACAGTCTAACCATCCTCACCTGGACACAGTCTAACCATCCTCACCTGGACACAGTCTAACCATCCTCACCTGGACACAGTCTAACCATCCTCACCTGGACACAGTCTAACCATCCTCACCTGGACACAGTATAACCATCCTCACCTGGACACAGTGTAGCCATCCTCACCTGGACACAGTCTAACCATCCTCACCTGGACACAGTGTAGCCATCCTCACCTGGACACAGTCTAACCATCCTCACCTGGACACAGTATAACCACCCTCACCTGGACACAGTCTAACCATCCTCACCTGGACACAGTCTAACCATCCGCACCTGGACACAGTATAACCATCCTCACCTGGACACAGTATAACCACCCTCACCTGGACACAGTCTAACCATCCTCACCTGGACACATCCTCACCTGGACACAGTATAACCATCCTCACCTGGACACAGTCTAACCATCCTCACCTGGACACAGTCTAACCATCCTCACCTGGACACAGTATAACCACCCTCACCTGGACACAGTCTAACCATCCTCACCTGGACACATCCTCACCTGGACACAGTATAACCATCCTCACCTGGACACAGTCTAACCATCCTCACCTGGACACATCCTCACCTGGACACAGTATAACCATCCTCACCTGGACACAGTATAACCATCCTCACCTGGACACAGTCTAACCATCCTCACCTGGACACATCCTCACCTGGACACAGTATAACCATCCTCACCTGGACACAGTATAACCACCCTCACCTGGACACAGTGTAGCCATCCTCACCTGAACACATTCTAACCATCCTCACCTGGACATAGTCTAACCACCCTCACCTGGACACAGTCTAACCATCCTCACCTGGACACAGTGTAGCCATCCTCACCTGGACACAGTCTAACCATCCTCACCTGGACACAGTATAACCATCCTCACCTGGACACAGTGTAGCCATCCTCACCTGAACACAGTCTAACCATCCTCACCTGGACACAGTGTAGCCATCCTCACCTGGACACAGTCTAACCATCCTCACCTGGACACAGTATAACCATCCTCACCTGGACACAGTATAACCATCCTCACATGGACACAGTATAACCACCCTCACCTGGACACAGTCTAACCATCCTCACCTGGACACAGTATAACCATCCTCACCTGGACACAGTCTAACCATCCTCACCTGGACACAGTGTAGCCATCCTCACCTGGACACAGTATAACCATCCTCACCTGGACACAGTATAACCATCCTCACCTGGACACAGTATAACCATCCTCACCTGGACACAGTCTAACCATCCTCACCTGGACACAGTGTAGCCATCCTCACCTGGACACAGTATAACCATCCTCACCTGGACACAGTATAACCATCCTCACCTGGACACAGTATAACCATCCTCACCTGGACACAGTCTAACCATCCTCACCTGGACACAGTCTAACCATCCTCACCTGGACACAGTGTAGCCATCCTCACCTGGACACAGTATAACCATCCTCACCTGGACACAGTCTAACCATCCTCACCTGGACACAGTGTAGCCATCCTCACCTGGACACAGTATAACCATCCTCACCTGGACACAGTCTAACCATCCTCACCTGGACACATCCTCACCTGGACACAGTATAACCATCCTCACCTGGACACAGTATAACCATCCTCACCTGGACACAGTCTAACCATCCTCACCTGGACACAGTATAACCATCCTCACCTGGACACAGTGTAGCCATCCTCACCTGGACACAGTGCAGCCATCCTCACCTGGACACAGTCTAACCATCCTCACCTGGACACAGTCTAACCATCCTCACCTGGACACAGTGTAGCCATCCGCACCTGGACACAGTCTAACCATCCTCACCTGGACACAGTATAACCATCCTCACCTGGACACAGTCTAACCATCCTCACCTGGACACAGTATAACCATCCTCACCTGGACACAGTCTAACAATCCTCACCTGGACACAGTCTAACCATCCTCACCTGGACACAGTCTAACCATCCTCACCTGGACACAGTATAACCATCCTCACCTGGACACAGTCTAACCATCCTCACATGGACACAGTTTAACCACCCTCACCTGGACACAGTCTAACCATCCTCACCTGGACACATCCTCACCTGGACACAGTCTAACCATCCTCACCTGGACACAGTCTAACCATCCTCACCTGGACACATCCTCACCTGGACACAGTCTAACCATCCTCACCTGGACACAGTCTAACCACCCTCACCTGGACACAGTCTAACAATCCTCACCTGGACACAGTCTAACCATCCTCACCTGGACACAGTATAACCATCCTCACCTGGGCACAGTATAACCATCCTCACCTGGACACAGTCTAACCATCCTCACCTGGACACAGTGTAGCCATCCTCACCTGGACACAGTCTAACCATCCTCACCTGGACACAGTCTAACCATCCTCACCTGGACACATCCTCACCTGGACACAGTATAACCATCCTCACCTGGACACAGTGTAGCCATCCTCACCTGGACACAGTCTAACCATCCTCACCTGGACACAGTCTAACCATCCTCACCTGGACACATCCTCACCTGGACACAGTATAACCATCCTCACCTGGACACAGTATAACCATCCTCACCTGGACACAGTGTAGCCATCCTCACCTGGACACATCCTCACCTGGACACAGTCTAACCATCCTCACCTGGGCACAGTATAACCATCCTCACCTGGACACAGTCTAACCATCCTCACCTGGACACAGTCTAACCATCCTCACCTGGACACAGTATAACCATCCTCACCTGGACACAATATAACCATCCTCACCTGGACACAGTCTAACCATCCTCACCTGGGCACAGTATAACCATCCTCACCTGGACACAGTCTAACCATCCTCACCTGGACACAGTCTAACCATCCTCACCTGGACACAGTCTAACCATCCTCACCTGGACACAGTATAACCATCCTCACCTGGACACAGTGTAGCCATCCTCACCTGGACACAGTCTAACCATCCTCACCTGGACACAGTATAACCATCATCACCTGGACACAGTCTAACCATCCTCACCTGGACACAGTCTAACCATCCTCACCTGGACACAGTCTAACCATCCTCACCTGGACACAGTATAACCATCATCACCTGGACACAGTCTAACCATCCTCACCTGGACACAGTATAACCATCCTCACCTGGACACAGTATAACCATCCTCACCTGGACACAGTCTAACCATCCTCACCTGGACACAGTCTAACCATCCTCACCTGGACACAGTCTAACCATCCTCACCTGGACACAGTATAACCATCCTCACCTGGACACAGTCTAACCATCCTCACCTGGACACATCCTCACCTGGACACAGTCTAACCATCCTCACCTGGACACAGTATAACCATCCTCACCTGGACACAGTATAACCATCCTCACCTGGACACAGTCTAACCATCCTCACCTGGACACAGTCTAACCATCCTCACCTGGACACAGTCTAACCATCCTCACCTGGACACAGTCTAACCATCCTCACCTGGACACAGTGTAGCCATCCTCACCTGGACACAGTATAACCATCCTCACCTGGACACAGTCTAACCATCCTCACCTGGACACAGTGTAGCCATCCTCACCTGGACACAGTGTAGCCATCCTCACCTGGACACAGTGTAGCCATCCTCACCTGGACACAGTGTAGCCATCCTCACCTGGACACAGTGTAGCCATCCTCACCTGGACACAGTGTAGCCATTAATCTGAAAGAACTTGAGAATGTCTTGGGCTTTTCCTCTGTCTTTGGATTTCTCTCTGGCGGTGAGCGTGTCATAGGGCACCAGTAACGGATGGTTCCCTCCTCCTGGAACAAGATCAGAGGGAAAACTGAGACAGAGAAAGACATTTTGGATGTTTGAAAATAGTGGGGACATTGACCGTTGCAGCGTCAGTGAATGAGAGGACTTCACACAGTGTCACAGTGACACCTGCTGGTTGTTAACTGAACTGCAATCAAACCAGCAGTTAGGAAATCAGGTGCAAAGCAAAACTACAAGTGTACTACTATAGCACGTCCACGAAGCAGGAGTGACTGTTTGGAGAGTCCTTGTCCTTGTGTGAGCAGTATAGTATAGCTGTGGGCTCAGCCAACACAGTATAGCTGTGGGCCCAGCCAACACAGTATGTCTGTGAGCCCAGCCAACACAGGATAGCTGTGGGCCCAGCCAACACAGTATGTCTGTGGGCCCAGCCAACAGTATAGCTGTGGGCCCAGCCAACATAGGATAGCTGTGGGCCCAGCCAACACAGTATAGCTGTGGGCCCAGCCAACACAGTAAATGCTGTGGGCCCAGCCAACACAGTATAGCTGTGGGCCCAGCCAACAGTATAGCTGTGGGCCCAGCCAACACAGTATAGCTGTGGGCCCAGCCAACACAGTATAGCTGTGGGCCCAGCCAACACAGTATTGCTGTGGGCCCAGCCAATACAGTATGTCTGTGAGCCCAGCCAACACAGTATAGCTGTGGGCCCAGCCAACACAGTATAGCTGTGGGCCCAGCCAACACAGTATAGCTGTGGGCCCAGCCAACACAGTATAGCTGTGGGCCCAGCCAACACAGTATAGCTGTGGGCCCAGCCAACACAGTATAGCTGTGGGCCCAGCCAACACAGTATAGCTGTGGGCCCAGCCAACACAGTATTGCTGTGGGCCCAGCCAATACAGTATGTCTGTGAGCCCAGCCAACACAGTATAGCTGTGGGCCCAGCCAACACAGTATAGCTGTGGGCCCAGCCAACAGTATAGCTGTGGGCCCAGCCAACACAGTCTAGCTGTGGGCCCAGCCAACACAGTATAGCTGTGAGCCCAGCCAACACAGTATAGCTGTGAGCCAAGCCAACAGTATCGCTGTGGGCCCAGCCAACACAGTATGGCTGTGAGCCAAGCCAACAGTATAGCTGTGGGCCCAGCCAACAGTATAGCTGTGGGCCCAGCCAACAGTATAGCTGTGGGCCCAGCCAACACAGTATAGCTGTGAGCCAAGCCAACAGTATCGCTGTGGGCCCAGCCAACACAGTATGGCTGTGAACCCAGCCAACACAGTACAGCTGTGAGCCCAGCCAACACAGTACAGCTGTGTGCCCAGCCAACATAGTATAGCTGTGGGCACAGCCAACACAGTATGTCTGTGGGCCCAGCCAACACAGTATGTCTGTGAGCCCAGCCAACAGTATAGCTGTGGGCCCAGCCAACATAGGATAGCTGTGGGCCCAGCCAACACAGTATAGCTGTGGGCCCAGCCAACACAGTAAATGCTGTGGGCCCAGCCAACACAGTATAGCTGTGGGCCCAGCCAACACAGTATGTCTGTGAGCCCAGCCAACACAGTATTGCTGTGGGCCCAGCCAACAGTATAGCTGTGGGCCCAGCCAACACAGTATAGCTGTGGGCCCAGCCAACACAGTATAGCTGTGGGCCCAGCCAACACAGTATTGCTGTGGGCCCAGCCAATACAGTATGTCTGTGAGCCCAGCCAACACAGTATAGCTGTGGGCCCAGCCAACACAGTATAGCTGTGGGCCCAGCCAACACAGTATAGCTGTGGGCCCAGCCAACACAGTATAGCTGTGGGCCCAGCCAACACAGTATAGCTGTGGGCCCAGCCAACACAGTATAGCTGTGGGCCCAGCCAACACAGTATAGCTGTGGGCCCAGCCAACACAGTATTGCTGTGGGCCCAGCCAATACAGTATGTCTGTGAGCCCAGCCAACACAGTATAGCTGTGGGCCCAGCCAACACAGTATAGCTGTGGGCCCAGCCAACACAGTCTAGCTGTGGGCCCAGCCAACACAGTATAGCTGTGAGCCCAGCCAACACAGTATAGCTGTGAGCCAAGCCAACAGTATCGCTGTGGGCCCAGCCAACACAGTATGGCTGTGAGCCAAGCCAACAGTATAGCTGTGGGCCCAGCCAACAGTATAGCTGTGGGCCCAGCCAACAGTATAGCTGTGGGCCCAGCCAACACAGTATAGCTGTGAGCCAAGCCAACAGTATCGCTGTGGGCCCAGCCAACACAGTATGGCTGTGAACCCAGCCAACACAGTACAGCTGTGAGCCCAGCCAACACAGTACAGCTGTGTGCCCAGCCAACATAGTATAGCTGTGGGCACAGCCAACACAGTATAGCTGTGAGCCCAGCCAACACAGTTTAGCTGTGGGCCCTGCCAACATAGTATAGCTGTGGGCCCAGATTAACACAGTATAGCTGTGGGCCAGGCCAACACAGTCATTAACCTACAGTGCAACTACACAGAGTTTAAAACCAGCTATCTCAGGTAGTACTCCTGCTGCTGATTCTGAGGTGCAGCGATCTAATGTCTCTAGTTCTGTCTCTAACAGCTATCTAATGTCTCTAGTTCTGTCTCTAACAGCTATCTAATGTCTCTAGTTCTGTCTCTAACAGCTATCTAATGTCTCTAGTTCTGTCTCTAACAGCTACTTAATGTCCTCTAGTTCTGTATCTAACAGCTATCTAAGGTCTCTAGTTCTGTCTCTAGTTGGATGTCTAGCAGATATCTAAGGTCTCTAGTTGGATGTTTAACAGATATCTAAGGTCTCTAGTTGGATATCTAGCAGCTATCTAAGGTCTCTAGTTGGATGTCTAGCAGATATCTAAGATCTGTAGTTGGATGTTTAACAGATATCTAAGGTCTCTAGTTGGATATCTAGCAGCTATCTAAGGTCTCTAGTTGGATGTCTAGCAGATATCTAAGGTCTGTAGTTGGATGTTTAACATATATCTAAGGTCTCTAGTTGGATGTTTAACAGATATCTAAGGTCTGTAGTTGGATGTCTAGCAGCTATCTAAGGTCTCTAGTTGGATGTCTAGCAGCAGCGTGAGCTGCAGTTGGATGTCTAGCAGCAGCGTGAACTACAGTTGGAAGCCTAGCAGCAGCGTGAGCTACAGTTGGATGTATAGCAGCAGCTTGAGCTACAGTTGGATGTCTAGCAGCAGCGTGAGCTACAGTTGGATGTCTAGCAGCAGCATGAGCTACAGTTGGATGTCTAGCAGCAGCGTGAGCTACAGTTGGATGTCTAGCAGCAGCATGAGCTACAGTTGGATGTTTAACAGATATCTAAGGTCTCTAGTTGGATGTCTAGCAGCAGCGTGAGCTGCAGTTGGATGTCTAGCAGCAGCGTGAGCTACAGTTGGATGTCTAGCAGCTATCTAAGGTCTCTAGTTGGATGTCTAGCAGCAGCGTGAGCTACAATTGGATGTCTAGCAGCAGCGTGAGCTACATTTGGATGTCTAGCAGCAGCGTGGGCTACAGTTGGATGTCTAGCAGCAGCGTGAGCTACAGTTGGATGTCTAGCAGCAGCGTGAGCTACAGTTGGATGTCTAGCAGCTGTCTAAGGTCTCTAGTTGGATGTCTAGCAGCTATCTAAGGCCTCTAGTTGGATGTCTAGCAGCAGCGTGAGCTACAGTTGGATGTCTAGCAGCAGCGTGAGCTACAGTTGGATGTCTAGCAGCAGCGTGAGCTACAGTTGGATGTCTAGCAGCAGCGTGAGCTACAGTTGGATGTCTAGCAGCAGCGTGAGCTACAGTTGGATGTTTAACATATATCTAAGGTCTCTAGTTGGATGTCTAGCAGCTATCTAAGGTCTCTAGTTGGATGTCTAGCAGCTATCTAAGGTCTCTAGTTGGATGTCTAGCAGATATCGAAGGTCTCTAGTTGGATGTCTAGCAGCTATTTAAGGTCTCTAGTTGGATGTCTAACAGATAACTAAGGTCTCTAGTTGGATGTCTAGCAGATATCTAAGGTCTCTAGTTGGATGTCTAGCAGCTATCTAAGGTCTCTAGTTGGATGTCTAGCAGCTATCGAAGGTATCTAGTTGGATGTCTAGCAGCAGTGTGAGCTGCAGTTGGACGTCATGTTACCTTCATCAGTAAAGAGTACTGTTCTACCTATTAAACACAGGAGACAGAGAGAGAGAGAGGTACAGAGGGGCACAGCAACAGATCAAGAACAAGAAACCAGTTACCAAATCAAGACCGGGAACAGCTGGTTACTTGGTGTTGGAAGCGGACCAGAGGTAAGTCTGTCCTAAAGGACAATCTGTCCGACTGTACGCACCTTTGGCTTCCAGTTCAAGTTTCTTCTTCTTCGCCCAAATGTTATGATAGTTCTCTGCAAGCAGTTCTGCCATAGACTGAAAAGACATAAGAAACACTCACATTAACAACTAGACTGGGGCTCGCTTTGTCATAACCATTATACGCACATCTTGTGTTGCAAGTAACACAGAATGTGTAGCGTGTCACTCAGAGAATGTGTAGCGTGTCACTCAGAGTATGTGTAGCGTGTCAGAGTATGTGTAGCGTGTCACTCAGAGTATGTGTAGCGTGTCACTCAGAGTATGTGTAGAGTGTCACTCAGAGTATGTGTAGCGTGTCACTCAGAGTATGTGTAGCGTGTCAGAGTATGTGTAGCGTGTCACTCAGAGTATGTGTAGCGTGTCACTCAGAGTATGTGTAGCGTGTCACTCAGAGAATGTGTAGCATGTCACTCATAGTACGTGTAGCATGTCACTCAGAGTACGTGTAGCGTGTCACTCAGAGTATGTGTAGCGTGTCACTCAGCGTACGTGTAGCGTGTCACTCAGAGTATGTGTAGCGTGTCACTCAGAGTATGTGTAGCGTGTCACTCAGAGTATGTGTAGCGTGTCAGAGTATGTGTAGCGTGTCACTCAGAGTATGTGTAGCATGTCACTCAGAGTACGTGTAGCGTGTCACTCAGAGTATGTGTAGCATGTCACTCAGAGTACGTGTAGCGTGTCACTCAGAGTATGTGTAGCGTGTCACTCAGAGTATGTGTAGCATGTCACTCAGAGTACGTGTAGCGTGTCACTCAGAGTATGTGTAGCGTGTCACTCAGAGTATGTGTAGTGTGTCACTCAGAGCATGTGTAGCGTGTCACTCAGAGTATGTGTATCGTGTCACTCAGCGTACGTGTAGCGTGTCACTTAGAGTATGTGTAGCATGTCACTCACGTGCAGGTCCCGGGACAGTGTCACATTGCTCATGTCGATGGGTCTGGGGCTGAAACCTGGAGCTCCTTCGACAGAGTGTTGCTGGACAGAACACAGAGGGAGAGACAGGACTGTTAGCTACTTGACATGTTCTGTAGTCTCAGGACTCTTTTAAGGACTGTTAGCTACTTGACATGTCCTCTAGTCTCGGATCCTGTTAGATACTTGACATGTCCTGTAGTCTCGGATCCTGTTAGATACTTGACATGTCCTGTAGTCTCAGATCCTGTTAGATACTTGATATGTCCTGTAGTCTCAGGACTCTTTTAAGGACTGTTAGCTACTTGACATGTCCTCTAGTCTCGGATCCTGTTAGATACTTGACATGTCCTGTAGTCTCGGATCCTGTTAGATACTTGACATGTCCTGTAGTCTCGGATCCTGTTAGATACTTGACATGTCCTGTAGTCTCAGATCCTGTTAGATACCTGACATGTCCTGTAGTCTCAGATCCTGTTAGATACTTGACATGTCCTGTAGTCTCAGGACTCTTCTAAGGACTGTTAGCTACTTGACATGTCCTGTAGTCTCAGATCCTGTTAGATACTTGACATGTCCTGTAGTCTCAGATCCTGTTAGATACTTGACATGTCCTGTAGTCTCAGGACTCTTCTAAGGACTGTTAGCTACTTGACATGTCCTGTAGTCTCAGATCCTGTTAGATACTTGACATGTCCTGTAGTCTCAGATCCTGTTAGATACTTGACATGTCCTGTAGTCTCAGATCCTGTTAGATACTTGACATGTCCTGTAGTCTCAGGACTCTACTCAGGCCTGTTAGGTACTTTACATGTCCTGTAGTCTCAGATCCTGTTAGATACTTGACATGTCCTGTAGTCTCAGGACTCTTCTAAGGACTGTTAGCTACTTGACATGTCCTGTAGTCTCAGATATTGTTAGCTACTTGACATGTCCTGTAGTCTCGGATCCTGTTAGCTACTTGACATGTCCTGTAGTCTCAGGACTCTTCTAAGGACTGTTAGCTACTTGACATGTCCTGTAGTCTCGGATCCTGTTAGATACTTGACATGTCCTGTAGTCTCAGGACTCTTCTAAGGACTGTTAGCTACTTGACATGTCCTGTAGTCTCGGATCCTGTTAGATACTTGACATGTCCTGTAGTCTCAGGACTCTTCTCAGGCCTGTTAGCTACTTGACATGTCCTGTAGTCTCAGATATTGTTAGCTACTTGACATGTCCTGTAGTCTCAGATCCTGTTAGATACTTGACATGTCCTGTAGTCTCAGGACTCTTCTAAGGACTGTTAGCTACTTGACATGTCCTGTAGTCTCGGATCCTGTTAGATACTTGACATGTCCTGTAGTCTCAGATCCTGTTAGATACTTGACATGTCCTGTAGTCTCAGGACTCTACTCAGGCCTGTTAGGTACTTGACATGTCCTGTAGTCTCAGATCCTGTTAGATACTTGACATGTCCTGTAGTCTCAGGACTCTTCTAAGGACTGTTAGCTACTTGACATGTCCTGTAGTCTCGGATCCTGTTAGCTACTTGACATGTCCTGTAGTCTCGGATCCTGTTAGATACTTGACATGTCCTGTAGTCTCAGGACTCTTCTAAGGACTGTTAGCTACTTGACATGTCCTGTAGTCTCGGATCCTGTTAGCTACTTGACATGTCCTGTAGTCTCAGATATTGTTAGCTACTTGACATGTCCTGTAGTCTCGGATATTGTTAGCTACTTGACATGTCCTGTAGTCTCAGATATTGTTAGCTACTTGACGTGTCCTGTAGTCTCAGATCCTGTTAGATACTTGACATGTCCTGTAGTCTCAGGACTCTTCTAAGGACTGTTAGCTACTTGACATGTCCTGTAGTCTCAGATCCTGTTAGATACTTGACATGTCCTGTAGTCTCGGATCCTGTTAGCTACTTGACATGTCCTGTAGTCTCAGGACTCTTCTCAGGACTGTTAGCTACTTGACATGTCCTGTAGTCTCGGATCCTGTTAGATACTTGACATGTCCTGTAGTCTCAGATCCTGTTAGATACTTGACATGTCCTGTAGTCTCAGGACTCTACTCAGGCCTGTTAGGTACTTGACATGTCCTGTAGTCTCAGATCCTGTTAGATACTTGACATGTCCTGTAGTCTCAGGACTCTTCTAAGGACTGTTAGCTACTTGACATGTCCTGTAGTCTCAGATATTGTTAGCTACTTGACATGTCCTGTAGTCTCAGATATTGTTAGCTACTTGACATGTCCTGTAGTCTCAGATATTGTTAGCTACTTGACATGTCCTGTAGTCTCAGATCCTGTTAGATACTTGACATGTCCTGTAGTCTCAGGACTCTTCTAAGGACTGTTAGCTACTTGACATGTCCTGTAGTCTCGGATCCTGTTAGATACTTGACATGTCCTGTAGTCTCGGATCCTGTTAGATACTTGACATGTCCTGTAGTCTCAGGACTCTTCTCAGGACTGTTAGCTACTTGACATGTCCTGTAGTCTCGGATCCTGTTAGATACTTGACATGTCCTGTAGTCTCAGGACTCTTCTCAGGCCTGTTAGCTACTTGACATGTCCTGTAGTCTCGGATCCTGTTAGGTACTTGACATGTCCTGTAGTCTCGGATCCTGTTAGATACTTGACATGTCCTGTAGTCTTGGATCCTGTTAGATACTTGACATGTCCTGTAGTCTCGGATCCTGTTAGATACTTGACATGTCCTGTAGTCTCAGGACTCTTCTCAGGCCTGTTAGCTACTTGACATGTCCTGTAGTCTCGGATCCTGTTAGATACTTGATATGTCCTGTAGTCTCCGGACTCTTCTCAGGCCTGTTAGCTACTTGACATGTCCTGTAGTCTCAGGACTCTTCTCAGGCCTGTTAGCTACTTGACATGTCCTGTAGTCTCGGATCCTGTGAGATACTTGACATGTCCTGTAGTCTCGGATCCTGTTAGATACTTGATATGTCCTGTAGTCTCCGGACTCTTCTCAGGACTGTTAGCTACTTGACATGTCCTGTAGTCTCCGGACTCTTCTAAGGACTGTTAGCTACTTGACATGTCCTGTAGTCTCAGGACTCTTCTCAGGACTGTTAGCTACTTGACATGTCCTGTAGTCTCTGGACTCTTCTAAGGACTGTTAGCTACTTGACATGTCCTGTAGTCTCAGGACTCTTCTAAGGACTGTTAGCTACTTGACATGTCCTGTAGTCTCAGGACTCTTCTAAGGACTGTTAGATACTTGACATGTCCTGTAGTCTCAGGACTCTTCTCAGGACTGTTAGCTACTTGACATGTCCTGTAGTCTCAGATCCTGTTAGATACTTGACATGTCCTGTAGTCTCAGGACTCTTCTCAGGACTGTTAGCTACTTGACATGTCCTGTAGTCTCGGATCCTGTTATCCACTTGACATGTCCTGTAGTCTCAGGACTCTTCTAAGGACTGTTAGCTACTTGACATGTCCCGTAGTCTCAGGACTCTTCTAAGGACTGTTAGATACTTGACATGTCCTGTAGTCTCAGGACTCTTCTAAGGACTGTTAGATACTTGACATGTCCTGTAGTCTCGGATCCTGTTAGCTACTTGACATGTCCTGTAGTCTCAGGACTCTTCTAAGGACTGTTAGCTACTTGACATGTCCTGTAGTCTCAGGACTCTACTCAGGACTGTTAGCTACTTGACATGTCCTGTAGTCTCAGGACTCTTCTAAGGACTGTTAGCTACTTGACATGTCCTGTAGTCTCAGGACTCTTCTAAGGACTGTTAGCTACTTGACATGTCCTGTAGTCTCGGATCCTGTTAGATACTTGACATGTCCTGTAGTCTCAGATCCTGTTAGATACTTGACATGTCCTGTAGTCTCAGGACTCTACTCAGGCCTGTTAGGTACTTGACATGTCCTGTAGTCTCAGATCCTGTTAGATACTTGACATGTCCTGTAGTCTCAGGACTCTTCTAAGGACTGTTAGCTACTTGACATGTCCTGTAGTCTCAGATATTGTTAGCTGCTTGACATGTCCTGTAGTCTCAGATATTGTTAGCTACTTGACATGTCCTGTAGTCTCAGATATTGTTAGCTACTTGACATGTCCTGTAGTCTCAGATCCTGTTAGATACTTGACATGTCCTGTAGTCTCAGGACTCTTCTAAGGACTGTTAGCTACTTGACATGTCCTGTAGTCTCGGATCCTGTTAGATACTTGACATGTCCTGTAGTCTCGGATCCTGTTAGATACTTGACATGTCCTGTAGTCTCAGGACTCTTCTCAGGACTGTTAGCTACTTGACATGTCCTGTAGTCTCGGATCCTGTTAGATACTTGACATGTCCTGTAGTCTCAGGACTCTTCTCAGGCCTGTTAGCTACTTGACATGTCCTGTAGTCTCGGATCCTGTTAGGTACTTGACATGTCCTGTAGTCTCGGATCCTGTTAGATACTTGACATGTCCTGTAGTCTTGGATCCTGTTAGATACTTGACATGTCCTGTAGTCTCGGATCCTGTTAGATACTTGACATGTCCTGTAGTCTCAGGACTCTTCTCAGGACTGTTAGCTACTTGACATGTCCTGTAGTCTCCGGACTCTTCTAAGGACTGTTAGCTACTTGACATGTCCTGTAGTCTCAGGACTCTTCTCAGGACTGTTAGCTACTTGACATGTCCTGTAGTCTCAGGACTCTTCTAAGGACTGTTAGCTACTTGACATGTCCTGTAGTCTCAGGACTCTTCTAAGGACTGTTAGCTACTTGACATGTCCTGTAGTCTCAGGACTCTTCTAAGGACTGTTAGATACTTGACATGTCCTGTAGTCTCAGGACTCTTCTCAGGACTGTTAGCTACTTGACATGTCCTGTAGTCTCAGATCCTGTTAGATACTTGACATGTCCTGTAGTCTCAGGACTCTTCTCAGGACTGTTAGCTACTTGACATGTCCTGTAGTCTCGGATCCTGTTATCCACTTGACATGTCCTGTAGTCTCAGGACTCTTCTAAGGACTGTTAGCTACTTGACATGTCCCGTAGTCTCAGGACTCTTCTAAGGACTGTTAGATACTTGACATGTCCTGTAGTCTCAGGACTCTTCTAAGGACTGTTAGATACTTGACATGTCCTGTAGTCTCGGATCCTGTTAGCTACTTGACATGTCCTGTAGTCTCAGGACTCTTCTAAGGACTGTTAGCTACTTGACATGTCCTGTAGTCTCAGGACTCTACTCAGGACTGTTAGCTACTTGACATGTCCTGTAGTCTCAGGACTCTTCTAAGGACTGTTAGCTACTTGACATGTCCTGTAGTCTCAGGACTCTTCTAAGGACTGTTAGCTACTTGACATGTCCTGTAGTCTCAGGACTCTTCTAAGGACTGTTAGCTACTTGACATGTCCTGTAGTCTCAGGACTCTTCTAAGGACTGTTAGATACTTGACATGTCCTGTAGTCTCAGGACTCTTCTAAGGACTGTTAGCTACTTGACATGTCCTGTAGTCTCAGGACTCTTCTAAGGACTGTTAGATACTTGACATGTCCTGTAGTCTCAGGACTCTTCTAAGGACTGTTAGATACTTGACATGTCCTGTAGTCTCAGGACTCTTCTAAGGACTGTTAGCTACTTGACATGTCCTGTAGTCTCGGATCCTGTTAGATACTTGACATGTCCTGTAGTCTCAGGACTCTTCTAAGGACTGTTAGATACTTGACATGTCCTGTAGTCTCAGGACTCTTCTAAGGACTGTTAGCTACTTGACATGTCCTGTAGTCTCGGATCCTGTTAGATACTTGACATGTCCTGTAGTCTCAGGACTCTTCTAAGGACTGTTAGCTACTTGACATGTCCTGTAGTCTCGGATCCTGTTAGCTACTTGACATGTCCTGTAGTCTCGGATCCTGTTAGATACTTGACATGTCCTGTAGTCTCAGGACTCTTCTAAGGACTGTTAGCTACTTGACATGTCCTGTAGTCTCGGATCCTGTTAGCTACTTGACATGTCCTGTAGTCTCGGATCCTGTTAGCTACTTGACATGTCCTGTAGTCTCGGATCCTGTTAGATACTTGACATGTCCTGTAGTCTCAGGACTCTTCTAAGGACTGTTAGCTACTTGACATGTCCAGTAGTCTCGGATCCTGTTAGGTACTTGACATGTCCTGTAGTCTCGGATCCTGTTAGCTACTTGACATGTCCTGTAGTCTCAGGACTCTTCTCAGGACTGTTAGATACTTGACATGTCCTGTAGTCTCAGATATTGTTAGCTACTTGACATGTCCTGTAGTCTCAGATATTGTTAGCTACTTGACATGTCCTGTAGTCTCAGATATTGTTAGCTACTTGACATGTACTGTTGTCTCGGATCTTGTTAGATACTTGACATGTACTGTAGTCTCAGATATTGTTAGCTACTTGACATGTACTGTTGTCTCGGATCTTGTTAGATACTTGACATGTACTGTAGTCTCAGATATTGTTAGCTACTTGACATGTACTGTTGTCTCGGATCTTGTTTAGATACTTGACATGTACTGTAGTCTCAGATATTGTTAGCTACTTGACATGTACTGTTGTCTCGGATCTTGTTAGATACTTGACATGTACTGTAGTCTCAGATATTGTTAGCTACTTGACATGTACTGTAGTCTCAGATATTGTTAGCTACTTGACATGTCCTGTAGTCTCAGGACTCTTCTAAGGACTGTTAGATACTTGACATGTCCTGTAGTCTCGGATCCTGTTAGATACTTGACATGTCCTGTAGTCTCAGGACTCTTCTAAGGACTGTTAGCTACTTGACATGTCCTGTAGTCTCAGGACTCTTCTAAGGACTGTTAGCTACTTGACATGTCCTGTAGTCTCGGGACTCTTCTAAGGACTGTTAGCTACTTGACATGTCCTGTAGTCTCAGGACTCTTCTAAGGACTGTTAGCTACTTGACATGTCCTGTAGTCTCAGGCCTGTTATCCACTTGACATGTCCTGTACTTTGCTCTGACAGGTGAAGGACATACTGTATATTCCGCTGTGCTGAAACAGTCAGTGTCTTCTGTTGGGAATGTCCCTACTGAGCTGTGGAGTGTATGAATCAGAGAGGAGACTGGACGACCACGTAAAGGCATTACTAGGAGCAGTATAACACAGTGCATTAGAATGGATGGAGCAGCTGGAAGTGTGTCACATCCCAGTCAGTACTGTACGTTGTTACTGTAAGGCTGTGACTGCCTCCTACCTGGCTGATCTGAGAGATCCTACGTGCTCTGTTGTGTAGGCTGGCTGGGTCTCCCTCCCTGGTCCTCTCTATGCTCCAGCACCACATCACCATCGTCTTCAGAGACTCCTTGATAGGCCAACGGTACAACTCTTTATCCTAGAGGGACACAGAGAAGAGGCTCAGAGAGAGACCTAACGGAACAACTCTTTATCCTAGAGGGACACAGAGAAGAGACTCAGAGAGAGACTGGACAGAACAACTCTTTATCCTAGAGGGACACAGAGAAGAGACTCAGAGAGAGACCTAACGGAACAACTCTCTATCCTAGAGGGACACAGAGAAGAGGCTCAGAGAGAGACCTAACGGAACAACTCTTTATCCTAGAGGGACACAGAGAAGAGGCTCAGAGAGACTGGACAGAACAACTCTTTATCCTAGAGAGACACAGAGAAGAGACTCAGAGAGAGACTGGACAGAACAACTCTTTATCCTAGAGGGACACAGAGAAGAGACTCAGAGAGAGACTGGACAGAACAACTCTTTATCCTAGAGGGACACAGAGAAGAGACTCAGAGAGAGACTGGACAGAACAACTCTTTATCCTAGAGGGACACAGAGAAGAGACTCAGAGAGAGACCTAACGGAACAACTCTCTATCCTAGAGGGACACAGAGAAGAGGCTCAGAGAGAGACCTAACGGAACAACTCTTTATCCTAGAGGGACACAGAGAAGAGAATCAGAGAGAGACTGGACAGAACAACTCTTTATCCTAGAGGGACACAGAGAAGAGACTCAGAGAGAGAATGGACAGAACAACTCTTTATCCTAGAGGGACACAGAGAAGAGACTCAGAGAGAGACCTAACGGTACAACTCTTTATCCTAGAGGGACACAGAGAAGAGACTCAGAGAGAGACCTAACGGAACAACTCTTTATCCTAGAGGGACACAGAGAAGAGGCTCAGAGAGACTGGACAGAACAACTCTTTATCCTAGAGAGACACAGAGAAGAGACTCAGAGAGAGACTGGACAGAACAACTCTTTATCCTAGAGGGACACAGAGAAGAGACTCAGAGAGAGACTGGACAGAACAACTCTTTATCCTAGAGGGACACAGAGAAGAGACTCAGAGAGAGACTGGACAGAACAACTCTTTATCCTAGAGGGACACAGAGAAGAGACTCAGAGAGAGACCTAACGGTACAACTCTTTATCCTAGAGGGACACAGAGAAGAGACTCAGAGAGAGACGTAACGGAACAACTCTTTATCCTAGAGGGACACAGAGAAGAGGCTCAGAGAGAGACCTAACGGAACAACTCTTTATCCTAGAGGGACACAGAGAAGAGGCTCAGAGAGAGACTGGATGGAACAACTCTTTATCCTAGAGGGACACAGAGAAGAGACTCAGAGAGAGACCTAACGGAACAACTCTTTATCCTAGAGGGACACAGAGAAGAGACTCAGAGAGAGACCTAACGGAACAACTCTTTATCCTAGAGGGACACAGAGAAGAGACTCAGAGAGAGACCTAACGGAACAACTCTTTATCCTAGAGGGACACAGAGAAGAGACTCAGAGAGAGACCTAACGGAACAACTCTTTATCCTAGAGGGACACAGAGAAGAGACTCAGAGAGAGACCTAACGGAACAACTCTTTATCCTAGAGGGACACAGAGAAGAGACTCAGAGAGAGACTGGACAGAACAACTCTTTATCCTAGAGGGACACAGAGAAGAGACTCAGAGAGAGAATGGACAGAACAACTCTTTATCCTAGAGGGACACAGAGAAGAGACTCAGAGAGAGACCTAACGGTACAACTCTTTATCCTAGAGGGACACAGAGAAGAGACTCAGAGAGAGACCTAACGGAACAACTCTTTATCCTAGAGGGACACAGAGAAGAGGCTCAGAGAGACTGGACAGAACAACTCTTTATCCTAGAGAGACACAGAGAAGAGACTCAGAGAGAGACTGGACAGAACAACTCTTTATCCTAGAGGGACACAGAGAAGAGACTCAGAGAGAGACTGGACAGAACAACTCTTTATCCTAGAGGGACACAGAGAAGAGACTCAGAGAGAGACTGGACAGAACAACTCTTTATCCTAGAGGGACACAGAGAAGAGACTCAGAGAGAGACCTAACGGTACAACTCTTTATCCTAGAGGGACACAGAGAAGAGACTCAGAGAGAGACCTAACGGAACAACTCTTTATCCTAGAGGGACACAGAGAAGAGGCTCAGAGAGAGACCTAACGGTACAACTCTTTATCCTAGAGGGACACAGAGAAGAGGCTCAGAGAGAGAATGGACGGAACAACTCTTTATCCTAGAGGGACACAGAGAAGAGACTCAGTGAGAGAATGGACAGAACAACTCTTTATCCTAGAGAGACACAGAGAAGAGGCTCAGAGAGAGAATGGACAGAACAACTCTTTATCCTAGAGGGACACAGAGAAGAGGCTCAGAGAGAGAATGGACAGAACAACTCTTTATCCTAGAGGGACACAGAGAAGAGGCTCAGAGAGAGACCTAACGGTACAACTCTTTATCCTAGAGGGACACAGAGAAGAGGCTCAGAGAGAGAATGGACGGAACAACTCTTTATCCTAGAGGGACACAGAGAAGAGACTCAGAGAGAGACCTAACGGAACAACTCTTTATCCTAGAGGGACACAGAGAAGAGACTCAGAGAGAGAATGGACGGTACAACTCTTTATCCTAGAGGGACACAGAGAAGAGGCTCAGAGAGAGAATGGACGGAACAACTCTTTATCCTAGAGGGACACAGAGAAGAGACTCAGAGAGAGACCTAAAGGAACAACTCTTTATCCTAGAGGGACACAGAGAAGAGACTCAGAGAGAGAATGGACGGAACAACTCTTTATCCTAGAGGGACACAGAGAAGAGACTCAGAGAGAGAATGGACGGAACAACTCTTTATCCTAGAGGGACACAGAGAAGAGACTCAGAGAGAGACCTAACGGAACAACTCTTTATCCTAGAGGGACACAGAGAAGAGGCTCAGAGAGAGACTGGACAGAACAATTCTTTATCCTAGAGGGACACAGAGAAGAGACTCAGAGAGACTGGACAGAACAACTCTTTATCCTAGAGGGACACAGAGAAGAGGCTCAGAGAGAGACCTAACGGAACAACTCTTTATCCTAGAGGGACACAGAGAAGAGACTCAGAGAGAGACCTAACAGTACAACTCTTTATCCTAGAGGGACACAGAGAAGAGGCTCAGAGAGAGACCTAACGGTACAACTCTTTATCCTAGAGGCACACAGAGAAGAGGCTCAGAGAGAGACTGGACAGAACAACTCTTTATCCTAGAGGGACACAGAGAAGAGGCTCAGAGAGAGACCTAACGGAACAACTCTTTATCCTAGAGGGACACAGAGAAGAGACTCAGAGAGAGAATGGACAGAACAACTCTTTATCCTAGAGGGACACAGAGAATAGACTCAGAGAGAGAATGGACGGAACAACTCTTTATCCTAGAGGGACACAGAGAAGAGGCTCAGAGAGAGAGAGGATGGAACAACTCTTTATCCTAGAGGGACACAGAGAAGAGGCTCAGAGAGAGACTGGACAGAACAACTCTTTATCCTAGAGGGACACAGAGAAGAGACTCAGAGAGAGACTGGACAGAACAACTCTTTATCCTAGAGGGACACAGAGAAGAGACTCAGAGAGAGAATGGACGGAACAACTCTCCATCCTAGAGGGACACAGAGAAGAGACTCAGAGAGACTGGACAGAACAACTCTTTATCCTAGAGGGACACAGAGAAGAGGCTCAGAGAGAGAATGGACGGAACAACTCTTTATCCTAGAGGGACACAGAGAAGAGGCTCAGAGAGAGACCTAACGGTACAACTCTTTATCCTAGAGGGACACAGAGAAGAGGCTCAGAGAGAGAATGGACGGAACAACTCTTTATCCTAGAGGGACACAGAGAAGAGGCTCAGAGAGACTGGACGGAACAACTCTTTATCCTAGAGGGACACAGAGAAGAGACTCAGAGAGAGACTGGACAGAACAACTCTTTATCCTAGAGGGACACAGAGAAGAGGCTCAGAGAGAGACTGGACAGAACAACTCTTTATCCTAGAGGGACACAGAGAAGAGACTCAGAGAGAGACTGGACAGAACAACTCTTTATCCTAGAGGGACACAGAGAAGAGGCTCAGAGAGAGACTGGACAGAACAACTCTTTATCCTAGAGGGACACAGAGAAGAGACTAATAGAGACTGGACAGAACAACTCTTTATCCTAGAGGGACACAGAGAAGAGGCTCAGAGAGAGACTGGACAGAACAACTCTTTATCCTAGAGGGACACAGAGAAGAGACTCAGAGAGAGACTGGACAGAACAACTCTTTATCCTAGAGGGACACAGAGAAGAGACTCAGAGAGAGACTGGACAGAACAACTCTTTATCCTAGAGGGACACAGAGAAGAGACTCAGAGAGAGACCTAACAGTACAACTCTTTATCCTAGAGGGACACAGAGAAGAGACTCAGAGAGAGACCTAACGGAACAACTCTTTATCCTAGAGGGACACAGAGAAGAGGCTCAGAGAGACTGGACAGAACAACTCTTTATCCTAGAGGGACACAGAGAAGAGACTCAGAGAGAGACTGGACAGAACAACTCTTTATCCTAGAGGGACACAGAGAAGAGACTCAGAGAGAGACCTAACGGTACAACTCTATCCTAGAGGGACACAGAGAAGAGGCTCAGAGAGAGACCTAACGGAACAACTCTTTATCCTAGAGGGACACAGAGAAGAGACTCAGAGAGAGACCTAACGGAACAACTCTTTATCCTAGAGGGACACAGAGAAGAGACTCAGAGAGAGAATGGACGGAACAACTCTTTATCCTAGAGGGACACAGAGAAGAGGCTCAGAGAGACTGGACAGAACAACTCTTTATCCTAGAGGGACACAGAGAAGAGACTCAGAGAGAGACCTAACGGTACAACTCTCTATCCTAGAGGGACACAGAGAAGAGGCTCAGAGAGAGAATGGACGGAACAACTCTTTATCCTAGAGGGACACAGAGAAGAGGCTCAGAGAGAGACTGGACAGAACAACTCTTTATCCTAGAGGGACACAGAGAAGAGACTCAGAGAGAGACTGGACAGAACAACTCTTTATCCTAGAGGGACACAGAGAAGAGACTCAGAGAGAGACCTAACGGAACAACTCTTTATCCTAGAGGGACACAGAGAAGAGGCTCAGAGAGAGACTGTACAGAACAACTCTTTATCCTAGAGGGACACAGAGAAGAGGCTCAGAGAGAGAATGGACAGAACAACTCTTTATCCTAGAGGGACACAGAGAAGAGACTCAGAGAGAGACCTAACGGAACAACTCTTTATCCTAGAGGGACACAGAGAAGAGACTCAGAGAGAGACCTAACGGAACAACTCTTTATCCTAGAGGGACACAGAGAAGAGACTCAGAGAGAGACCTAACGGAACAACTCTTTATCCTAGAGGGACACAGAGAAGCGACTCAGAGAGAGAATGGACGGAACAACTCTTTATCCTAGAGGGACACAGAGAAGAGACTCAGAGAGAGACTGGACAGAACAACTCTTTATCCTAGAGGGACACAGAGAAGAGACTCAGAGAGAGACTGGACAGAACAACTCTTTATCCTAGAGGGACACAGAGAAGAGACTCAGAGAGAGACTGGACAGAACAACTCTTTATCCTAGAGGGACACAGAGAAGAGACTCAGAGAGAGACTGGACAGAACAACTCTTTATCCTAGAGGGACACAGAGAAGAGACTCAGAGAGAGACTGGACAGAACAACTCTTTATCCTAGAGGGACACAGAGAAGAGACTCAGAGAGAGACTGGACAGAACAACTCTTTATCCTAGAGGGACACAGAGAAGAGACTCAGAGAGAGACTGGACAGAACAACTCTTTATCCTAGAGGGACACAGAGAAGAGACTCAGAGAGAGACTGGACAGAACAACTCTTTATCCTAGAGGGACACAGAGAAGAGACTCAGAGAGAGACTGGACAGAACAACTCTTTATCCTAGAGGGACACAGAGAAGAGGCTCAGAGAGAGAATGGACGGAACAACTCTTTATCCTAGAGGGACACAGAGAAGAGGCTCAGAGAGAGACCTAACGGTACAACTCTTTATCCTAGAGGGACACAGAGAAGAGGCTCAGAGAGAGAATGGACGGAACAACTCTTTATCCTAGAGGGACACAGAGAAGAGACTCAGAGAGAGACCTAACAGAACAACTCTTTATCCTAGAGGGACACAGAGAAGAGACTCAGAGAGAGACTGGACAGAACAAATCTTTATCCTAGAGGGACACAGAGAAGAGGCTCAGAGAGAGACTGGACGGAACAACTCTTTATCCTAGAGGGACACAGAGAAGAGACTCAGAGAGAGACCTAACGGAACAACTCTTTATCCTAGAGGGACACAGAGAAGAGGCTCAGAGAGAGACTGGACGGAACAACTCTTTATCCTAGAGGGACACAGAGAAGAGACTCAGAGAGAGACCTAACGGTACAACTCTTTATCCTAGAGGGACATAGAGAAGAGGCTCAGAGAGAGACCTAACGGAACAACTCTTTATCCTAGAGAGACACAGAGAAGAGGCTCAGAGAGAGAATGGACAGAACAACTCTTTATCCTAGATGGACACAGAGAAGAGACTCAGAGAGAGACTGGACAGAACAACTCTTTATCCTAGAGGGACACAGAGAAGAGGCTCAGAGAGAGAATGGACAGAACAACTCTTTATCCTAGAGGGACACAGAGAAGAGACTCAGAGAGAGAATGGACGGAACAACTCTTTATCCTAGAGGGACACAGAGAAGAGACTCAGAGAGAGACCTAACGGTACAACTCTATCCTAGAGGGACACAGAGAAGAGGCTCAGAGAGAGACCTAACGGAACAACTCTTTATCCTAGAGGGACACAGAGAAGAGACTCAGAGAGAGACCTAACGGAACAACTCTTTATCCTAGAGGGACACAGAGAAGAGACTCAGAGAGAGAATGGACGGAACAACTCTTTATCCTAGAGGGACACAGAGAAGAGGCTCAGAGAGACTGGACAGAACAACTCTTTATCCTAGAGGGACACAGAGAAGAGACTCAGAGAGAGACCTAACGGTACAACTCTTTATCCTAGAGGGACACAGAGAAGAGGCTCAGAGAGAGACTGGACAGAACAACTCTTTATCCTAGAGGGACACAGAGAAGAGGCTCAGAGAGAGAATGGACAGAACAACTCTTTATCCTAGAGGGACACAGAGAAGAGGCTCAGAGAGAGACCTAACGGTACAACTCTCTATCCTAGAGGGACACAGAGAAGAGGCTCAGAGAGAGAATGGACGGAACAACTCTTTATCCTAGAGGGACACAGAGAAGAGGCTCAGAGAGAGACTGGACAGAACAACTCTTTATCCTAGAGGGACACAGAGAAGAGACTCAGAGAGAGACTGGACAGAACAACTCTTTATCCTAGAGGGACACAGAGAAGAGACTCAGAGAGAGACCTAACGGAACAACTCTTTATCCTAGAGGGACACAGAGGAGAGGCTCAGAGAGAGACTGGACAGAACAACTCTTTATCCTAGAGGGACACAGAGAAGAGGCTCAGAGAGAGAATGGACAGAACAACTCTTTATCCTAGAGGGACACAGAGAAGAGACTCAGAGAGAGACCTAACGGAACAACTCTTTATCCTAGAGGGACACAGAGAAGAGACTCAGAGAGAGACCTAACGGAACAACTCTTTATCCTAGAGGGACACAGAGAAGAGACTCAGAGAGAGACCTAACGGAACAACTCTTTATCCTAGAGGGACACAGAGAAGAGACTCAGAGAGAGACTGGACAGAACAACTCTTTATCCTAGAGGGACACAGAGAAGAGACTCAGAGAGAGACCTAACGGAACAACTCTTTATCCTAGAGGGACACAGAGAAGAGACTCAGAGAGAGACCTAACGGAACAACTCTTTATCCTAGAGGGACACAGAGAAGAGACTCAGAGAGAGACTGGACAGAACAACTCTTTATCCTAGAGGGACACAGAGAAGAGACTCAGAGAGAGACTGGACAGAACAACTCTTTATCCTAGAGGGACACAGAGAAGAGACTCAGAGAGAGACTGGACAGAACAACTCTTTATCCTAGAGGGACACAGAGAAGAGACTCAGAGAGAGACTGGACAGAACAACTCTTTATCCTAGAGGGACACAGAGAAGAGACTCAGAGAGAGACTGGACAGAACAACTCTTTATCCTAGAGGGACACAGAGAAGAGGCTCAGAGAGAGAATGGACGGAACAACTCTTTATCCTAGAGGGACACAGAGAAGAGGCTCAGAGAGAGACCTAACGGTACAACTCTTTATCCTAGAGGGACACAGAGAAGAGGCTCAGAGAGAGAATGGACGGAACAACTCTTTATCCTAGAGGGACACAGAGAAGAGACTCAGAGAGAGACCTAACAGAACAACTCTTTATCCTAGAGGGACACAGAGAAGAGGCTCAGAGAGAGACCTAACGGAACAACTCTTTATCCTAGAGGGACACAGAGAAGAGACTCAGAGAGAGACTGGACAGAACAAATCTTTATCCTAGAGGGACACAGAGAAGAGGCTCAGAGAGAGACTGGACGGAACAACTCTTTATCCTAGAGGGACACAGAGAAGAGACTCAGAGAGAGACCTAACGGAACAACTCTTTATCCTAGAGGGACACAGAGAAGAGGCTCAGAGAGAGACTGGACGGAACAACTCTTTATCCTAGAGGGACACAGAGAAGAGACTCAGAGAGAGACCTAACGGTACAACTCTTTATCCTAGAGGGACATAGAGAAGAGGCTCAGAGAGAGACCTAACGGAACAACTCTTTATCCTAGAGAGACACAGAGAAGAGGCTCAGAGAGAGAATGGACAGAACAACTCTTTATCCTAGAGGGACACAGAGAAGAGACTCAGAGAGAGACTGGACAGAACAACTCTTTATCCTAGAGGGACACAGAGAAGAGGCTCAGAGAGAGAATGGACAGAACAACTCTTTATCCTAGAGGGACACAGAGAAGAGACTCAGAGAGAGAATGGACGGAACAACTCTTTATCCTAGAGGGACACAGAGAAGAGACTCAGAGAGAGACTGGACAGAACAACTCTTTATCCTAGAGGGACACAGAGAAGAGACTCAGAGAGAGACTGGACAGAACAACTCTTTATCCTAGAGGGACACAGAGAAGAGACTCAGAGAGAGACTGGACAGAACAACTCTTTATCCTAGAGAGACACAGAGAAGAGGCTCAGAGAGAGAATGGACAGAACAACTCTTTATCCTAGAGGGACACAGAGAAGAGGCTCAGAGAGAGAATGGACAGAACAACTCTTTATCCTAGAGGGACACAGAGAAGAGACTCAGAGAGAGACTGGACAGAACAACTCTTTATCCTAGAGGGACACAGAGAAGAGACTCAGAGAGAGACTGGACAGAACAACTCTTTATCCTAGAGGGACACAGAGAAGAGACTCAGAGAGAGACTGGACAGAACAACTCTTTATCCTAGAGGGACACAGAGAAGAGACTCAGAGAGAGACTGGACAGAACAACTCTTTATCCTAGAGGGACACAGAGAAGAGACTCAGAGAGAGACTGGACAGAACAACTCTTCATCCTAGAGGGACACAGAGAAGAGACTCAGAGAGAGACTGGACAGAACAACTCTTTATCCTAGAGGGACACAGAGAAGAGACTCAGAGAGAGACTGGACAGAACAACTCTTTATCCTAGAGGGACACAGAGAAGAGGCTCAGAGAGAGACTGGACGGAACAACTCTTTATCCTAGAGGGACACAGAGAAGAGACTCAGAGAGAGACCTAACGGAACAACTCTTTATCCTAGAGGGACACAGAGAAGAGGCTCAGAGAGAGACTGGACAGAACAACTCTTTATCCTAGAGGGACACAGAGAAGAGGCTCAGAGAGAGAATGGACAGAACAACTCTTTATCCTAGAGGGACACAGAGAAGAGACTCAGAGAGAGAATGGACGGAACAACTCTTTATCCTAGAGGGACACAGAGAAGAGACTCAGAGAGAGACCTAACGGTACAACTCTTTATCCTAGAGGGACATAGAGAAGAGGCTCAGAGAGAGACCTAACGGAACAACTCTTTATCCTAGAGAGACACAGAGAAGAGGCTCAGAGAGAGAATGGACAGAACAACTCTTTATCCTAGAGGGACACAGAGAAGAGACTCAGAGAGAGACTGGACAGAACAACTCTTTATCCTAGAGGGACACAGAGAAGAGGCTCAGAGAGAGAATGGACAGAACAACTCTTTATCCTAGAGGGACACAGAGAAGAGACTCAGAGAGAGACCTAACGGAACAACTCTTTATCCTAGAGAGACACAGACGGTAGAAATATATATCTCACAGGGAAGAGACTCAGAGAGAGACTGGAGGTTAGAAACATAAACCTCTTTATCCTACAGTACAGTAGAGGAGACACAGAGAAAAACTTTGTCTGACCTGGTTGTTGATGAACTGTCTGACCTGGTTGTTGATTAACTGAGTCTGGCCTGGTTGTTGTTGAACTGAGTCTGACCTGGTTGTTGATGAACTGAGTCTGACCTGGTTGTTGATGAACTGAGTCTGACCTGGTTGTTGATGAACTGAGTCTGACCTGGTTGTTGATGAACTGAGTCTGACCTGGTTGTTGATGAACTGAGTCTGACCTGGTTGTTGATGAACTGAGTCTGACCTGGTTGTTGATTAACTGAGTCTGACCTGGTTGTTGATTAACTGTGTCTGACCTGGTTGTTGATGAACTGTGTCAGACCTGGTTGTTGATTAACTGAGTCTGACCTGGTTGTTGATTAACTGAGTCTGACCTGGTTGTTGATGAACTGTGTCAGACCTGGTTGTTGATGAACTGAGTCTGACCTGGTTGTTGATTAACTGTGTCTGACCTGGTTGTTGATTAACTGAGTCTGACCTGACCTGGTTGTTGATCAACTGAGTCTGACCTGGTTGTTGATGAACTGAGTCTGACCTGGTTGTTGATGAACTGAGTCTGACCTGGTTGTTGATTAACTGAGTCTGACCTGGTTGTTGATGAACTGAGTCTGACCTGACCTGGTTGTTGATGAACTGTGTCTGACCTGGTTGTTGATTAACTGAGTCTGACCTGGTTGTTGATTAACTGAGTCTGACCTGGTTGTTGATGAACTGAGTCTGACCTGACCTGGTTGTTGATGAACTGTGTCTGACCTGGTTGTTGATGAACTGAGTCTGACCTGGTTGTTGATTAACTGAGTCTGACCTGGTTGTTGATGAACTGAGTCTGACCTGGTTGTTGATGAACTGAGTCTGACCTGGTTGTTGATTAACTGAGTCTGACCTGGTTGTTGATGAACTGAGTCTGACCTGGTTGTTGATGAACAGAGTCTGACCTGGTTGTTGATGAACTGAGTCTGACCTGGTTGTTGATTAACTGAGTCTGACCTGGTTGTTGATTAACTGTGTCTGACCTGGTTGTTGATGAACTGTGTCAGACCTGGTTGTTGATTAACTGAGTCTGACCTGGTTGTTGATTAACTGAGTCTGACCTGGTTGTTGATGAACTGTGTCAGACCTGGTTGTTGATGAACTGAGTCTGACCTGGTTGTTGATTAACTGTGTCTGACCTGGTTGTTGATGAACTGAGTCTGACCTGGTTGTTGATTAACTGAGTCTGACCTGGTTGTTGATGAACAGAGTCTGACCTGGTTGTTGATGAACTGAGTCTGACCTGGTTGTTGATGAACTGAGTCTGACCTGGTTGTTGATCAACTGAGTCTGACCTGGTTGTTGATGAACTGAGTCTGACCTGGTTGTTGATGAACTGAGTCTGACCTGGTTGTTGATGAACTGAGTCTGACCTGGTTGTTGATGAACTGAGTCTGACCTGGTTGTTGATGAACTGTGTCTGACCTGGCCTGGTTGTTGATGAACTGAGTCTGACCTGGTTGTTGATGAACTGTGTCTGACCTGGTTGTTGATGAACTGAGTCTGACCTGGTTGTTGATGAACTGTGTCTGACCTGACCTGGTTGTTGATGAACTGAGTCTGACCTGGTTGTTGATTAACTGAGTCTGACCTGGTTGTTGATTAACTGAGTCTGACCTGGTTGTTGATTAACTGAGTCTGACCTGGTTGTTGATGAACTGAGTCTGACCTGGTTGTTGATTAACTGAGTCTGACCTGGTTGTTGATTAACTGAGTCTGACCTGGTTGTTGATGAACTGAGTCTGACCTGGTTGTTGATGAACTGAGTCTGACCTGGTTGTTGATGAACCGAGTCTGACCTGGTTGTTGATGAACTGAGTCTGACCTGGTTGTTGATGAACTGAGTCTGACCTGGTTGTTGATGAACTGAGTCTGACCTGGTTGTTGATGAACTGAGTCTGACCTGGTTGTTGATGAACTGTGTCTGACCTGGTTGTTGATTAACTGAGTCTGACCTGGTTGTTGATGAACTGAGTCTGACCTGACCTGGTTGTTGATTAACTGAGTCTGACCTGACCTGGTTGTTGATGAACTGAGTCCGACCTGGTTGTTGATGAACTGAGTCTGACCTGGTTGTTGATGAACTGAGTCTGACCTGGTTGTTGATGAACTGAGTCCGACCTGGTTGTTGATGAACTGAGTCTGACCTGGTTGTTGATGAACTGTGTCTGACCTGGTTGTTGATTAACTGAGTCTGACCTGACCTGGTTGTTGATGAACTGAGTCCGACCTGACCTGGTTGTTGATGAACTGAGTCTGACCTGGTTGTTGTTGAACTGTGTCTGACCTGGTTGTTGATGAACTGAGTCTGACCTGGTTGTTGATTAACTGAGTCTGACCTGGTTGTTGATTAACTGTGTCTGACCTGGTTGTTGATGAACTGAGTCTGACCTGGTTGTTGACTAACAGATGATACAACACAGCCTCGTGTTCCAGTACGATCTTACCTTCTCTGACAACCCTTTATAGGGCTTGAGGAGAGGGTGGGCTTTCGAGGCCTCACACACCTTATCCCCGTGAACCCAGCCGTTGGAGAACTGAGACAGACAAGAGAGAGAGAGATATAGGAGAGAGAGCGATTTAAAAATCATTAATTAATGAATTAATCAATGACTGAATATATGAATCAATTAATCAATGGCTGAAGCAATGAATCAATGACTGAATATATGAATCAATGACTGAATCAATGAATCAATGACTCACTCAATGAATCAATGACGGAATCAATGAATCAATGACTGAATCAATGAATCAATGACTGAATCAATGACTGAATCAATGACTGAATCAATGAATCAATGGCTGAATCAATAACTGAATCATCGACTGAATCAATTCATCAATTCCTCAATCAATCAAGAGCTAGAGACAACCCCCTCACCTTGTCCATGGACCACTTGTCATGTGAATGCTCAGCGTATTTACTGACAAAGTGATCCAGCTCCTCCGGGACGTTCACACTGGGCCACGGCAGGAACACAAAAGAAGTAGAACGACCGTCACTGTCACACGCCCCCATCAGGAATAAGAGAATACCTTGATGTGTTCAGACTGGATCCACTGAATCAACGGTGTCTTACTTGGTGGTGTCTGCTGGCTGTGGGTTGAAGTTTCCCTCGGCGTCCATAGAGGACTGTTTCTCCATCACGGCCACATAGTTACTCTCCGTGTAGTCGGGTGGTAGTGCCCCGGCCACAGCACTCAGACACGGGAGAGCCAGCTTAAACAGCTCCTGGTCATACCTCTGGAGGGGGAGAGGAGAACGCTGCATATGAAGAGAGAGAGTGTGTGTGTGTGTGTGTGTGTGTGTGTGTGTGTGTGTGTGTGTGTGTGTGTAGTCAGGAGCCACAGCACTCAGACACGGGAGAGCCAGCTTAAACAGCTCCTGGAGGGGGAGAGGAGACCGCTGCATATGAATGTGAGTGAAGTTACAAGGTGTATTGGATTACAACTGTATGGATTCAGAGGGTACGATAGTATGGAAGGTGATGTTTCCCACTGACCACTAGAGGGCCCTAAACCATCACAATCTCAGCATCTTCAATAGGTACAACACCGTGATAAGCACAGTAGATGGACTGAATACCACAGAAGATGGACTGAATACCACAGTAGATGGACTGAATACCACAGTAGATGGACTGAATACCACAGTAGATGGACTGAATACCACAGTAGATGGACTGAATACCACAGTAGATGGACTGAATACCACAGTAGATGGACTGAATACCACAGTAGATGGACTGAATACCACAGTAGATGGACTGAATACCACAGTAGATGGACTGAATACCACAGTAGATGGACTGAATACCACAGTACATGTAGTCCACAGGAGGTTGGTGACACCTTCCTTTTGGGAGGACGGGGCTCGTTGTAATGGCTGGAGCGGGAATTCAGAGGAACGGTATCAAATACATCCGACGCGTGGTTTCCACGGTTTCCAGGTGTTCGATGCCATTCCCCTTTACTCCGTTGCAGACATTATTATGAGCCCGTCCTCCTCCCCTCACCAGCCACCACTGGATCTAGTCTGTACCTTGCGAGACAGAGCATCGAAGATGCCCCAGAACAGCTTCCTGGAGAGATGCAGCTCTTCGTCCGACGACGCCCCAAAGCTCCCCCAGCCGCCTGTCAGACAGTAGTACTTCCAACAACGCTCGTAGTGATTGGTCAACAGCTGAAACATCAAGATATACAGTCTACAATCGTGCTCAAAGATGCATGATTACTGACCACCTCAGAAACACACACACACAATATTATAATGAGGTTGGAGGAGGTTGGAGGAGGAGGTTGGAGGAGGAGGAGGTTGGAGGAGGAGGTTGGAGGAGGAGGTTGGAGGAGGAGGAGGTTGGAGGAGGAGGTTGGAGGAGGAGGACGTTGGAGGAGGAGGTTGGAGGAGGAGGAGGTTTGAGGATGTGGTTGGAGGAGGAGGAAGAGGTTGGAGGAGGAGGTTGGAGGAGGAGGAGGTTGGAGGAGGATGGAGGATGTGGTTGGAGGATGAGGAGGTTGGAGGATGTGGTTGGAGGAGGAGGTTGGAGGAGGATGGAGGAGGAGGAGGTTGGAGGAGGAGGACGTTGGAGGAGGAGGTTGGAGGAGGAGGAGGTTTGAGGAGGAGGACGTTGGAGGAGGAGGTTTGAGGATGTGGTTGGAGGAGGAGGAAGATGTTGGAGGAGGATGGTGGAGGAGGAGGAGGTTGGAGGAGGAGGACGTTGGAGGAGGAGGTTTGATGATGTGGTTGGAGGAGGAGGAAGAGGTTGGAGGAGGAGGTTGGATGAGGTTGGAGGAGGGAGGGAAAGAAGGAGGGAGGAGGAGGTTGGATGAGGGGGGGATGGAAGGAAGGAGGGAGGAGGAGGCTGGATGATGTTGGAGGATGAGGTTGGAGGACATTGTGTCAGGAGATTAGCCTCTTGGCGGGCTACAGAGAAGAAGACCTAATGAAACCTTGAGAGGCATCTTGGTGTGTTCGTTGAGGAGAGGAACATCGAACACCAAGCGTCTCAGCAGGTGTTGCATCATGGACGGCCTCAGTTGACTGGGAACACACACACACACACACACACACACACACACACACACACACACACACACACACACACACACACACACACACACACACACACACACACACGTGGAGGCTTATTAAAGGATCACTACCGTAGAAGTAGGAAAGTGTCCCCCTAACATCCCTGAGCCACACCTACAGATGTAGGATCTTAATTTGAGCCAGTTTGCTACAGCAGGAAAATAATCCTGCAGTAACTGGAAATGTGAATTATTATGTAGATTATAATGAATGGACATTTCTGTATGGGGTTGATAATCTAGTCTCACATTTCTAAATCGTAATTACAAAACTTCAGAAGCCTTATAAAACCTCAAATACACTACACATTTTTAATTTTCATCCACAGGATGATCAAATTAAGATCCTATATCTGTAGCTAGAAGACAGATAGTCACATAGAGTTTCCATCCCTACAGTTGTAACCATCCCTTACCCACAGGTGGCCAGTCAAATAGACTAGCAGAGAGTAACCCGAAAGCCATTCCTTACCCACAGGTGGCCAGCAGACACTCCTCGATAGCGTCTCTCTGTGCCTTGGTGAGGCAGCATCCTTTAGAGAGACGGTAGACGGTGTGAAGTAGAGAGTCTATGAGCGAGGCGTAGGGCTCTGTCCCAGCGAACAGCGGAGCACACTTAGTGAGCAGGGGAAGAACCGCTGTACACAGGTACCTGTTGAGGGCCAGGGCCATGTCTGTAGAGCTCAGAGCAGCCTGGGGGAGAAACATAGAGACAACACAGGGACGAGGTTAGGGTCAGGGCCATGTCTGTAGAGGTCAGAGGTTAGGGTCAGGGCCATGTCTGTAGAGCTCAGAGCAGCCTGGGGAGAGAAACATAGAGACAACACAGGGACGAGCTTAGGGTCAGGGCCATGTCTGTAGAGCTCAGAGCAGCCTGGGGGAGAAACATAGAGACAACACAGGGATGAGGTTAGGGTTAGGGCCATGTCTGTAGAGCTCAGAGCAGCCTGGGGGAGAAACATAGAGACAACACAGGGACGAGGTTAGGGTCAGGGCCATGTCTGTAGAGCTCAGAGCAGCCTGGGGGAGAAACATAGAGACAACACAGGGACGAGCTTAGGGTCAGGGCCATGTCTGTAGAGCTCAGAGCAGCCTGGGGAGAAACATAGAGACAACACAGGGATGAGGTTAGGGTTAGGGCCATGTCTGTAGAGCTCAGAGCAGCCTGGGGAGAAACATAGAGACAACACAGGGACGAGGTTAGGGTCAGGGCCATGTCTGTAGAGCTCAGAGCAGCCTGGGGGAGAAACATAGAGACAACACAGGGACGAGGTTAGGGTCAGGGCCATGTCTGTAGAGCTCAGAGCAGCCTGGGGGGAGAAACATAGAGACAACACAGGGACGAGGTTAGGGTCAGGGCCATGTCTGTAGAGCTCAGAGCAGCCTGGGGGAGAAACATAGAGAAAACACAGGGACGAGGTTAGGGTCAGGGCCATGTCTGTAGAGCTCAGAGCAGCCTGGGGGAGAAACATAGAGACAACACAGGGACGAGCTTAGGGTCAGGGCCATGTCTGTAGAGCTCAGAGCAGCCTGGGGGAGAAACATAGAGACAACACAGGGACGAGGTTAGGGTCAGGGCCATGTCTGTAGAGGTCAGAGCAGCCTGGGGGAGAAACATAGAGACAACACAGGGATGAGGTTAGGGTCAGGGCCATGTCTGTAGAGCTCAGAGCAGCCTGGGGAGAGAAACAGAGAGACAACACAGGGATGAGGTTAGGGTCAGGGCCATGTCTGTAGAGCTCAGAGCAGCCTGGGGGAGAAACATAGAGAAAACACAGGGACGAGGTTAGGGTCAGGGCCATGTCTGTAGAGGTCAGAGGTTAGGGTCAGGGCCATGTCTGTAGAGCTCAGAGCAGCCTGGGGGGAGAAACATAGAGAAAACACAGGGACGAGGTTAGGGTCAGGGCCATGTCTCACTGTGTCTACAAGGTTAGAGACTCACTGTGTCTACAGGGTTAGAGACTCACTGTGTCTATAAGGTTAGAGACTCACTGTGTCTACAGGGTTAGAGACTCACTGTGTCTACAGGGTTAGAGACTCACTGTGTCTACAGGGTTAGAGACTCACTGTGTCTACAGGGTTAGAGACTCACTGTGTCTACAGGGTTAGGGACTCACTGTGTCTATAAGGTTAGAGACTCACTGTGTCTATAAGGTTAGAGACTCACTGTGTTTACAGGGTTAGGGACTCACTGTGTCTACAGGGTTAGAGACTCACCGTGTCTATAAGGTTAGAGACTCACTGTGTCTACAGGGTTAGAGACTCACTGTGTCTACAGGGTTAGAGACTCACTGTGTCTATAAGGTTAGAGACTCACTGTGTCTACAGGGTTAGAGACTCACTGTGTCTATAAGGTTAGAGACTCATACAGGGTTAGAGACTCACTGTGTCTACAGGGTTAGAGACTCACTGTGTCTATAAGGTTAGAGACTCACTGTGTCTACAGGGTTAGAGACTCACTGTGTCTACAGGGTTAGAGACTCACTGTGTCTACAGGGTTAGAGACTCACTGTGTCTATAGGGTTAGAGACTCACTGTGTCTACTGTACAGGGTTAGAGACCCACTGTGTCTACAGGGTTAGAGACTCACTGTGTCTACAGGGTTAGAGACTCACTGTGTCTACAGGGTTAGAGACTCACCGTGTCTACAGGGTTAGAGACTCACTGTGTCTACAGGGTTAGAGACTCACTGTGTCTACAGGGTTAGGGACTCACTGTGTCTACAGGGTTAGAGACTCACCAGGGTGTCTGTGTCAGGGTTAGAGACTCACTGTGTCTACAGGGTTAGAGACTCACTGTGTCTACAGGGTTAGGGACTCACTGTGTCTACAGGGTTAGGATTAGAGACTCACTGTGTCTACAGGGTTAGAGACTCACTGTGTCTACAGGGTTAGGATTAGAGACTCACTGTGTCTCACAGGGTTAGGATTAGAGACTCACTGTGTCTACAGGGTTAGAGACTCACTGTGTCTACAGGGTTAGGATTAGAGACTCACTGTGTCTACAGGGTTAGAGACTCACTGTGTCTACAGGGTTAGGATTAGAGACTCACTGTGTCTACAGGGTTAGAGACTCCCTGTGTCTACAGGGTTAGAGACTCACTGTGTCTACAGGGTTAGAGACTCACTGTGTCTACAGGGTTAGAGACTCACTGTGTCTACAGGGTTAGAGACTCACTGTGTCTACAGGGTTAGAGACTCACTGTGTCTATAAGGTTTGGGTTAGAGACTCACTGTGTCTACAGGGTTAGAGACTCACTGTGTCTACAGGGTTAGAGACTCACTGTGTCTACAGGGTTAGGGACTAACTGTGTCTATAAGGTTTGGGTTAGAGACTCACTGTGTCTACAGGGTTAGAGACTAACTGTGTCTATAAGGTTTGGGTTAGAGACTCACTGTGTCTACAGGGTTAGAGACTCACTGTGTCTATAAGGTTAGGGTTAGAGACTCACTGTGTCTATAAGGTTTGGGTTAGAGACTCACTGTGTATATAAGGTTTGGGTTAGAGACTCACTGTGTATATAAGGTTTGGGTTAGAGACTCACTGTGTCTATAAGGTTTGGGTTAGAGACTCACTGTGTCTATAAGGTTTGGGTTAGAGACTCACTGTGTCTATAAGGTTTGGGTTAGAGACTCACTGTGTCTATAAGGTTTGGGTTAGAGACTCACTGTGTATATAAGGTTTGGGTTAGAGACTCACTGTGTCTATAAGGTTTGGGTTAGAGACTCACTGTGTCTATAAGGTTTGGGTTAGAGACTCACTGTGTCTATAAGGTTTGGGTTAGAGACTCACTGTGTCTATAAGGTTTGGGTTAGAGACTCACTGTGTCTATAAGGTTTGGGTTAGAGACTCACTGTGTATATAAGGTTTGGGTTAGAGACTCACTGTGTCTATAAGGTTTGGGTTAGAGACTCACTGTGTCTATAAGGTTTGGGTTAGAGACTCACTGTGTCTATAAGGTTAGAGACTCACTGTGTCTACAGGGTTAGGGACTCACCGTGTCTATAAGGTTTGGGTTAGAGACTCACTGTGTCTATAAGGTTAGAGACTCACTGTGTCTATAAGGTTAGAGACTCACTGTGTCTATAAGGTTTGGGTTAGAGACTCACTGTGTCTATAAGGTTAGAGACTCACTGTGTCTATAAGGTTTGGGTTAGAGACTCACTGTGTATATAAGGTTTGGGTTAGAGACTCACTGTGTCTATAAGGTTTGGGTTAGAGACTCACTGTGTATATAAGGTTTGGGTTAGAGACTCACTGTGTCTATAAGGTTTGGGTTAGAGACTCACTGTGTCTATAAGGTTTGGGTTAGAGACTCACTGTGTATATAAGGTTTGGGTTAGAGACTCACTGTGTATATAAGGTTTGGGTTAGAGACTCACTGTGTCTATAAGGTTTGGGTTAGAGACTCACTGTGTCTATAAGGTTTGGGTTAGAGACTCACTGTGTCTATAAGGTTTGGGTTAGAGACTCACTGTGTATATAAGGTTTGGGTTAGAGACTCACTGTGTCTATAAGGTTAGAGACTCACTGTGTATATAAGGTTTGGGTTTGAGACTCACTGTGTATTTAAGGTTTGGGTTAGAGACTCACTGTGTCTATAAGGTTAGGGTTAGAGACTCACTGTGTATTTAAGGTTTGGGTTAGAGACTCACTGTGTCTATAAGGTTAGGGTTAGAGACTCACTGTGTATTTAAGGTTTGGGTTAGAGACTCACTGTGTATATAAGGTTTGGGTTAGAGACTCACTGTGTCTATAAGGTTTGGGTTAGAGACTCACTGTGTCTATATGGTTAGGGACTAACTGTGTCTATAAGGTTTGGGTTAGAGACTCACTGTGTTTATAAGGTTTGGGTTAGAGACTCACTGTGTCTATAAGGTTTGGGTTAGAGACTCACTGTGTCTATAAGGTTTGCGTTAGAGACTCACTGTGTCTATAAGGTTTGGGTTAGAGACTCACTGTGTCTATAAGGTTTGGGTTAGAGACTCACTGTGTCTACAGGGTTAGAGACTCACTGTGTCTACAGGGTTAGGGACTCACTGTGTCTATAAGGTTTGGGTTAGAGACTCACTGTGTCTACAGGGTTAGAGACTCACTGTGTCTATAAGGTTTGGGTTAGAGACTCACTGTGTATATAAGGTTTGGGTTAGAGACTCACTGTGTCTACAGGGTTAGAGACTCACTGTGTCTACAGGGTTAGAGACTCACTGTGTATATAAGGTTTGGGTTAGAGACTCACTGTGTCTACAGGATTAGAGACTCACTGTGTCTACAGGGTTAGAGACTCACTGTGTCTATAAGGTTTGGGTTAGAGACTCACTGTGTCTACAGGGTTAGAGACTCACTGTGTCTACAGGGTTAGAGACTCACTGTGTATATAAGGTTTGGGTTAGAGACTCACTGTGTCTACAGGGTTAGAGACTCACTGTGTCTATAAGGTTTGGGTTAGAGACTCACTGTGTCTACAGGGTTAGAGACTCACTGTGTCTACAGGGTTAGAGACTCACTGTGTCTACAGGGTTAGAGACTCACTGTGTCTACAGGGTTAGAGACTCACCGTGTCTACAGGGTTAGAGACTCACTGTGTCTATAAGGTTAGAGACTCACTGTGTCTACAGGGTTAGAGACTCACTGTGTCTACAGGGTTAGAGACTCACTGTGTCTATAAGGTTTGGGTTAGAGACTCACTGTGTCTATAAGGTTTGGGTTAGAGACTCACTGTGTATATAAGGTTTGGGTTAGAGACTCACTGTGTCTATAAGGTTTGGGTTAGAGACTCACTGTGTATATAAGGTTTGGGTTAGAGACTCACTGTGTCTATAAGGTTAGAGACTCACTGTGTCTATAAGGTTTGGGTTAGAGACTCACTGTGTCTATAAGGTTAGAGACTCACTGTGTCTATAAGGTTTGGGTTAGAGACTCACTGTGTCTATAAGGTTTGGGTTAGAGACTCACTGTGTCTATAAGGTTTGGGTTAGAGACTCACTGTGTCTATAAGGTTTGGGTTAGAGACTCACTGTGTCTATAAGGTTTGGGTTAGAGACTCACTGTGTCTATAAGGTTTGGGTTAGAGACTCACTGTGTCTATAAGGTTTGGGTTAGAGACTCACTGTGTCTATAAGGTTAGGGTTAGAGACTCACTGTGTCTACAGGGTTAGAGACTCACTGTGTCTATAAGGTTAGAGACTCACTGTGTCTACAGGGTTAGAGACTCACTGTGTCTACAGGGTTAGAGACTCACTGTGTCTACAGGGTTAGAGACTCACTGTGTCTATAAGGTTTGGGTTAGAGACTCACTGTGTCTATAAGGTTTGGGTTAGAGACTCACTGTGTCTACAGGGTTAGAGACTCACTGTGTCTACAGGGTTAGGGTTAGAGACTCACTGTGTCTATAATGTTAGGGTTAGAGACTCACTGTGTCTACAGGGTTTGGGTTAGAGACTCACTGTGTCTATAAGGTTAGGGTTAGAGACTCACTGTGTCTACAGGGTTAGAGACTCACTGTGTCTATAAGGTTTGGGTTAGAGACTCACTGTGTCTATAAGGTTTGGGTTAGAGACTCACTGTGTCTACAGGGTTAGAGACTCACTGTGTATATAAGGTTAGGGTTAGAGACTCACTGTGTCTATAAGGTTAGGGTTAGAGACTCACTGTGTCTATAAGGTTTGGGTTAGAGACTCACCGTGTCTATAAGGTTTGGGTTAGAGACTCACTGTGTCTACAGGGTTAGAGACTCACTGTGTCTATAAGGTTAGGGTTAGAGACTCACTGTGTCTATAAGGTTTGGGTTAGAGACTCACTGTGTATATAAGGTTTGGGTTAGAGACTCACTGTGTCTACAGGGTTAGAGACTCACTGTGTCTATTAGGTTAGAGACTCACTGTGTCTACAGGGTTAGAGACTCACTGTGTCTATTAGGTTAGAGACTCACTGTGTCTACAGGGTTAGAGACTCACTGTGTCTATAAGGTTAGAGACTCACTGTGTCTATAAGGTTAGAGACTCACTGTGTCTATAAGGTTAGAGACTCACTGTGTCTATAAGGTTAGAGACTCACTGTGTCTATAAGGTTTGGGTTAGAGACTCACTGTGTCTATAAGGTTTGGGTTAGAGACTCACTGTGTCTATAAGGTTTGGGTTAGAGACTCACTGTGTCTATAAGGTTTGGGTTAGAGACTCACTGTGTCTATAAGGTTTGGGTTAGAGACTCACTGTGTCTATAAGGTTTGGGTTAGAGACTCACTGTGTCTATAAGGTTTGGGTTAGAGACTCACTGTGTCTACAGGGTTAGAGACTCACTGTGTCTATAAGGTTTGGGTTAGAGACTCACTGTGTCTACAGGGTTAGAGACTCACTGTGTCTATAAGGTTTGGGTTAGAGACTCACTGTGTCTATAAGGTTAGAGACTCACTGTGTCTATACGGTTTGGGTTAGAGACTCACTGTGTCTACAGGGTTAGAGACTCACTGTGTCTATACGGTTTGGGTTAGAGACTCACTGTGTCTATAAGGTTTGGGTTAGAGACTCACTGTGTCTATAAGGTTAGAGACTCACTGTGTCTATACGGTTTGGGTTAGAGACTCACTGTGTCTATAAGGTTAGAGACTCACTGTGTCTATAAGGTTTGGGTTAGAGACTCACTGTGTCTACAGGGTTAGAGACTCACTGTGTCTATAAGGTTTGGGTTAGAGACTCACTGTGTCTACAGGGTTAGAGACTCACTGTGTCTACAGGGTTAGAGACTCACTGTGTCTACAGGGTTAGAGACTCACTGTGTCTATAAGGTTTGGGTTAGAGACTCACTGTGTCTATAAGGTTTGGGTTAGAGACTCACTGTGTCTACAGGGTTAGAGACTCACTGTGTCTATAAGGTTTGGGTTAGAGACTCACTGTGTCTACAGGGTTAGAGACTCACTGTGTCTACAGGGTTAGAGACTCACTGTGTCTACAGGGTTAGAGACTCACTGTGTCTATAAGGTTTGGGTTAGAGACTCACTGTGTCTACAGGGTTAGAGACTCACTGTGTCTACAGGGTTAGAGACTCACTGTGTCTACAGGGTTAGAGACTCACTGTGTCTATAAGGTTTGGGTTAGAGACTCACTGTGTCGAGCGAGGCAGCAGCCCTGAGGTCAGGCAGGAAGCCCACCTCCAGCAGATGAAGCAGGAAGTTCTGGTCCTCTATCCCATAGACCCGGTCCAGGAACAGCACCATGGCTGCCTTGTGGTCCGGACAGAACCCTGCTGACATATCAGGCTCTACCACCGACCCATCTAGACACACAACAGACAGACCAGAGTCAGACTCTACCACTGACCCATCTAGACACACAGCAGACAGACCGGACTCTACCACCGACCCATCTAGACACACAACAGACAGACCAGAGTCAGACTCTACCACTGACCCATCTAGACACACAACAGACAGACCAGACTCTACCACCGACCCATCTAGACACACAACAGACAGACCAGAGTCAGACTCTACCACTGACCCATCTAGACACACAACAGACAGACCAGAGTCAGACTCTACCACTGACCCATCTAGACACACAACAGACAGACCAGAGTCAGACTCTACCACTGACCCATCTAGACACACAACAGACAGACCAGAGTCCACCACTGACCCATCTAGACAAACAACAGACAGACTCCACTACAGACCCATCTAGACACACAACAGACAGACCAGAGTCAGACTCCAGCTTAGTTTAACAGAGTGGTGGATGGTTCTAGGTCAGTTTAACAGAGTAGTGGATGGTTCTAGGTCAGTTTAACAGAGTAGTGGATGGTTCTAGGTCAGTTTAACAGAGTAGTGGATGGTTCTAGGTCAGTTTAACAGAGTAGTCAATGGTTTTAGGTCAGTTTAACAGAGTAGTGGATGGTTCTAGGTCAGTTTAACAGAGTAGTGAATGGCTTTAGGTCAGTTTAACAGAGTAGTGGATGGTTCTAGGTCAGTTTAACAGAGTAGTGGATGGTTGTAGGTCAGTTTAACAAAGTAGTGGATGGTTCTAGGTCAGTCTAACAGAGTAGTGGATGGTTCTAGGTCAGTTTAACAGAGTAGTGGATGGTTTTAGGTCAGTTTAACAGAGTAGTGGATGGTTCTAGGTCCGTTTAACAGAGTAGTGGATGGTTTTAGGTCAGTTTAACATAGTCGTGAATGGTTTTAGGTCAGTTTAACAGAGTAGTGGATGGTTCTAGGTCAGTTTAACAGAGTAGTGGATGGTTCTAGGTCAGTTTAACAAAGTAGTGGATGGTTCTAGGTCAGTCTAACAGAGTAGTGGATGGTTCTAGGTAAGTTTAACAGAGTAGTGGATGGTTTTAGGTCAGTTTAACAGAGTAGTGGATGGTTCTAGGTCCGTTTAACAGAGTAGTGGATGGTTTTAGGTCAGTTTAACATAGTCGTGAATGGTTTTAGGTCAGTTTAACAGAGTAGTGGATGGTTCTAGGTCAGTTTAACAGAGTAGTGGATGGTTCTAGGTCAGTTTAACAGAGTAGTGGATGGTTCTAGGTCAGTTTAACAGAGTAGTGGATGGTTCTAGGTCAGTTTAACAGAGTAGTGGATGGTTTTAGGTCAGTTTAACAGAGTAGTGAATGGTTTTAGGTCAGTTTAACAGAGTAGTGGATGGTTCTAGGTCAGTTTAACAGAGTAGTGAATGGTTTTAGGTCAGTTTAACAGAGTAGTGGATGGTTCTAGGTCAGTTTAACAGAGTAGTGGATGGTTTTAGGTCAGTTTAACAGAGTAGTGAATGGTTTTAGGTCAGTTTAACAGAGTAGTGGACGGTTCTAGGTCAGTTTAACAGAGTAGTGGACGGTTCTAGGTCAGTTTAACAGAGTAGTGGACGGTTTTAGGTCCGTTTAACAGAGTAGTGGATGGTTTTAGGTCAGTTTAACAGAGTAGTGGATGGTTCTAGGTCAGTTTAACAGAGTAGTGAATGGCTTTAGGTCAGTTTAACAGAGTAGTGGATGGTTCTAGGTCCGTTTAACAGAGTAGTGGATTGTTTTAGGTCAGTTTAACAGAGTAGTGGATGGTTCTAGGTCAGTTTAACAGAGTAGTGGATGGTTCTAGGTCAGTTTAACAGAGTAGTGGATGGTTTTAGGTCAGTTTAACAGAGTAGTGGATGGTTTTAGTTCAGTTTAACAGAGTAGTGGATGGTTCTAGATCAGTTTAACAGAGTAGTGGATGGTTCTAGGTCAGTTTAACAGAGTAGTGGATGGTTCTAGGTCAGTTTAACAGAGTAGTGGATGGTTTTAGGTCAGTTTAACAGAGTAGTGGATGGTTTTAGGTCAGTTTAACAGAGTAGTGGATGGTTTTAGGTCAGTTTAACAGAGTAGTGGATGGGTTTAGGTCAGTTTAACAGAGTAGTGGATGGTTCTAGGTCAGTTTAACAGAGTAGTGAATGTTTTAGGTCCGTTTAACAGAGTAGTGGATGGTTTTAGTTCAGTTTAACAGAGTAGTGGATGGTTCTAGGTCAGTTTAACAGAGTAGTGAATGGCTTTAGGTCAGTTTAACAGAGTAGTGGATGGTTCTAGGTCCGTTTAACAGAGTAGTGGATTGTTTTAGGTCAGTTTAACAGAGTAGTGGATGGTTCTAGGTCAGTTTAACAGAGTAGTGGATGGTTCTAGGTCAGTTTAACAGAGTAGTGGATGGTTTTAGGTCAGTTTAACAGAGTAGTGGATGGTTTTAGTTCAGTTTAACAGAGTAGTGGATGGTTCTAGATCAGTTTAACAGAGTAGTGGATGGTTCTAGGTCAGTTTAACAGAGTAGTGGATGGTTCTAGGTCAGTTTAACAGAGTAGTGGATGGTTTTAGGTCAGTTTAACAGAGTAGTGGATGGTTTTAGGTCAGTTTAACAGAGTAGTGGATGGTTTTAGGTCAGTTTAACAGAGTAGTGGATGGGTTTAGGTCAGTTTAACAGAGTAGTGGATGGTTCTAGGTCAGTTTAACAGAGTAGTGAATGTTTTAGGTCCGTTTAACAGAGTAGTGGATGGTTTTAGTTCAGTTTAACAGAGTAGTGGATGGTTTTAGGTCAGTTTAACAGAGTAGTGAAGGTTTTAGGTCAGTTTAACAGAGTAGTGGATGGTTCTAGGTCAGTTTAACAGAGTAGTGAATGGTTTTAGGTCAGTTTAACAGAGTAGTGGACAGTTCTAGGTCAGTTTAACAGAGTAGTGGACGGTTCTAGGTCAGTTTAACAGAGTAGTGGATGGTTTTAGGTCCGTTTAACAGAGTAGTGGATGGTTCTAGGTCAGTTTAACAGAGTAGTGAATGGTTTTAGGTCAGTTTAACAGAGTAGTGGACAGTTCTAGGTCAGTTTAACAGAGTAGTGGATGGTTCTAGGTCAGTTTAACAGAGTAGTGGATGGTTCTAGGTCCGTTTAACAGAGTAGTGGATGGTTCTAGGTCAGTTTAACAGAGTAGTGGATGGTTTTAGGTCAGTTGGGGTGAACCGTGGGTAATATCTACACCCCTGCAACGCCCCAGAGGTTTAGTGGGGAGAGAGCCCACCCACCTTTGGCCAGAGTCGGCATGGGGAAGGGGATGCTGATGACTCCTTCTAGGTCCTCTATGGGGATCAGGGAACGTAGGATGGCTCGTATCCTGATGGCCTCACCCTTCCCAGCATGAATCAGCTGGAGAACACACAACACCCCCCCCTCAGTGAATGTCTGTATCCGAAATGTGATGAGCCTTAATGTGTCTGGACCCCAGGAAGATAGAGGTAGCAGCTAACGGGGGTCCGTCATAATGACAAGATACAACTAAAAATGCCCCCCTATTCCCTATATAGAACACTACTGTTGACCAGAGCCCTATTCCCTATATAGAACACTACTGTTGACCAGAGCCCTCTTCCCTATATAGAACACTACTGTTGACCAGAGCCCTATTCCCTATATAGAACACTACTGTTGACCAGAGCCCTATTCCCTATATAGAACACTACTGTTGACCAGAGCCCTATTCCCTATATAGAACACTACTGTTGACCAGAGCCCTATTCCCTATATAGAACACTACTGTTGACCGGAGCCCTATTCCCTATATAGAACACTACTGTTGACTAGAGCCCTATTCCCTATATAGAACACTATTGTTGACCAGGGCCCTATTCCCTATATAGAACACTACTGTTGACCAGAGCCCTATTCCCTATATAGAACACTACTGTTGACCGGAGCCCTATTCCCTATATAGAACACTACTGTTGACTAGAGCCCTATTCCCTATATAGAACACTATTGTTGACCAGGGCCCTATTCCCTATATAGAACACTACTGTTGACCAGAGCCCTATTCCCTATATAGAACACTACTGTTGACCAGAGCCCTATTCCCTATATAGAACACTACTGTTGACCGGAGCCCTATTCCCTATATAGAACACTACTGTTGACCAGAGCCCTATTCCCTATATAGAACACTACTGTTGACCAGAGCCCTATTCTCTATATAGAACACTACTGTTGACCAGAGCCCTATTCCCTATATAGAACACTACTGTTGACCGGAGCCCTATTCCCTATATAGAACACTACTGTTGACCAGAGCCCTATTCCCTATATAGAACACTACTGTTGACCAGGGCCCTATTCCCTATATAGAACACTACTGTTGACCAGGGCCCTATTCCCTATATAGAACACTACTGTTGACCGGAGCCCTATTCCCTATATAGAACACTACTGTTGACCGGAGCCCTATTCCCTATATAGAACACTACTGTTGACCAGAGCCCTATTCCCTATATAGAACACTACTGTTGACCAGAGCCCTATTCCCTATATAGAACACTACTGTTGACCAGAGCCCTATTCCCTATATAGAACACTACTGTTGACCAGAGCCCTATTCCCTATATAGAACACTACTGTTGACCAGAGCCCTATTCCCTATATAGAACACTACTGTTGACCAGAGCCCTATTCCCTATATAGAACACTACTGTTGACCAGAGCCCTATTCCCTATATAGAACACTACTGTTGACCAGAGCCCTATTCCCTATATAGAACACTACTGTTGACCAGAGCCCTATTCCCTATATAGAACACTACTGTTGACCAGAACCCTATTCCCCATATAGAACACTACTGTTGACCAGGGCCCTATTCCCTATATAGAACACTACTGTTGACCAGAGCCCTATTCCCTATATAGAACACTACTGTTGACCAGGGCCCTATTCCCTATATAGAACACTACTTTAGACCAGAGCCCTATTCCCTATATAGAACACTACTGTTGCCTAGGGCCCTATTCCCTATATATAACACTACTGTTGACCAGAGCCCTATTCCCTATATAGAACACTACTGTTGACCAGAGCCCTATTCCCTATATAGAACACTACTGTTGACCAGGGCCCTATTCCCTATATAGAACACTACTGTTGACCAGAGCCCTATTCCCTATATAGAACACTACTGTTGACCAGAGCCCTATTCCCTATATAGAACACTACTTTAGACCAGAGCCCTATTCCCTATATAGAACACTACTGTTGCCTAGGGCCCTATTCCCTATATAGAACACTACTGTTGACCAGAGCCCTATTCCCTATATAGAACACTACTGTTGACCAGAGCCCTATTCCCTATATAGAACACTACTGTTGACCAGAGCCCTATTCCCTATATAGAACACTACTGTTGACCAGAGCCCTATTCCCTATATAGAACACTACTGTTGACCAGAGCCCTATTCCCTATATAGAACACTACTGTTGACCAGAGCCCTATTCCCTATATAGAACACTACTGTTGACCAGGGCCCTATTCCCTATATAGAACACTACTGTTGACCAGAGCCCTATTCCCTATATAGAACACTACTGTTGACCAGGGCCCTATTCCCTATATAGAACACTACTTTAGACCAGAGCCCTATTCCCTATATAGAACACTACTGTTGCCTAGGGCCCTATTCCCTATATATAACACTACTGTTGACCAGAGCCCTATTCCCTATATAGAACACTACTGTTGACCAGAGCCCTATTCCCTATATAGAACACTACTGTTGACCAGGGCCCTATTCCCTATATAGAACACTACTGTTGACCAGAGCCCTATTCCCTATATAGAACACTACTGTTGACCAGAGCCCTATTCCCTATATAGAACACTACTTTAGACCAGAGCCCTATTCCCTATATAGAACACTACTGTTGCCTAGGGCCCTATTCCCTATATAGAACACTACTGTTGACCAGAGCCCTATTCCCTATATAGAACACTACTGTTGACCAGAGCCCTATTCCCTATATAGAACACTACTGTTGACCAGGGCCCTATTCCCTATATAGAACACTACTGTTGACCAGAGCCCTATTCCCTATATAGAACACTACTGTTGACCAGAGCCCTATTTCCTATATAGAACACTACTTTAGACCAGAGCCCTATTTCCTAGATAGAACACTACTGTTGTCTAGGGCACTATTCCCTATATAGAACACTACTGTTGACCGGAGCCCTATTCCCTATATAGAACACTACTGTTGACCAGGGCCCTATTCCCTATATAGAACACTACTGTTGACCAGAGCCCTATTCCCTATATAGAACACTACTGTTGACCAGAGCCCTATTCCCTATATAGAACACTACTTTAGACCAGAGCCCTATTACCTATATAGAACACTACTGTTGCCTAGGGCCCTATTCCCTATATAGAACACTACTGTTGACCAGAGCCCTATTCCCTATATAGAACACTACTGTTGACCAGAGCCCTATTCCCTATATAGAACACTACTGTTGACCAGGGCCCTATTCCCTATATAGAACACTACTGTTGACCAGAGCCCTATTCCCTATATAGAACACTACTGTTGACCAGAGCCCTATTCCCTATATAGAACACTACTGTTGACCAGGGCCCTATTCCCTATATAGAACACTACTGTTGACCAGAGCCCTATTCCCTATATAGAACACTACTGTTGCCTAGGGCCCTATTCCCTATATATAACACTACTGTTGACCAGAGCCCTATTCCCTATATAGAACACTACTGTTGACCAGAGCCCTATTCCCTATATGGAACACTACTGTTGACCAGGGCCCTATTCCCTATATAGAACACTACTGTTGACCAGAGCCCTATTCCCTATATAGAACACTACTGTTGACCAGAGCCCTATTCCCTATATAGAACACTACTTTAGACCAGAGCCCTATTCCCTATATAGAACACTACTGTTGCCTAGGGCCCTATTCCCTATATAGAACACTACTGTTGACCAGAGCCCTATTCCCTATATAGAACACTACTGTTGACCAGAGCCCTATTCCCTATATGGAACACTACTGTTGACCAGAGCCCTATTCCCTATATAGAACACTACTGTTGACCAGAGCCCTATTCCCTATATAGAACACTACTGTTGACCAGAGCCCTATTCCCTATATAGAACACTACTGTTGACCAGTGCCCTATTCCCTATATAGAACACTACTGTTGACCAGAGCCCTATTCCCTATATAGAACACTACTGTTGACCAGAGCCCTATTCCCTATATAGAACACTACTGTTGACCAGAGCCCTCTTCCCTATATAGAACACTACTGTTGACCAGAGCCCTATTCCCTATATAGAACACTACTGTTGACCGGAGCACTATTCCCTATATAGAACACTACTGTTGACCAGAGGCCTATTCCCTATATAGAACACTACTGTTGACCAGAGCCCTATTCCCTATATAGAACGCTACTGTTGACCAGAGCCCTATTCCCTATATAGAACACTACTGTTGACCAGAGCCCTATTCCCTATATAGAACACTACTGTTGACCAGAGCCCTATTCCCTATATAGAACACTACTGTTGACCAGAGCCCTCTTCCCTATATAGAACACTACTGTTGACCAGAGCACTATTCCCTATATAGAACACTACTGTTGACCAGAGCCCTATTCCCTATATAGAACACTACTGTTGACCTGAGCCCTATTCCCTATATAGAACACTACTGTTGACCAGAGCCCTATTCCCTACATAGAACACTACTGTTGACCAGAGCCCTATTCCCTATATAGAACACTACTGTTGACCAGAGCCCTATTCCCTATATAGAACACTACTGTTGACCGGAGCCCTATTCCCTATATAGAACACTACTGTTGACCAGAGCCCTATTCCCTATATAGAACACTACTGTTGACCAGAGCACTATTCCCTATATAGAACACTACTGTTGACCAGAGCAATATTCCCTATATAGAACACTACTGTTGACCAGAGCCCTATTCCCTATATAGAACACTACTGTTGACCAGAGCCCTATTCCCTATATAGAACACTACTGTTGACCAGAGCCCTATTCCCTATATAGAACACTACTGTTGACCAGAGCCCTATTCCCTATATATAACACTACTGTTGACCAGAGCACTATTCCCTATATAGAACACTACTGTTGACCAGAGCCCTATTCCCTATATAGAACACTACTGTTGACCAGAGACCTATTCCCTATATAGAACACTACTGTTGACCAGAGCCCTCTTCCCTATATAGAACACTACTTTAGACCAGAGCCCTATTCCCTATATAGAACACTACTGTTGACCAGGGCCCTATTCCCTATATAGAACACTACTGTTGACCAGAGCCCTATTCCCTATATAGAACACTACTGCTGACCAGAGCCCTATTCCCTATATAGAACACTACTGTTGACCAGAGCACTATTCCCTATATAGAACACTACTGTTGACCAGAGCCCTATTCCCTATATAGAACACTACTGTTGACCAGATTCCTATTCCCTATATAGAACACTACTGTTGACCAGAGCCCTATTCCCTATATAGAACACTACTGTTGACCAGAGCCCTATTCCCTATATAGAACACTACTGTTGACCTGAGCCCTATTCCCTATATAGAACACTACTGTTGACCAGAGCCCTATTCCCTACATAGAACACTACTGTTGACCTGAGCCCTATTCCCTATATAGAACACTACTGTTGACCAGAGCCCTATTCCCTATATAGAACACTACTGTTGACCAGAGCCCTATTCCCTATATAGAACACTACTGTTGACCGGAGCCCTATTCCCTATATAGAACACTACTGTTGACCAGAGCCCTATTCCCTATATAGAACACTACTGTTGACCAGAGCCCTATTCCCTATATAGAACACTACTGTTGACCAGAGCCCTATTCCCTATATAGAACACTACTGTTGACCAGAGCCCTATTCCCTATATAGAACACTACTGTTGACCAGAGCCCTATTCCCTTATATAGAACACTACTGTTGACCAGAGCCCTATTCCCTATATAGAACACTACTGTTGACCAGGGCCCTATTCCCTACATAGAACACCACCATGGCTAAACGGCTGGCAGAAGATTTGAAAAACAGGAAATGAGGTGAAAACCAACGATGAAATGTTGAAACTAAATGAGGGTTAGAGACTATTTTTATTAAAGTGTAATTTAACCTTTTATATAATATAATTTAACCAGTCTACCATCACTCTAGCATGACCCTGGTTCTAAAAGTGTCCCTGTCTCAAATATCACCCTATTGGCTCTTACAGTGTCCCTGCCTCAAATAGCACTCTATTGGCTCTTACAGTGTCCCTGTCTCAAATAGCACCCTATTGGCTCTTACAGTGTCCCTGACTCAAATAGCACCCTATTGGCTCTTACAGTGTCCCTGTCTCAAATAGCACCCTATTGGCTCTTACAGTGTCCCTGTCTCAAATAGCACCCTATTGCCTCTTACAGTGTCCCTGTCTCAAATAGCACTCTATTGGCTCTTACAGTGTCCCTGTCTCAAATAGCACCCTATTGGCTCGTACAGTGTCCCTGTCTCAAATAGCACCCTATTGGCTCGTACAGTGTGCCTGTCTCAATTAGGTCAACCCTATTCTCACCCTATTGGTTCTAAGATTGCCTGTCCGTTTGTCAGTCAATCAGTCAGTCAGTCTGTCTGTCTAAGGCATTGACTCCCCCTCTTTCTTTGGCTCATATGCATCCCAGGGGCGCAGCGCCCCAGCAGGTCTCTCTCTGTGTGTGTGTCTGTGTGTGTGTGTGTGTGTGTGTGTGTGTGTGTGTGTGTGACTCACGTGCATCTCAGGGGCACAGCGCCCCAGCAGGTCTATGAGGGCTGCGTAGAAGGTCATTATAGCGTTTCCCATGTGAATAGTGTCGTCTTCCTCATCCTCCAATAACACCTCACTGCTGAGGACACACACACACACACACACAAACACACACACACACACACACACACACACACACAGTATAAGTCAAATGTTTGGACACACCTACTCATTCCAGGGTTTTTCTTTATATTTACTATTCTCTACATTGTAGGGTAATAGTGAAGACATCAAAACCATGAAATAACACATATGGAATCATGCAGTAACGAAAAAAGTGTTAAACAAATCAAAATATATTTTATTTTGCATTAATGACAGCTTTGCACATTCCTGGCGTTCTCTCAACAAGCTTCATGAGGAATTATTTTCCAACAGTCTTGAAGGAGTTCCCACATATGCTGAGCACTTGTTGGCTGATTTTCCTTCCCTCTCCGGTCCAACTCATCCCAAACCATCTCAATTGGGTTGATGTCGGTTGATTGTGGAGGCCAGGTCATCTGATGCAGCACTCCATCACTCTCCTTGTTGGTCAAACAGCCCTTACACAGCCTGGAGGTGTGTTGGGTCATTGTTTCTGAGTCTGATGCCTGATAGGAGTAGGGCAGACTATCTAAGGGACTTTTATAGAACGCCTGGCAGCATGGCCAGACAGAACAGGAACACTGAGGAGTAATGAGGACATACTCTGGCACGGGGGAGGCAGGAGAGAGTGCAGAGGGAGGGAGAGTGGACGGCAGAGAACGAGGGGGGGTAGGGATGGATTTGGAGTTGGAGGGGGAGGAGAAAGGGAGAGAGCGAGAAGGTGAGAGAGAACGGGACAGAGAGAGGTACTACAGAGGTAGGAGAAGAACCCATCCCTACAGTTTTAGGGTTAGAGCCCAGTTCAATGGAACCAACAGTGTCCTGCTATGTCAGGGGTACCTACAGTGTCCCGCTATGTCAGGAGTACCTACAGTGTCCTGCTATGTCAGGGGTACCTACAGTGTCCTGCTATGTCAGGAGTACCTACAGTGTCCTGCTATGTCAGGGGTACCTACAGTGTCCTGCTATGTCAGGGGTACCTACAGTGTCCTGCTATGACAGGGGTACCTACAGTGTCCTGCTATGGCAGGGGTACCTACAGTGTCCTGCTATGTCAGGGGTACCTACAGTGTCCTGCTATGTCAGGGGTACCTACAGTGTCCTGCTATGTCAGGGGTACCTACAGTGTCCTGCTATGTCAGGGGTACCTACAGTGTCCTATGTCAGGGGTACCTACAGTGTCCTGCTATGTCAGGGGTACCTACAGTGTCCTGCTATGGCAGGGGTACCTACAGTGTCCTATGTCAGGGGTACCTACAGTGTCCTGCTATGTCAGGGGTACCTACAGTGTCCTGCTATGGCAGGGGTACCTACAGTGTCCTGCTATGTCAGGGGCACCTACAGTGTCCTGCTATGTCAGGGGTACCTACAGTGTCCTATGTCAGGGGTACCTACAGTGTCCTGCTATGACAGGGGTACCTACAGTGTCCTGCTATGACAGGGGTACCTACAGTGTCCTGCTATGACAGGGGTACCTACAGTGTCCTGCTATGTCAGGGGTACCTACAGTGTCCTGCTATGTCAGGGGTACCTACAGTGTCCTATGTCAGGGGTACCTACAGTGTCCTGCTATGTCAGGGGTACCTACAGTGTCCTATGTCAGGGGTACCTACAGTGTCCTGCTATGACAGGGGTACCTACAGTGTCCTGCTATGTCAGGGGTACCTACAGTGTCCTATGTCAGGGGTACCTACAGTGTCCTGCTATGGCAGGGGTACCTACAGTGTCCTATGTCAGGGGTATCTACAGTGTCCTGCTATGTCAGGGGTACCTACAGTGTCCTATGTCAGGGGTATCTACAGTGTCCTGCTATGACAGGGGTACCTACAGTGTCCTATGTCAGGGGTACCTACAGTGTCCTATGTCAGGGGTATCTACAGTGTCCTGCTATGACAGGGGTACCTACAGTGTCCTGCTATGTCAGGGGTACCTACAGTGTCCTGCTATGTCAGGGGTATCTACAGTGTCCTGCTATGTCAGGGGTACCTACAGTGTCCTATGTCAGGGGTACCTACAGTGTCCTGCTATGTCAGGGGTACCTACAGTGTCCTGCTATGTCAGGGGTATCTACAGTGTCCTGCTATGTCAGGGGTATCTACAGTGTCCTGCTATGTCAGGGGTACCTACAGTGTCCTATGTCAGGGGTACCTACAGTGTCCTGCTATGTCAGGGGTACCTACAGTGTCCTGCTATGTCAGGGGTACCTACAGTGTCCTGCTATGTCAGGGGTACCTACAGTGTCTTGCTATGTCAGGGGTACCTACAGTGTCCTGCTATGGCAGGGGTACCTACAGTGTCCTATGTCAGGGGTACCTACAGTGTCCTGCTATGTCAGGGGTACCTACAGTGTCCTGCTATGTCAGGGGTATCTACAGTGTCCTGCTATGTCAGGGGTACCTACAGTGTCCTATGTCAGGGGTACCTACAGTGTCCTGCTATGTCAGGGGTACCTACAGTGTCCTATGTCAGGGGTACCTACAGTGTCCTGCTATGTCAGGGGAACCTACAGTGTCCCGCTATGTCAGGGGTATCTACAGTGTCCTGCTATGTCAGGGGTATCTACAGTGTCCTATATCAGGGGTACCTACAGTGTCCTGCTATGACAGGGGTACCTACAGTGTCCTGCTATGACAGGGGTACCTACAGTGTCCTGCTATGTCAGGGGCACCTACAGTGTCCTGCTATGACAGGGGTACCTACAGTGTCCTATGTCAGGGGTACCTACAGTGTCCTGCTATGTCAGGGGTACCTACAGTGTCCTGCTATGTCAGGGGTACCTACAGTGTCCTGCTATGACAGGGGTACCTACAGTGTCCTGCTATGTCAGGGGTACCTACAGTGTCCTGCTATGTCAGGGGTATCTACAGTGTCCTATGTCAGGGGTACCTACAGTGTCCTGCTATGTCAGGGGTACCTACAGTGTCCTATGTCAGGGGTACCTACAGTGTCCTGCTATGTCAGGGGTACCTACAGTGTCCTGCTATGTCAGGGGTATCTACAGTGTCCTATGTCAGGGGTACCTACAGTGTCCTATGTCAGGGGTACCTACAGTGTCCTGCTATGACAGGGGTACCTACAGTGTCCTATGTCAGGGGTACCTACAGTGTCCTGCTATGTCAGGGGTACCTACAGTGTCCTGCTATGTCAGGGGTACCTACAGTGTCCTGCTATGTCAGGGGTACCTACAGTGTCCTGCTATGTCAGGGGTACCTACAGTGTCCTGCTATGTCAGGGGTACCTACAGTGTCCTGCTATGTCAGGGGTACCTACAGTGTCCTGCTATGTCAGGGGTACCTACAGTGTCCTGCTATGTCAGGGGTACCTACAGTGTCCTGCTATGTCAGGGGTACCTACAGTGTTCTGCTATGGCAGGGGTACCTACAGTGTCCTGCTATGTCAGGGGTACCTACAGTGTCCTGCTATGACAGGGGTACCTACAGTGTCCTGCTATGTCAGGGGTACCTACAGTGTCCTGCTATGTCAGGGGTACCTACAGTGTTCTGCTATGGCAGGGGTACCTACAGTGTCCTGCTATGTCAGGGGTACCTACAGTGTCCTGCTATGTCAGGGGTACCTACAGTGTCCTGCTATGTCAGGGGTACCTACAGTGTCCTGCTATGTCAGGGGTACCTACAGTGTCCTGCTATGTCAGGGGTACCTACAGTGTCCTGCTATGTCAGGGGTACCTACAGTGTTCTGCTATGGCAGGGGTACCTACAGTGTCCTATGTCAGGGGTACCCACAGTGTCCTGCTATGCCAGGGGTACCTACAGTGTCCTGCTATGTCAGGGGTACCTACAGTGTCCTGCTATGACAGGGGTACCTACAGTGTCCTGCTATGTCAGGGGTACCTACAGTGTCCTGCTATGTCAGGGGTACCTACCTAGTCCTGCTATGACAGGGGTACCTACAGTGTCCTGCAATGGCAGGGGTACCTACAGTGTCCTGCTATGACAGGAGTACCTACAGTGTCCTGCAATGGCAGGGGTACCTACAGTGTCCTGCTATGTCAGGGGTACCTACAGTGTCCTGCTATGTCAGGGGTACCTACAGTGTCCTGCTATGTCAGGGGTACCTACAGTGTCCTGCTATGTCAGGGGTACCTACAGTGTCCTGCTATGACAGGGGTACCTACAGTGTCCTGCTATGGCAGGGGTACCTACAGTGTCCTGCTATGACAGGGGTACCTACAGTGTCCTGCCATGTCAGGGGTACCTACAGTGTCCTGCTATGTCAGGGGTACCTACAGTGTCCTGCTATGACAGGGGTACCTACAGTGTCCTGCTATGTCAGGGGTACCTACAGTGTCCTGCTATGTCAGGGGTACCTACAGTGTCCTATGTCAGGGGTATCTACAGTGTCCTGCTATGACAGGGGTACCTACAGTGTCCTGCTATGACAGGGGTACCTACAGTGTCCTGCTATGTCAGGGGTACCTACAGTGTCCTGCTATGTCAGGGGTACCTACAGTGTCCTGCTATGTCAGGGGTACCTACAGTGTCCTATGTCAGGGGTACCTACAGTGTCCTGCTATGACAGGGGTACCTACAGTGTCCTATGTCAGGGGTACCTACAGTGTCCTGCTATGTCAGGGGTACCTACAGTGTCCTATGTCAGGGGTACCTACAGTGTCCTGCTATGTCAGGGGTACCTACAGTGTCCTGCTATGTCAGGGGTACCTACAGTGTCCTGCTATGACAGGGGTACCTACAGTGTCCTGCTATGACAGGGGTACCTACAGTGTCCTGCTATGTCAGGGGTATCTACAGTGTCCTGCTATGACAGGGGTACCTACAGTGTCCTATGTCAGGGGTACCTACAGTGTCCTGCTATGTCAGGGGTACCTACAGTGTCCTGCTATGTCAGGGGTACCTACAGTGTCCTGCTATGACAGGGGTACCTACAGTGTCCTGCTATGGCAGGGGTACCTACAGTGTCCTGCTATGTCAGGGGTATCTACAGTGTCCTGCTATGTCAGGGGTACCTACAGTGTCCTATGTCAGGGGTACCTACAGTGTCCTGCTATGTCAGGGGTATCTACAGTGTCCTGCTATGTCAGGGGTACCTACAGTGTCCTATGTCAGGGGTACCTACAGTGTCCTGCTATGTCAGGGGTACCTACAGTGTCCTGCTATGTCAGGGGTACCTACAGTGTCCTGCTATGTCAGGGGTACCTACAGTGTCCTGCTATGTCAGGGGTACCCACAGTGTCCTATGTCAGGGGTATCTACAGTGTCCTGCTATGTCAGGGGTACCTACAGTGTCCTATGTCAGGGGTATCTACAGTGTCCTATGTCAGGGGTACCTACAGTGTCCTGCTATGTCAGGGGTACCTACAGTGTCCTGCTATGTCAGGGGTACCTACAGTGTCCTGCTATGGCAGGGGTACCTACAGTGTCCTGCTATGTCAGGGGTACCTACAGTGTCCTGCTATGTCAGGGGTACCTACAGTGTCCTGCTATGACAGGGGTACCTACAGTGTCCTGCTATGTCAGGGGTACCTACAGTGTCCTGCTATGTCAGGGGTACCTACAGTGTCCTATGTCAGGGGTACCTACAGTGTCCTGCTATGACAGGGGTACCTACAGTGTCCTGCTATGACAGGGGTACCTACAGTGTCCTGCTATGTCAGGGGTACCTACAGTGTCCTGCTATGTCAGGGGTACCTACAGTGTCCTGCTATGTCAGGGGTACCTACAGTGTCCTGCTATGGCAGGGGTACCTACAGTGTCCTGCTATGACAGGGGTACCTACAGTGTCCTGCTATGTCAGGGGTATCTACAGTGTCCTATGTCAGGGGTACCTACAGTGTCCTATGTCAGGGGTACCTACAGTGTCCTGCTATGGCAGGGGTACCTACAGTGTCCTGCTATGACAGGGGTACCTACAGTGTCCTGCTATGACAGGGGTACCTACAGTGTCCTATGTCAGGGGTACCTACAGTGTCCTGCTATGTCAGGGGTACCTACAGTGTCCTGCTATGTCAGGGGTACCTACAGTGTCCTGCTATATCAGGGGTACCTACAGTGTCCTGCTATGTCAGGGGTACCTACAGTGTCCTGCTATGGCAGGGGTACCTACAGTGTCCTGCTATGACAGGGGTACCTACAGTGTCCTGCTATGTCAGGGGTACCTACAGTGTCCTGCTATGACAGGGGTACCTACAGTGTCCTATGTCAGGGGTATCTACAGTGTCCTGCTATGTCAGGGGTACCTACAGTGTCCTGCTATGACAGGGGTACCTACAGTGTCCTGCTATGACAGGGGTACCTACAGTGTCCTATGTCAGGGGTACCTACAGTGTCCTGCTATGTCAGGAGTACCTACAGTGTCCTATGACAGGGGTACCTACAGTGTCCTGCTATGTCAGGGGTACCTACAGTGTCCTGCTATGGCAGGGGTACCTACAGTGTCCTGCTATGACAGGGGTACCTACAGTGTCCTGCTATGTCAGGGGTACCTACAGTGTCCTGCTATGACAGGGGTACCTACAGTGTCCTGCTATGTCAGGGGTACCTACAGTGTCCTGCTATGGCAGGGGTACCTACAGTGTCCTGCTATGACAGGGGTACCTACAGTGTCCTGCTATGTCAGGGGTATCTACAGTGTCCTGCTATGTCAGGGGTACCTACAGTGTCCTATGTCAGGGGTACCTACAGTGTCCTGCTATGACAGGGGTACCTACAGTGTCCTATGTCAGGGGTACCTACAGTGTCCTGCTATGGCAGGGGTACCTACAGTGTCCTGCTATGTCAGGGGTATCTACAGTGTCCTGCTATGTCAGGGGTACCTACAGTGTCCTGCTATGTCAGGGGTACCTACAGTGTCCTGCTATGACAGGGGTACCTACAGTGTCCTGCTATGTCAGGGGTACCTACAGTGTCCTGCTATGACAGGGGTACCTACAGTGTCCTGCTATGTCAGGGGTACCTACAGTGTCCTGCTATGGCAGGGGTACCTACAGTGTCCTGCTATGTCAGGGGTACCTACAGTGTCCTGCTGGCCTCTGAGGTAGGGGAGGGCCCGTCTCTACAGGGGTACCTACAGTGTCCTGCTATGGCAGGGGTACCTACAGTGTCCTGCTGGCCTCTGAGGTAGGGGAGGGCCCGTCTCTACAGGGGTACCTACAGTGTCCTGCTGGCCTCTGAGGTAGGGGAGGGCCCGTCTCTACAGGGGTACCTACAGTGTCCTGCTATGACAGGGGTACCTACAGTGTCCTGCTATGACAGGGGTACCTACAGTGTCCTGCTGGCCTCTGAGCTGGGGGGGGCCCGTCTCTACAGGGGTACCTACAGTGTCCTGCTGGCCTCTGAGGTAGGGGAGGGCCCGTCTCTACAGGGGTACCTACAGTGTCCTGCTGGCCTCTGAGCTGGGGGGCCCGTCTCTACAGGGGTACCTACAGTGTCCTGCTGGCCTCTGAGGTAGGGGAGGGCCCGTCTCTACAGGGGTACCTACAGTGTCCTGCTGGCCTCTGAGCTGGGGGGGGCCCGTCTCTACAGGGGTACCTACAGTGTCCTGCTGGCCTCTGAGGTAGGGGAGGGCCCGTCTCTACAGGGGTACCTACAGTGTCCTGCTGGCCTCTGAGCTGGGGGGGCCCCGTCTCTACAGGGGTACCTACAGTGTCCTGCTGGCCTCTGAGGTAGGGGAGGGCCTGTCTCTACAGGGGTACCTACAGTGTCCTGCTATGACAGGGGTACCTACAGTGTCCTGCTGGCCTCTGAGGTAGGGGAGGGCCTGTCTCTACAGGGGTACCTACAGTGTCCTGCTGGCCTCTGAGGTAGGGGAGGGCCCGTCTCTACAGGGGTACCTACAGTGTCCTGCTGGCCTCTGAGGTAGGGGAGGGCCTGTCTCTACAGGGGTACCTACAGTGTCCTGCTGGCCTCTGAGGTAGGGGAGGGCCCGTCTCTACAGGGGTACCTACAGTGTCCTGCTGGCCTCTGAGGTAGGGGAGGGCCCGTCTCTACAGGGGTCCTCTGATATCTTGATGGCTTCCATCATGGCTGCCAGGAGACCATTCCCCCCCTCTCCGCGGAGGGCGGGGCCAAAGCACTCGGGCCGACGAATCAGCAGCCTCACCACCACGTTAGCGTTCTCCTCCACACTCTCACCTGATAGGACGACAGGTAAATAATGACATCCTTCATAACTACAATACCTCTCACCTGATAGGACGACAGGTAAATAATGACATCATTCATAACTACAATAAATGTAAATGTAAATGTACAATGAAAATAACCAAGACCATCTACCAACCACAGTCAACTGTTATCATGAAATGGATTATATGAAAATAACCAAGATCATCTACCAACCACAGTCAAATGTTATCATGAAATGGATTATATGAAAATAACCAAGATCATCTACCAACCACAGTCAAATGCTATCATGAAATTAAGGATTACATGAAAATAACCAAGATCATCTACCAACCACAGTCAAATGTTATCATGAAATGGATTATTTGAAAATAACCAAGACCATCTACCAACCACAGTCACATGTTATCATGAAATTAAGGATTACATGAAAATAACCAAGATCATCTACCAACCACAGTCAAATGTTATCATGAAATGGATTATATGAAAATAACCAAGATCATCTACCAACCACAGTCACATGTTATAATGAAATGAAGGATTACATGAAAATAACCAAGATCATCTACCAACCACAGTCAAATGTTATCATGAAATGGATTATATGAAAATAACCAAGATCATCTACCAACCACAGTCAAATGTTATCATGAAATGAAGGATTACATGAAAATAACCAAGATCATCTACCAACCACAGTCACATGTTATAATGAAATGAAGGTTTATCGGCCATTGCCACAGGTATGAAATGTACCGTTGCAGAACACTGCAAAGCGGAGGAAGTCGAGGTATCTCTCTCCTTCGACGGGGTTCCAGCCGATGTCAGGGTATCCTTTAGACACGAGCATGGAGCAGCTCTGGAGACCACAGCCAGCCAGGTACTGCACCACCTAGGGAAGAGGAGGCAGGGGGAGACGGTTAGAAAGGTCTGGCTCAGGACTTCACGCTGTCAGAGGGAAGAGGAGGCAGGGGGAGAGGGTTAGAAAGGTCTGGCTCAGGACTTCACGCTGTCAGAGGGAAGAGGAGGCAGGGGGAGAGGGTTAGAAAGGTCTGGCTCAGGACTTCAGGCTGTCAGAGGGAAGAGGAGGCAGGGGGAGAGGGTTAGAAAGGTCTGGCTCAGGACTTCATGCTGTCAGAGGGAAGAGGAGGCAGGGGGAGAGGGTTAGAAAGGTCTGGCTCAGGACTTCACGCTGTCAGAGGGAAGAGGAGGCAGGGGGAGAGGGTTAGAAAGGTCTGGCTCAGGACTTCACGCTGTCAGAGGGAAGAGGAGGCAGGGGGAGAGGGTTAGAAAGGTCTGGCTCAGGACTTCACGCTGTCAGAGGGAAGAGGAGGGAGAGGGTTAGAAAGGTCTGGCTCAGGACTTCATGCTGTCAGAGAGAAGAGGAGGCAGGAGGAGAGGGTTAGAAAGGTCTGGCTCAGGACTTCACGCTGTCAGAGGGAAGAGGAGGCAGGGGGAGAGGGTTAGAAAGGTCTGGCTCAGGACTTCACGCTGTCAGAGGGAAGAGGAGGCAGGGGGAGAGGGTTAGAAAGGTCTGGCTCAGGACTTCATGCTGTCAGAGAGAAGAGGAGACAGGGGAGAGGGTTAGAAAGGTCTGGCTCAGGACTTCACGCTGTCAGAGGGAAGAGGAGGCAGGGGGAGAGGGTTAGAAAGGTCTGGCTCAGGACTTCATGCTGTCAGAGGGAAGAGGAGGCAGAGGGTTAGAAAGGTCTGGCTCAGGACTTCACGCTGTCAGAGGGAAGAGGAGGGAGAGGGTTAGAAAGGTCTGGCTCAGGACTTCACGCTGTCAGAGGGAAGAGGAGGGAGAGGGTTAGAAAGGTCTGGCTCAGGACTTCATGCTGTCAGAGGGAAGAGGAGGCAGGGGGAGAGGGTTAGAAAGGTCTGGCTCAGGACTTCACGCTGTCAGAGGGAAGAGGAGGCAGGGGGAGAGGGTTAGAAAGGTCTGGCTCAGGACTTCACGCTGTCAGAGAGAAGAGGAGACAGGGGGAGAGGGTTAGAAAGGTCTGGCTCAGGACTTCATGCTGTCAGAGGGAAGAGGAGACAGGGGGAGAGGGTTAGAAAGGTCTGGCTCAGGACTTCACGCTGTCAGAGGGAAGAGGAGACAGGGGAGAGGGTTAGAAAGGTCTGGCTCAGGACTTCACACTGTCAGAGGGAAGAGGAGACAGGGGGAGAGGGTTAGAAAGGTCTGGCTCAGGACTTCACGCTGTCAGAGGGAAGAGGAGGCAGGGGGAGAGGGTTAGAAAGATCTGGCTCAGGACTTCACACTGTCAGAGGGAAGAGGAGGCAGGGGGAGAGGGTTAGAAAGGTCTGGCTCAGGACTTCACGCTGTCAGAGGGAAGAGGAGGCAGGGGGAGAGGGTTAGAAAGGTCTGGCTCAGGACTTCACGCTGTCAGAGGGAAGAGGAGGCAGGGGGAGAGGGTTAGAAAGGTCTGGCTCAGGACGTCACGCTGTCAGAGAGAAGAGGAGGCAGGGGGAGAGGGTTAGAAAGGTCTGGCTCAGGACGTCACGCTGTCAGAGAGAAGAGGAGGCAGGGGGAGAGGGTTAGAAAGGTCTGGCTCAGGACTTCACGCTGTCAGAGGGAAGAGGAGGCAGGGGGAGAGGGTTAGAAAGGTCTGGCTCAGGACTTCACGCTGCCAGAGGGAAGAGGAGGGAGAGGGTTAGAAAGGTCTGGCTCAGGACTTCATGCTGTCAGAGGGAAGAGGAGGCAGGGGGAGAGGGTTAGAAAGGTCTGGCTCAGGACTTCACGCTGTCAGAGGGAAGAGGAGGGAGAGGGTTAGAAAGGTCTGGCTCAGGACTTCATGCTGTCAGAGGGAAGAGGAGGCAGGGGGAGAGGGTTAGAAAGGTCTGGCTCAGGACTTCATGCTGTCAGAGGGAAGAGGAGGCAGGGGGAGAGGGTTAGAAAGGTCTGGCTCAGGACTTCACGCTGTCAGAGGGAAGAGGAGGCAGGGGGAGAGGGTTAGAAAGGTCTGGCTCAGGACTTCACGCTGTCAGAGGGAAGAGGAGGCAGGGGGAGAGGGTTAGAAAGGTCTGGCTCAGGACGTCACGCTGTCAGAGAGAAGAGGAGGCAGGGGGAGACGGTTAGAAAGGTCTGGCTCAGGACGTCACGCTGTCAGAGAGAAGAGGAGGCAGGGGGAGAGGGTTAGAAAGGTCTGGCTCAGGACTTCACGCTGTCAGAGGGAAGAGGAGGCAGGGGGAGAGGGTTAGAAAGGTCTGGCTCAGGACTTCACGCTGTCAGAGGGAAGAGGAGGCAGGGGGAGAGGGTTAGAAAGGTCTGGCTCAGGACTTCACGCTGTCAGAGGGAACAGGAGGCAGGGGGAGAGGGTTAGAAAGGTCTGGCTCAGGACTTCATGCTGTCAGAGGGAAGAGGAGGCAGGGGAGAGGGTTAGAAAGGTCTGGCTCAGGACGTCACGCTGTCAGAGAGAAGAGGAGGCAGGGGGAGAGGGTTAGAAAGGTCTGGCTCAGGACTTCACGCTGTCAGAGGGAAGAGGAGGCAGGGGGAGAGGGTTAGAAAGGTCTGGCTCAGGACGTCACGCTGTCAGAGAGAAGAGGAGGCAGGGGGAGAGGGTTAGAAAGGTCTGGCTCAGGACGTCACGCTGTCAGAGGGAAGAGGAGGCAGGGGGAGACGGTTAGAAAGGTCTGGCTCAGGACGTCACGCTGTCAGAGGGAAGAGGAGACAGGGGGAGAGGGTTAGAAAGGTCTGGCTCAGGACTTCACGCTGTCAGAGGGAAGAGGAGGCAGGGGGAGAGGGTTAGAAAGGTCTGGCTCAGGACTTCACGCTGCCAGAGGGAAGAGGAGGCAGGGGGAGAGGGTTAGAAAGGTCTGGCTCAGGACTTCATGCTGTCAGAGGGAAGAGGAGGCAGGGGGAGAGGGTTAGAAAGGTCTGGCTCAGGACTTCACGCTGTCAGAGGGAAGAGGAGGCAGGGGAGAGGGTTAGAAAGGTCTGGCTCAGGACTTCACGCTGTCAGAGGGAAGAGGAGGCAGGGGGAGAGGGTTAGAAAGGTCTGGCTCAGGACTTCACGCTGTCAGAGGGAAGAGGAGGGAGAGGGTTAGAAAGGTCTGGCTCAGGACTTCATGCTGTCAGAGAGAAGAGGAGGCAGGAGGAGAGGGTTAGAAAGGTCTGGCTCAGGACTTCACGCTGTCAGAGGGAAGAGGAGGCAGGGGGAGAGGGTTAGAAAGGTCTGGCTCAGGACTTCACGCTGTCAGAGGGAAGAGGAGGCAGGGGGAGAGGGTTAGAAAGGTCTGGCTCAGGACTTCATGCTGTCAGAGAGAAGAGGAGACAGGGGGAGAGGGTTAGAAAGGTCTGGCTCAGGACTTCACGCTGTCAGAGGGAAGAGGAGGCAGGGGGAGAGGGTTAGAAAGGTCTGGCTCAGGACTTCATGCTGTCAGAGGGAAGAGGAGGCAGAGGGTTAGAAAGGTCTGGCTCAGGACTTCACGCTGTCAGAGGGAAGAGGAGGGAGAGGGTTAGAAAGGTCTGGCTCAGGACTTCACGCTGTCAGAGGGAAGAGGAGGGAGAGGGTTAGAAAGGTCTGGCTCAGGACTTCATGCTGTCAGAGGGAAGAGGAGGCAGGGGAGAGGGTTAGAAAGGTCTGGCTCAGGACTTCACGCTGTCAGAGGGAAGAGGAGGCAGGGGAGAGGGTTAGAAAGGTCTGGCTCAGGACTTCACGCTGTCAGAGAGAAGAGGAGACAGGGGGAGAGGGTTAGAAAGGTCTGGCTCAGGACTTCATGCTGTCAGAGGGAAGAGGAGACAGGGGGAGAGGGTTAGAAAGGTCTGGCTCAGGACTTCACGCTGTCAGAGGGAAGAGGAGACAGGGGGAGAGGGTTAGAAAGGTCTGGCTCAGGACTTCACACTGTCAGAGGGAAGAGGAGACAGGGGGAGAGGGTTAGAAAGGTCTGGCTCAGGACTTCACGCTGTCAGAGGGAAGAGGAGGCAGGGGGAGAGGGTTAGAAAGATCTGGCTCAGGACTTCACACTGTCAGAGGGAAGAGGAGGCAGGGGGAGAGGGTTAGAAAGGTCTGGCTCAGGACTTCACGCTGTCAGAGGGAAGAGGAGGCAGGGGGAGAGGGTTAGAAAGGTCTGGCTCAGGACTTCACGCTGTCAGAGGGAAGAGGAGGCAGGGGGAGAGGGTTAGAAAGGTCTGGCTCAGGACGTCACGCTGTCAGAGAGAAGAGGAGGCAGGGGGAGAGGGTTAGAAAGGTCTGGCTCAGGACGTCACGCTGTCAGAGAGAAGAGGAGGCAGGGGGAGAGGGTTAGAAAGGTCTGGCTCAGGACTTCACGCTGTCAGAGGGAAGAGGAGGCAGGGGGAGAGGGTTAGAAAGGTCTGGCTCAGGACTTCACGCTGCCAGAGGGAAGAGGAGGGAGAGGGTTAGAAAGGTCTGGCTCAGGACTTCATGCTGTCAGAGGGAAGAGGAGGCAGGGGGAGAGGGTTAGAAAGGTCTGGCTCAGGACTTCACGCTGTCAGAGGGAAGAGGAGGGAGAGGGTTAGAAAGGTCTGGCTCAGGACTTCATGCTGTCAGAGGGAAGAGGAGGCAGGGGGAGAGGGTTAGAAAGGTCTGGCTCAGGACTTCATGCTGTCAGAGGGAAGAGGAGGCAGGGGGAGAGGGTTAGAAAGGTCTGGCTCAGGACTTCACGCTGTCAGAGGGAAGAGGAGGCAGGGGGAGAGGGTTAGAAAGGTCTGGCTCAGGACTTCACGCTGTCAGAGGGAAGAGGAGGCAGGGGGAGAGGGTTAGAAAGGTCTGGCTCAGGACGTCACGCTGTCAGAGAGAAGAGGAGGCAGGGGGAGACGGTTAGAAAGGTCTGGCTCAGGACGTCACGCTGTCAGAGAGAAGAGGAGGCAGGGGGAGAGGGTTAGAAAGGTCTGGCTCAGGACTTCACGCTGTCAGAGGGAAGAGGAGGCAGGGGGAGAGGGTTAGAAAGGTCTGGCTCAGGACTTCACGCTGTCAGAGGGAAGAGGAGGCAGGGGGAGAGGGTTAGAAAGGTCTGGCTCAGGACTTCACGCTGTCAGAGGGAACAGGAGGCAGGGGGAGAGGGTTAGAAAGGTCTGGCTCAGGACTTCATGCTGTCAGAGGGAAGAGGAGGCAGGGGGAGAGGGTTAGAAAGGTCTGGCTCAGGACGTCACGCTGTCAGAGAGAAGAGGAGGCAGGGGGAGAGGGTTAGAAAGGTCTGGCTCAGGACTTCACGCTGTCAGAGGGAAGAGGAGGCAGGGGGAGAGGGTTAGAAAGGTCTGGCTCAGGACGTCACGCTGTCAGAGAGAAGAGGAGGCAGGGGGAGAGGGTTAGAAAGGTCTGGCTCAGGACGTCACGCTGTCAGAGGGAAGAGGAGGCAGGGGGAGACGGTTAGAAAGGTCTGGCTCAGGACGTCACGCTGTCAGAGGGAAGAGGAGACAGGGGGAGAGGGTTAGAAAGGTCTGGCTCAGGACTTCACGCTGTCAGAGGGAAGAGGAGGCAGGGGAGAGGGTTAGAAAGGTCTGGCTCAGGACTTCACGCTGCCAGAGGGAAGAGGAGGCAGGGGGAGAGGGTTAGAAAGGTCTGGCTCAGGACTTCATGCTGCCAGAGGGAAGAGGAGGCAGGGGGAGAGGGTTAGAAAGGTCTGGCTCAGGACGTCACGCTGTCAGAGGGAAGAGGAGACAGGGGGAGAGGGTTAGAAAGGTCTGGCTCAGGACTTCACGCTGTCAGAGGGAAGAGGAGACAGGGGGAGAGGGTTAGAAAGGTCTGGCTCAGGACTTCATGCTGTCAGAGGGAAGAGGAGGCAGGGGGAGAGGGTTAGAAAGGTCTGGCTCAGGACTTCACGCTGTCAGAGGGAAGAGGAGGCAGGGGGAGAGGGTTAGAAAGGTCTGGCTCAGGACTTCACACTGTCAGAGGGAAGAGGAGGAAGGGGGAGAGGGTTAGAAAGGTCTGGCTCAGGACTTCATGCTGTCAGAGGGAAGAGGAGGCAGGGGGAGAGGGTTAGAAAGGTCTGGCTCAGGACTTCATGCTGTCAGAGGGAAGAGGAGGCAGGGGGAGAGGGTTAGAAAGGTCTGGCTCAGGACTTCACGCTGTCAGAGGGAAGAGGAGGCAGGGGGAGAGGGTTAGAAAGGTCTGGCTCAGGACTTCACGCTGTCAGAGGGAAGAGGAGGCAGGGGGAGAGGGTTAGAAAGGTCTGGCTCAGGACTTCATGCTGTCAGAGGGAAGAGGAGGCAGGGGGAGAGGGTTAGAAAGGTCTGGCTCAGGACTTCACGCTGTCAGAGGGAAGAGGAGGCAGGGGGAGAGGGTTAGAAAGGTCTGGCTCAGGACTTCATGCTGTCAGTCAGAGGGAAGAGGAGGCAGGGGGGGAGGGTTAGAAAGGTCTGGCTGACTTCACGCTGTCAGAGGGAAGAGGAGGCAGGGGGAGAGGGTTAGAAAGGTCTGGCTCAGGACTTCATGCTGTCAGAGGGAAGAGGAGGCAGGGGGAGAGGGTTAGAAAGGTCTGGCTCAGGACGTCACGCTGTCAGAGGGAAGAGGAGGCAGGGGGAGAGGGTTAGAAAGGTCTGGCTCAGGACTTCATGCTGTCAGAGGAGGCAGGGGGAGAGGGTTAGAAAGGTCTGGCTCAGGACTTCATGCTGTCAGTCAGAGGGAAGAGGAGGCAGGGGGAGAGGGTTAGAAAGGTCTGGCTCAGGACTTCACGCTGTCAGAGGGAAGAGGAGGCAGGGGGAGAGGGTTAGAAAGGTCTGGCTCAGGACTTCATGCTGTCAGAGGGAAGAGGAGGCAGGGGGAGAGGGTTAGAAAGGTCTGGCTCAGGACTTCACGCTGTCAGAGGGAAGAGGAGGCAGAGGGTTAGAAAGGTCTGGCTCAGGACTTCACGCTGTCAGAGGGAAGAGGAGGCAGGGGGAGAGGGTTAGAAAGGTCTGGCTCAGGACTTCATGCTGTCAGTCAGAGGGAAGAGGAGGCAGGGGGGGAGGGTTAGAAAGGTCTGGCTGACTTCACGCTGTCAGAGGGAAGAGGAGGCAGGGGAGAGGGTTAGAAAGGTCTGGCTCAGGACTTCACGCTGTCAGAGGGAAGAGGAGGCAGGGGGAGAGGGTTAGAAAGGTCTGGCTCAGGACTTCATGCTGTCAGAGGGAAGAGGAGACAGGGGGAGAGGGTTAGAAAGGTCTGGCTCAGGACTTCACACTGTCAGAGGGAAGAGGAGGCAGGGGGAGAGGGTTAGAAAGGTCTGGCTCAGGACTTCACGCTGTCAGAGGGAAGAGGAGGCAGGGGAGAGGGTTAGAAAGGTCTGGCTCAGGACTTCATGCTGTCAGAGGGAAGAGGAGGCAGGGGGAGAGGGTTAGAAAGGTCTGGCTCAGGACTTCACGCTGTCAGAGGGAAGAGGAGGCAGGGGGAGAGGGTTAGAAAGGTCTGGCTCAGGACGTCACGCTGTCAGAGGGAAGAGGAGGCAGGGGGAGAGGGTTAGAAAGGTCTGGCTCAGGACTTCATGCTGTCAGAGGGAAGAGGAGGCAGGGGGAGAGGGTTAGAAAGGTCTGGCTCAGGACGTCACGCTGTCAGAGGGAAGAGGAGGCAGGGGAGAGGGTTAGAAAGGTCTGGCTCAGGACTTCATGCTGTCAGAGGGAAGAGGAGGCAGGGGGAGAGGGTTAGAAAGGTCTGGCTCAGGACTTCACGCTGTCAGAGGGAAGAGGAGGCAGGGGGAGAGGGTTAGAAAGGTCTGGCTCAGGACTTCATGCTGGCAGAGGGAAGAGGAGGCAGGGGGAGAGGGTTAGAAAGGTCTGGCTCAGGACTTCATGCTGTCAGAGGGAAGAGGAGGCAGGGGGAGAGGGTTAGAAAGGTCTGGCTCAGGACTTCACGCTGTCAGAGGGAAGAGGAGGCAGGGGGAGAGGGTTAGAAAGGTCTGGCTCAGGACTTCACGCTGTCAGAGGGAAGAGGAGACAGGGGGAGAGGGTTAGAAAGGTCTGGCTCAGGACTTCACACTGTCAGAGGGAAGAGGAGGCAGGGGGAGAGGGTTAGAAAGGTCTGGCTCAGGACTTCACGCTGTCAGAGGGAAGAGGAGGCAGGGGAGAGGGTTAGAAAGGTCTGGCTCAGGACTTCATGCTGTCAGTCAGAGGGAAGAGGAGGCAGGGGGGGAGGGTTAGAAAGGTCTGGCTGACTTCACGCTGTCAGAGGGAAGAGGAGGCAGGGGGAGAGGGTTAGAAAGGTCTGGCTCAGGACTTCACGCTGTCAGAGGGAAGAGGAGGCAGGGGGAGAGGGTTAGAAAGGTCTGGCTCAGGACTTCATGCTGTCAGAGGGAAGAGGAGGCAGGGGGAGAGGGTTAGAAAGGTCTGGCTCAGGACTTCACGCTGTCAGAGGGAAGAGGAGGCAGGGGGAGAGGGTTAGAAAGGTCTGGCTCAGGACTTCACGCTGTCAGAGGGAAGAGGAGGGAGAGGGTTAGAAAGGTCTGGCTCAGGACTTCATGCTGTCAGAGGGAAGAGGAGGCAGGGGGAGAGGGTTAGAAAGGTCTGGCTCAGGACGTCACGCTGTCAGAGAGAAGAGGAGGCAGGGGGAGAGGGTTAGAAAGGTCTGGCTCAGGACTTCACGCTGTCAGAGGGAAGAGGAGGCAGGGGGAGAGGGTTAGAAAGGTCTGGCTCAGGACTTCACACTGTCAGAGGGAAGAGGAGGCAGGGGGAGAGGGTTAGAAAGGTCTGGCTCAGGACTTCATGCTGTCAGAGAGAAGAGGAGGCAGGAGGAGAGGGTTAGAAAGGTCTGGCTCAGGACTTCACGCTGTCAGAGGGAAGAGGAGGCAGGGGGAGAGGGTTAGAAAGGTCTGGCTCAGGACTTCATGCTGTCAGAGGGAAGAGGAGGCAGGGGGAGAGGGTTAGAAAGGTCTGGCTCAGGACTTCATGCTGTCAGAGGGAAGAGGAGGCAGGGGGAGAGGGTTAGAAAGGTCTGGCTCAGGACGTCACGCTGTCAGAGGGAAGAGGAGGCAGGGGAGAGGGTTAGAAAGGTCTGGCTCAGGACGTCACGCTGTCAGAGGGAAGAGGAGGCAGGGGGAGAGGGTTAGAAAGGTCTGGCTCAGGACTTCACGCTGTCAGAGGGAAGAGGAGACAGGGGGAGAGGGTTAGAAAGGTCTGGCTCAGGACTTCATGCTGTCAGAGGGAAGAGGAGGCAGGGGGAGAGGGTTAGAAAGGTCTGGCTCAGGACTTCACGCTGTCAGAGGGAAGAGGAGACAGGGGGAGAGGGTTAGAAAGGTCTGGCTCAGGACTTCACGCTGTCAGAGGGAAGAGGAGGCAGGGGGAGAGGGTTAGAAAGGTCTGGCTCAGGACTTCATGCTGTCAGAGGGAAGAGGAGGCAGGGGGAGAGGGTTAGAAAGGTCTGGCTCAGGACTTCACGCTGTCAGAGGGAAGAGGAGGCAGGGGGAGAGGGTTAGAAAGGTCTGGCTCAGGACTTCACGCTGTCAGAGGGAAGAGGAGGCAGGGGGAGAGGGTTAGAAAGGTCTGGCTCAGGACTTCACGCTGTCAGAGGGAAGAGGAGGCAGGGGAGAGGGTTAGAAAGGTCTGGCTCAGGACTTCACACTGTCAGAGGGAAGAGGAGGCAGGGGGAGAGGGTTAGAAAGGTCTGGCTCAGGACTTCACGCTGTCAGAGGGAAGAGGAGGCAGGGGGAGAGGGTTAGAAAGGTCTGGCTCAGGACTTCACGCTGTCAGAGGGAAGAGGAGACAGGGGAGAGGGTTAGAAAGGTCTGGCTCAGGACTTCATGCTGTCAGAGGGAAGAGGAGGCAGGGGGAGAGGGTTAGAAAGGTCTGGCTCAGGACTTCACGCTGTCAGAGGGAAGAGGAGGCAGGGGGAGAGGGTTAGAAAGGTCTGGCTCAGGACTTCACGCTGTCAGAGGGAAGAGGAGGTAGGGGGAGAGGGTTAGAAAGGTCTGGCTCAGGACGTCACGCTGTCAGAGGGAAGAGGAGGCAGGGGGAGAGGGTTAGAAAGGTCTGGCACAGGACTTCATGCTGTCAGTCAGAGGGAAGAGGAGGCAGGGGGAGAGGGTTAGAAAGGTCTGGCTCAGGACTTCATGCTGTCAGAGGGAAGAGGAGGCAGGGGGAGAGGGTTAGAAAGGTCTGGCTCAGGACTTCACGCTGTCAGAGGGAAGAGGAGGCAGGGGAGAGGGTTAGAAAGGTCTGGCTCAGGACTTCACGCTGTCAGAGGGAAGAGGAGGCAGGGGGAGAGGGTTAGAAAGGTCTGGCTCAGGACTTCACGCTGTCAGAGGGAAGAGGAGGCAGGGGGAGAAGGTTAGAAAGGTCTGGCTCAGGACTTCATGCTGTCAGAGGGAAGAGGAGGCAGGGGGAGAGGGTTAGAAAGGTCTGGCTCAGGACTTCACGCTGTCAGAGGGAAGAGGAGGCAGGGGAGAGGGTTAGAAAGGTCTGGCTCAGGACTTCACACTGTCAGAGGGAAGAGGAGGCAGGGGGAGAGGGTTAGAAAGGTCTGGCTCAGGACTTCACGCTGTCAGAGGGAAGAGGAGGCAGGGGGAGAGGGTTAGAAAGGTCTGGCTCAGGACTTCACGCTGTCAGAGGGAAGAGGAGGCAGGGGAGAAGGTTAGAAAGGTCTGGCTCAGGACTTCACGCTGCCAGAGGGAAGAGGAGGCAGGGGGAGAGGGTTAGAAAGGTCTGGCTCAGGACTTCACACTGTCAGAGGGAAGAGGAGGCAGGGGGAGAGGGTTAGAAAGGTCTGGCTCAGGACTTCATGCTGTCAGAGGGAAGAGGAGGGAGAGGGTTAGAAAGGTCTGGCTCAGGACTTCACGCTGTCAGAGGGAAGAGGAGGCAGGGGGAGAGGGTTAGAAAGGTCTGGCTCAGGACTTCATGCAGTCAGAGGGAAGAGGAGGAAGGGGGAGAGGGTTAGAAAGGTCTGGCTCAGGACTTCACGCTGTCAGAGGGAAGAGGAGACAGGGGGAGAGGGTTAGAAAGGTCTGGCTCAGGACTTCATGCTGCCAGAGGGAAGAGGAGGCAGGGGGAGAGGGTTAGAAAGGTCTGGCTCAGGACTTCACACTGTCAGAGGGAAGAGGAGACAGGGGGAGAGGGTTAGAAAGGTCTGGCTCAGGACTTCATGCTGTCAGAGGGAAGAGGAGGCAGGGGAGAGGGTTAGAAAGGTCTGGCTCAGGACTTCACGCTGTCAGAGGGAAGAGGAGACAGGGGGAGAGGGTTAGAAAGGTCTGGCTCAGGACTTCACACTGTCAGAGGGAAGAGGAGACAGGGGAGAGGGTTAGAAAGGTCTGGCTCAGGACTTCATGCTGTCAGAGGGAAGAGGAGGCAGGGGGAGAGGGTTAGAAAGGTCTGGCTCAGGACTTCACGCTGTCAGAGGGAAGAGGAGGCAGGGGGAGAGGGTTAGAAAGGTCTGGCTCAGGACTTCACACTGTCAGAGGGAAGAGGAGGCAGGGGGAGAGGGTTAGAAAGGTCTGGCTCAGGACTTCACGCTGTCAGAGGGAAGAGGAGGCAGGGGGAGAGGGTTAGAAAGGTCTGGCTCAGGACTTCATGCTGTCAGTCAGAGGGAAGAGGAGGCAGGGGGAGAGGGTTAGAAAGGTCTGGCTCAGGACTTCACACTGTCAGAGGGAAGAGGAGGCAGGGGGAGAGGGTTAGAAAGGTCTGGCTCAGGACTTCATGCTGTCAGAGGGAAGAGGAGGCAGGGGGAGAGGGTTAGAAAGGTCTGGCTCAGGACTTCATGCTGTCAGAGGGAAGAGGAGGCAGGGGGAGAGGGTTAGAAAGGTCTGGCTCAGGACTTCACACTGTCAGAGGGAAGAGGAGACAGGGGGAGAGGGTTAGAAAGGTCTGGCTCAGGACTTCACGCTGTCAGAGGGAAGAGGAGGCAGGGGGAGAGGGTTAGAAAGGTCTGGCTCAGGACGTCACACTGTCAGAGGGAAGAGGAGGCAGGGGGAGAGGGTTAGAAAGGTCTGGCTCAGGACGTCACACTGTCAGAGGGAAGAGGAGGCAGGGGGAGAGGGTTAGAAAGGTCTGGCTCAGGACTTCACGCTGTCAGAGGGAAGAGGAGGCAGGGGGAGAGGGTTAGAAAGGTCTGGCTCAGGACTTCACGCTGTCAGAGGGAAGATGAGGCAGAGGGAGAGGGTTAGAAAGGTCTGGCTCAGGACTTCATGCTGTCAGAGGGAAGAGGAGGCAGGGGGAGAGGGTTAGAAAGGTCTGGCTCAGGACTTCACGCTGTCAGAGGGAAGAGGAGGCAGGGGGAGAGGGTTAGAAAGGTCTGGCTCAGGACTTCACACTGTCAGAGGGAAGAGGAGGCAGGGGGAGAGGGTTAGAAAGGTCTGGCTCAGGACTTCATGCTGTCAGAGGGAAGAGGAGGCAGGGGGAGAGGGTTAGAAAGGTCTGGCTCAGGACTTCACACTGTCAGAGGGAAGAGGAGGCAGGGGGAGAGGGTTAGAAAGGTCTGGCTCAGGACTTCACACTGTCAGAGGGAAGAGGAGGCAGGAGGAGAGGGTTAGAAAGGTCTGGCTCAGGACTTCATGCTGTCAGAGGGAAGAGGAGGGAGAGGGAGAGGGTTAGAAAGGTCTGGCTCAGGACTTCACACTGTCAGAGGGAAGAGGAGGCAGGGGGAGAAGGTTAGAAAGGTCTGGCTCAGGACTTCACGCTGCCAGAGGGAAGAGGAGGCAGGGGGAGAGGGTTAGAAAGGTCTGGCTCAGGACTTCACACTGTCAGAGGGAAGAGGAGGCAGGGGGAGAGGGTTAGAAAGGTCTGGCTCAGGACTTCATGCTGTCAGAGGGAAGAGGAGGGAGAGGGTTAGAAAGGTCTGGCTCAGGACTTCACGCTGTCAGAGGGAAGAGGAGGCAGGGGGAGAGGGTTAGAAAGGTCTGGCTCAGGACTTCATGCAGTCAGAGGGAAGAGGAGGAAGGGGGAGAGGGTTAGAAAGGTCTGGCTCAGGACTTCACGCTGTCAGAGGGAAGAGGAGGCAGGGGGAGAGGGTTAGAAAGGTCTGGCTCAGGACTTCACACTGTCAGAGGGAAGAGGAGGCAGGGGGAGAGGGTTAGAAAGGTCTGGCTCAGGACTTCATGCTGTCAGAGGGAAGAGGAGGGAGAGGGTTAGAAAGGTCTGGCTCAGGACTTCACGCTGTCAGAGGGAAGAGGAGGCAGGGGGAGAGGGTTAGAAAGGTCTGGCTCAGGACTTCATGCAGTCAGAGGGAAGAGGAGGAAGGGGGAGAGGGTTAGAAAGGTCTGGCTCAGGACTTCACGCTGTCAGAGGGAAGAGGAGACAGGGGGAGAGGGTTAGAAAGGTCTGGCTCAGGACTTCATGCTGCCAGAGGGAAGAGGAGGCAGGGGGAGAGGGTTAGAAAGGTCTGGCTCAGGACTTCACACTGTCAGAGGGAAGAGGAGACAGGGGGAGAGGGTTAGAAAGGTCTGGCTCAGGACTTCATGCTGTCAGAGGGAAGAGGAGGCAGGGGGAGAGGGTTAGAAAGGTCTGGCTCAGGACTTCACGCTGTCAGAGGGAAGAGGAGACAGGGGGAGAGGGTTAGAAAGGTCTGGCTCAGGACTTCACACTGTCAGAGGGAAGAGGAGACAGGGGGAGAGGGTTAGAAAGGTCTGGCTCAGGACTTCATGCTGTCAGAGGGAAGAGGAGGCAGGGGGAGAGGGTTAGAAAGGTCTGGCTCAGGACTTCACGCTGTCAGAGGGAAGAGGAGGCAGGGGGAGAGGGTTAGAAAGGTCTGGCTCAGGACTTCACACTGTCAGAGGGAAGAGGAGGCAGGGGGAGAGGGTTAGAAAGGTCTGGCTCAGGACTTCACGCTGTCAGAGGGAAGAGGAGGCAGGGGGAGAGGGTTAGAAAGGTCTGGCTCAGGACTTCATGCTGTCAGTCAGAGGGAAGAGGAGGCAGGGGGAGAGGGTTAGAAAGGTCTGGCTCAGGACTTCACACTGTCAGAGGGAAGAGGAGGCAGGGGGAGAGGGTTAGAAAGGTCTGGCTCAGGACTTCATGCTGTCAGAGGGAAGAGGAGGCAGGGGGAGAGGGTTAGAAAGGTCTGGCTCAGGACTTCATGCTGTCAGAGGGAAGAGGAGGCAGGGGGAGAGGGTTAGAAAGGTCTGGCTCAGGACTTCACACTGTCAGAGGGAAGAGGAGACAGGGGAGAGGGTTAGAAAGGTCTGGCTCAGGACTTCACGCTGTCAGAGGGAAGAGGAGGCAGGGGAGAGGGTTAGAAAGGTCTGGCTCAGGACGTCACACTGTCAGAGGGAAGAGGAGGCAGGGGGAGAGGGTTAGAAAGGTCTGGCTCAGGACGTCACACTGTCAGAGGGAAGAGGAGGCAGGGGGAGAGGGTTAGAAAGGTCTGGCTCAGGACTTCACGCTGTCAGAGGGAAGAGGAGGCAGGGGGAGAGGGTTAGAAAGGTCTGGCTCAGGACTTCACGCTGTCAGAGGGAAGATGAGGCAGAGGGAGAGGGTTAGAAAGGTCTGGCTCAGGACTTCATGCTGTCAGAGGGAAGAGGAGGCAGGGGGAGAGGGTTAGAAAGGTCTGGCTCAGGACTTCACGCTGTCAGAGGGAAGAGGAGGCAGGGGGAGAGGGTTAGAAAGGTCTGGCTCAGGACTTCACACTGTCAGAGGGAAGAGGAGGCAGGGGGAGAGGGTTAGAAAGGTCTGGCTCAGGACTTCATGCTGTCAGAGGGAAGAGGAGGCAGGGGGAGAGGGTTAGAAAGGTCTGGCTCAAGACTTCACACTGTCAGAGGGAAGAGGAGGCAGGGGGAGAGGGTTAGAAAGGTCTGGCTCAGGACTTCACACTGTCAGAGGGAATAGGAGGCAGGAGGAGAGGGTTAGAAAGGTCTGGCTCAGGACTTCATGCTGTCAGAGGGAAGAGGAGGGAGAGGGAGAGGGTTAGAAAGGTCTGGCTCAGGACTTCACACTGTCAGAGGGAAGAGGAGGCAGGGGGAGAGGGTTAGAAAGGTCTGGCTCAGGACTTCACACTGTCAGAGGGAAGAGGAGGCAGGGGGAGAGGGTTAGAAAGGTCTGGCTCAGGACGTCACGCTGTCAGAGAGAAGAGGAGGCAGGGGGAGAGGGTTAGAAAGGTCTGGCTCAGGACTTCATGCTGTCAGTCAGAGGGAAGAGGAGGCAGGGGGAGAGGGTTAGAAAGGTCTGGCTCAGGACTTCATGCTGTCAGTCAGAGGGAAGAGGAGGCAGGGGGAGAGGGTTAGAAAGGTCTGGCTCAGGACGTCACGCTGTCAGAGGGAAGAGGAGGCAGGGGGAGAGGGTTAGAAAGGTCTGGCTCAGGACTTCATGCTGTCAGAGGGAAGAGGAGGCAGGGGGAGAGGGATAGAAAGGTCTGGCTCAGGACGTCACGCTGCCAGAGGGAAGAGGAGGCAGGGGGAGAGGGTTAGAAAGGTCTGGCTCAGGACTTCATGCTGTCAGAGGGAAGAGGAGGCAGGGGGAGAGGGTTAGAAAGGTCTGGCTCAGGACTTCACGCTGTCAGAGGGAAGAGGAGGCAGGGGGAGAGGGTTAGAAAGGTCTGGCTCAGGACTTCACGCTGTCAGAGGGAAGAGGCAGGGGGAGAGGGTTAGAAAGGTCTGGCTCAGGACTTCACACTGTCAGAGGGAAGAGGAGGCAGGGGGAGAGGGTTAGAAAGGTCTGGCTCAGGACTTCACGCTGTCAGAGGGAAGAGGAGGCAGGGGGAGAGGGTTAGAAAGGTCTGGCTCAGGACTTCACGCTGTCAGAGGGAAGAGGAGGCAGGGGAGAGGGTTAGAAAGGTCTGGCTCAGGACTTCATGCTGTCAGAGAGAAGAGGAGGCAGGGGGAGACGGTTAGAAAGGTCTGGCTCAGGACTTCACACTGTCAGAGGGAAGAGGAGGCAGGGGGAGAGGGTTAGAAAGGTCTGGCTCAGGACGTCACGCTGTCAGAGGGAAGAGGAGTCAGGGGGAGAGGGTTAGAAAGGTCTGGCTCAGGACTTCACGCTGTCAGAGGGAAGAGGAGGCAGGGGGAGAGGGTTAGAAAGGTCTGGCTCAGGACTTCACGCTGTCAGAGGGAAGAGGAGGCAGGGGGAGAGGGTTAGAAAGGTCTGGCTCAGGACTTCATGCTGTCAGAGGGAAGAGGAGGCAGGGGGAGAGGGTTAGAAAGGTCTGGCTCAGGACTTCACGCTGTCAGAGGGAAGAGGAGGCAGGGGGAGAGGGTTAGAAAGGTCTGGCTCAGGACTTCACGCTGTCAGAGGGAAGAGGAGGCAGGGGGAGAGGGTTAGAAAGGTCTGGCTCAGGACCTCATGCTGTCAGAGGGAAGAGGAGGCAGGGGGAGAGGGTTAGAAAGGTCTGGCTCAGGACCTCATGCTGTCAGTCAGAGGGAAGAGGAGGCAGGGGGAGAGGGATAGAAAGGTCTGGCTCAGGACTTCATGCTGTCAGAAGGAAGAGGAGGCAGAGGGAGAGGGTTAGAAAGGTCTGGCTCAGGACTTCACGCTGTCAGAGAGAAGAGGAGGCAGGGGGAGAGGGTTAGAAAGGTCTGGCTCAGGGGGACATTAGAGAGGAATAAACTAGGATTCCTATTGAACCAGGAGGAGCCCCACGGTGGGGGACATCAGAGAGGAATAAACTAGGATTCCTATTGAACCAGGAGGAGCCCCACGGTGGAGGACATCAGAGAGGAATAAACTAGGATTCCTATTGAACCAGGAGGAGCCCCACGGTGGAGGTCATCAGAGAGGAATAAACTAGGATTCCTATTGAACCAGGAGGAGCCCCACGGTGGGGGTCATCAGAGAGGAATAAACTAGGATTCCTATTGAACCAGGAGGAGCCCCACGGTGGGGGACATCAGAGAGTTCCTCTGCAGTCTTGTTATCTGCATATTGTTTCAATGGGATGATTACAATAATTTAATCAACCAAACATAACCATTAGCTTGCTACTGCACCATACAGTACACATCTCTTGTTCACTACCAAACAGCTACATGTGAGCTTGGTTCACATTTAAAGTGTACCTGTGTGTTCTCCTGGCTGTAGTCTTTAAATAACTCCAGACGTTCAGCTTCATTTATCATCTCAAACCTAGTTTAGTACCGTATTTCTTACATCAAACTGTTTGGGCACACTGTACCAATGGTATGAGGTATAGACTATAACCAGGGAACACTGTACCAATGGTATGAGGTATAGACTATAACCAGGGAACACTGTACCAATGGTATGAGGTATAGACTATAACCAGGGAACACTGTACCAATGGTATGAGGTATAGACTATAACCAGGGAACACTGTACCATTGGTATGAGGTATAGACTATAACCAGGGAACACTGTACCAATGGTATGAGGTATAGACTATAACCAGGGAACACTGTACCAATGGTATGAGGTATAGACTATAACCAGGGAACACTGTACCAATGGTATGAGGTATAGACTATAACCAGGGAACACTGTACCAATGGTATGAGGTATAGACTATAACCAGGGAACACTGTACCAGTGGTATGAGGTATAGACTATAACCAGGGAACACTGTACCAATGGTATGAGGTATAGACTATAACCAGGGAACACTGTACCAATGGTATGAGGTATAGACTATAACCAGGGAACACTGTACCAGTGGTATGAGGTATAGACTATAACCAGGGAACACTGTACCAATGGTATGAGGTATAGACTACAACCAGGGAACACTGTACCAATGGTATGAGGTATAGACTATAACCAGGGAAAACTGTACCAATGGTATGAGGTATAGACTATAACCAGGGAACACTGTACCAATGGTATGAGGTATAGACTATAACCAGGGAACACTGTACCAATGGTATGAGGTATAGACTATAACCAGGGAACACTGTACCAATGGTATGAGGTATAGACTATAACCAGGGAACACTGTACCAATGGTATGAGGTATAGACTATAACCAGGGAACACTGTACCAATGGTATGAGGCATAGACTACAACCAGGGAACACTGTACCAATGGTATGAGGTACAGACTACAACCAGGGAACACTGTACCAATGGTATGAGGTATAGACTACAACCAGGGAACACTGCACCAATGGTATGAGGTATAGACTATAACCAGGGAATACCGTACCTCTATACTGTACCTCCTCTATACTGTACCTCTATACTGTACCTCTATACTGTACCTCTATACTGTACCTCCTCTATACTGTACCTCTATACTGTACCTCTATACTGTACCTCCTCTATACTGTATCTCTATACTGTACCTCCTCTATACTGTACCTCTATACTGTACCTCCTCTATACTGTACCTCCTATATACTGTACCTCTATACTGTACCTCCTCTATACTGTACCTCTATACTGTACCTCTATACTGTATCTCCTCTATACTGTACCTCCTCTATACTGTACCTCTATACTCTACCTCTATACTGTACCTCTATACTGTACCTCTATACTGTACCTCCTCTATACTGTACCTCCTCTATACTGTACCTCCTCTATACTGTACCTCCTCTATACTGTACCTCTATACTCTACCTCTATACTGTACCTCTATACTGTACCTCTATACTGTACCTCTATACTGTACCTCCTCTATACTGTACCTCCTCTATACTGTACCTCCTCTATACTGTACCTCTATACTGTACCTCTATACTGTACCTCTATACTGTACCTCTATACTGTACCTCTATACTGTACCTCCTCTATACTGTACCTCCTCTATACTGTACCTCTATACTGTACCTCTATACTGTATCTCTATACTGTACCTCTATACTGTACCTCCTCTATACTGTACCTCCTCTATACTGTACCTCTATACTCTACCTCTATACTCTACCTCTATACTGTACCTCTATACTGTACCTCTATACTGTACCTCCTCTATACTGTACCTCCTCTATACTGTACCTCTATACTGTACCTCTATACTGTATCTCTATACTGTACCTCTATACTGTACCTCTATACTGTACCTCTATACTGTACCTCCTCTATACTGTATCTCTATACTGTACCTCTATACTGTACCTCCTCTATACTGTACCTCTATACTGTACCTCTATACTGTACCTCTATACTGTACCTCTATACTGTACCTCCTCTATACTGTACCTCCTCTATACTGTACCTCCTCTATACTGTACCTCCTCTATACTGTACCTCTATACTGTACCTCCTCTATACTGTACATCCTCTATACTGTACCTCTTCTATACTGTACCTCTATACTGTACCTCTATACTGTACCTCCTCTATACTGTATCTCTATACTGTACCTCCTCTATACTGTACCTCTATACTGTACCTCTATACTGTACCTCCTCTATACTGTACCTCCTCTATACTGTACCTCCTCTATACTGTACCTCCTCTATACTGTACCTCTATACTGTACCTCTATACTGTACCTCTATACTGTACCTCCTCTATACTGTACCTCCTCTATACTGTACCTCTATACTGTACCTCCTCTATACTGTACCTCCTCTATACTGTACCTCTATACTGTACCTCCTCTATACTGTACCTCTATACTGTACCTCCTCTATACTGTCCCTCCTCTATACTGTACCTCTATACTGTACCTCCTCTATACTGTACCTCTATACTGTACCTCCTCTATACTGTACCTCCTCTATACTGTACCTCCTCTATACTGTATCTCTATACTGTACCTACGTTGGGTACAGGGTGGGCTGACCAAGTTAGTTTGCTGGTAGAGTTGGACCTTGTCTTACTTTCTCCAGGTCTGGTTCCCTCAGGGCCAGAGCCAGTTCGTTGTTGTCCATCACAGAGGCAGCGGCCACATCTAGTGGAGTAGAGCCTCGCATGGAGGGAGACGCTGGGGGAGAGAGAGAGACACACACAGAGAGGGAGAGAGAGACACACAAAGAGAGGGAGAGGGAGACACACAGAGAGCGGGAGAGAGAGACACACACAGAGAGGGAGAGAGAGACACAGAGAGAGAGAGAGAGAGACACACAGAGGGAGGGAGAGAGAGACACACAAAGAGAGGGAGAGGGAGACACACAGAGAGAGGGAGAGAGAGACACACACAGAGAGGGAGAGAGAGACACAGAGAGAGAGAGAGAGAGAGACACACAGAGGGAGGGAGAGAGAGACACACAAAGAGAGGGAGAGGGAGACACACAGAGAGCGGGAGAGAGAGACACAGAGAGAGGGAGAGAGAGACACAGAGAGAGGGAGAGGGAGACACACAGAGAGGGAGAGAGAGAGAGACACACAGAGGGAGGGAGGGCAACACACACAGAGGGAGGGAGGGCAACACACAGAGAGAGAGAGAGAGAGAGAGAGAGAGACACATAGAGGGAGGGAGAGCATCACAGAGAGACCATTATCTCCAGCAAGCTGAAGCGTCAGTTAAAGCCTATGGAGCATACCAAAGCACCCCAGATCTCATCAGATACAAGTGGAAAGACAACGGGTGCATCCAGAATGTCAAGCCTCTCCCTAGAAAGTGCCCTACACTCAATGTAAAGCCTTTGGTCTCTGGTCAGCAGTAGGGCACGACGTAGTGAATAGGGAGCCATTTTAGACACTCACCAAGCCCGACGCTGCTGTTCTCCAGCAGGTAGCTGAGGTGGTCGAACATGGCTTTCTGGTTCTGTCTGCTGATGCGACAGAAGTAACACAGGAAACGACAGCAGTTGGCCACCATCTTAGGAAAGGTGATTTCCTGAACAACAAGGAACAGACAACACTGTTTTACTCTGCTTTACAAGTGTTACACAGTGAACGGGACAGGAAGTGACGTTAGAAGTGTTACACAGTGAACGGGACAGGAAGTGACGTTAGTAATGTTACACAGTGAACGGGACAGGAAGTGACGTTAGAAGTGTTACACAGTGAACGGGACAGGAAGTGACGTTAGAGGTGTTACACAGTGAACGGGACAGGAAGTGACGTTAGAGGTGTTACACAGTGAACGGGACAGGAAGTGACGTTAGAAGTGTTACACAGTGAACGGGACAGGAAGTGACGTTAGAAGTGTTACACGGTGAACGGGACAGGAAGTGACGTTAGTAATGTTACACAGTGAACGGGACAGGAAGTGACGTTAGTAATGTTACACAGTGAACGGGACAGGAAGTGACGTTAGAAGTGTTACACAGTGAACGGGACAGGAAGTGACTTTAGAAGTGTTACACAGTGAACGGGACAGGAAGTGACGTTAGAAGTGTTACACAGTGAACGGGACAGGAAGTGACGTTAGTAATGTTACACAGTGAACGGGACAGGAAGTGACGTTAGCAATGTTACACAGTGAATGGGACAGGAAGTGACGTTAGTAATGTTACACAGTGAACGGGACAGGAAGTGACGTTAAAAGTGTTACACAGTGAACGGGACAGGAAGTGACGTTAGCAATGTTACACAGTGAATGGGACAGGAAGTGACGTTAGTAATGTTACACAGTGAATGGGACAGGAAGTGACGTTAGAAGTGTTACACAGTGAACGGGACAGGAAGTGACGTTAAAAGTGTTACACAGTGAGCGGGACAGGAAGTGACGTTAGTAATGTTACACAGTGAACGGGACAGGAAGTGACGTTAAAAGTGTTACACAGTGAGCGGGACAGGAAGTGACATTACAACTGTATCTTGCCTATGCTGCTCTGTACCATCACTCATTCATATATCCTTATCTACATATTCTTTATCCCCTTACACTGTGTATAAGACAGTAGTTTAGGAATTGTTAGTTAGATTACTCGTTGGTTATTACTGCATTGTCGGAACTAGAAGCACAAGCATTTCGCTACACTCGCATTAACATCTGCTAACCATGTGTAGGTGACCATTAACATCTGCTAACCATGTGTATGTGACCATTAACATCTGCTAACCATGTGTATGTGACAAATAACATTTGATTTGAACAATGACATGACATCAATAAACTATCAATCACTAATGATATCAATGAATTATCAATCACTAATTATATCAATGAATTATCAATCACTCATGACATGACATCTGGACATCATGACCCAACGCAGCTCAGAGTGCTGATCTGGGATCAGTTTAGCCTTTTACATGGTGAAGTGTTATAGGGACTGGTTGAACTTGATGCCCAACGCAGCTCAGAGTGCCGATCTGGGATCAGTTTAGCCTTTTACATGGTGAAGTGTTATATGGACTGGTTGAACTTGATGCCCAACGCAGCTCAGAGTGCTGATCTGGGATCAGTTTAGCCTTTTACATGGTGAAGTGTTATATGGACTGGTTGAACCTGATGCCCAACGCAGCTCAGAGTGCCGATCTGGGATCAGTTTAGCCTTTTACATGGTGAAGTGTTATAGGGACTGGTTGAACTTGATGCCCAACGCAGCTCAGAGTGCCGATCTGGGATCAGTTTAGCCTTTGACATGGTGATGTGTTATAGGGACTGGTTGAACCTGATGCCCAACGCAGCTCAGAGTGCTGATCTGGGATCAGTTTAGCCTTTTACATGGTGATGTGTTATAGGGACTGGTTGAACCTGATGCCCAACGCAGCTCAGAGTGCTGATCTGGGATCAGTTTAGCCTTTTACATGGTGAAGTGTTATAGGGACTGGTTGAACTTGATGCCCAACGCAGCTCAGAGTGCTGATCTGGGATCAGTTTAGCCTTTTACATGGTGAAGTGTTATAGGGACTGGTTGAACTTGATGCCCAACGCAGCTCAGAGTGCTGATCTGGGATCAGTTTAGCCTTTGACATGGTGATGTGTTATAGGGACTGGTTGAACCTGATGCCCAACGCAGCTCAGAGTGCTGATCTGGGATCAGTTTAGCCTTTTACATGGTGAAGTGTTATAGGGACTGGTTGAACTTGATGCTAGATCAAAACTGATCAAAAATACATAGATGGAACAAAATTAATTAGAAAAAATAAACCCTCCTTCAAACAGTACACACACACACACACACACACACACACACACACACACACACACCCTTATGAGCAGTTACCTTGGATTCCCCTCCACTCAGCACGTTAACCATCACCTCCATGACCGTCTCATGCATCCCCAGAGCTCTCATCAGGTTGGGATGCTGGTAGAACACCTTGTTGTTCATGATGTCTCTGTAGAGAGACCAGACCAAGAGACAGGCAGGTAAACAAGCAGAGCTCTCATCAGGTTGGGATGCTGGTAGAACACCTTGTTGTTCATGATGTCTCTGTAGAGAGACCAGACCAAGAGACAGGCAGGTAAACAAGCAGAGCTCTCATCAGGTTGGGATGCTGGTAGAACACCTTGTTGTTCATGATGTCTCTGTAGAGAGACCAGACCAAGAGACAGGCAGGTAAACAAGCAGAGCTCTCATCAGGTTGGGATGCTGGTAGAACACCTTGTTGTTCATGATGTCTCTGTAGAGAGACCAGACCAAGAGACAGGCAGGTAAACAAGCAGAGCTCTCATCAGGTTGGGATGCTGGTAGAACACCTTGTTGTTCATGATGTCTCTGTAGAGAGACCAGACCAAGAGACAGGCAGGTAAACAAGCAGAGCTCTCATCAGGTTGGGATGCTGGTAGAACACCTTGTTGTTCATGATGTCTCTGTAGAGAGACCAGACCAAGAGACAGGCAGGTAAACAAGCAGAGCTCTCATCAGGTTGGGATGCTGGTAGAACACCTTGTTGTTCATGATGTCTCTGTAGAGAGACCAGACCAAGAGACAGGCAGGTAAACAAGCAGAGCTCTCATCAGGTTGGGATGCTGGTAGAACACCTTGTTGTTCATGATGTCTCTGTAGAGAGACCAGACCAAGAGACAGGCAGGTAAACAAGCAGAGCTCTCATCAGGTTGGGATGCTGGTAGAACACCTTGTTGTTCATGATGTCTCTGTAGAGAGACCAGACCAAGAGACAGGCAGGTAAACAAGCAGAGCTCTCATCAGGTTGGGATGCTGGTAGAACACCTTGTTGTTCATGATGTCTCTGTAGAGAGACCAGACCAAGAGACAGGCAGGTAAACAAGCAGTGTGTAGTATGTAGTGTGAAGTTTAGAGCCCTTACCCCAGTTAGTATGTAGTGTGTAGTATGCAGTGTATAGTATGTAGTGTGTAGTATGCAGTGTGTAGTATGTAGTGTGTAGTATGTAATGTGTAGTATGTTGTGTGCAGTGTATTGCATGTAGTATGTAGTGTGTAGTATGTAGTGTATAGTATGTAGTGTGTAGTATGTAGTATGTCGTGTATAGTGTGTAGTGTGTAGTGTGTAGTGTGTAGTGTGTAGTATGTAGTGTGTAGTGTGTAGTGTGTAGTGTGTAGTATGTAGTGTGTAGTGTGTAGTGTAGAGCCCTTACCCCAGCCCTCTGATCATCAGTTTCTCCTCCTCACGCCCCATGCTGAAGGGTTAGTGTGTAGTGTGTAGTATGTAGTGTGTAGTGTGTAGTGTGTAGTGTGTAGTATGTAGTGTAGAGCCCTTACCCCAGCACTCTGATCATCAGTTTCTCCTCCTCGCGCCCCATGCTGAAGGGTTAGTGTGTAGTGTGTAGTGTGTAGTGTGTAGTGTAGAGCCCTTACCCCAGCCCTCTGATCATCAGTTTCTCCTCCTCACGCCCCATGCTGAAGGGTTAGTGTGTAGTGTGTAGTATGTAGTGTGTAGTGTGTAGTGTGTAGTATGTAGTGTGTAGTGTGTAGTGTGTAGTATGTAGTGTGTAGTGTGTAGTGTGTAGTATGTAGTGTGTAGTGTGTAGTGTGTAGTATGTAGTGTGTAGTATGTAGTGTGTAGTGTGTAGTGTGTAGTGTGTAGTGTGTAGTGTAGAGCCCTTACCCCAGCCCTCTGATCATCAGTTTCTCCTCCTCGCGCCCCATGCTGAAGGGTTAGTGTGTAGTGTGTAGTGTGTAGTATGTAGTGTGTAGTGTGTAGTATGTAGTGTGTAGTGTGTAGTGTGTAGTGTGTAGTGTAGAGCCCTTACCCCAGCCCTCTGATCATCAGTTTCTCCTCCTCACGCCCCATGCTGAAGGGTTAGTGTGTAGTGTGTAGTGTGTAGTGTGTAGTGTGTAGTGTGTAGTATGTAGTGTGTAGTGTGTAGTGTAGAGCCCTTACCCCAGCCCTCTGATCATCAGTTTCTCCTCCTCACGCCCCATGCTGAAGGGTTAGTGTGTAGTGTGTAGTGTGTAGTGTGTAGTGTGTAGTATGTAGTCTGTAGTGTGTAGTGTGTAGTGTGTAGTGTGTAGTGTGTAGTGTAGAGCCCTTACCCCAGCCCTCTGATCATCAGTTTCTCCTCCTCACGCCCCATGCTGAAGGGTTAGTGTGTAGTGTGTAGTGTGTAGTGTGTAGTGTAGAGCCCTTACCCCAGCCCTCTGATCATCAGTTTCTCCTCCTCACGCCCCATGCTGAAGGGTTAGTGTGTAGTGTGTAGTGTGTAGTGTGTAGTATGTAGTGTGTAGTGTGTAGTGTGTAGTGTGTAGTGTAGAGCCCTTACCCCAGCCCTCTGATCATCAGTTTCTCCTCCTCACGCCCCATGCTGAAGGGTTAGTGTGTAGTGTGTAGTGTGTAGTGTGTAGTGTAGAGCCCTTACCCCAGCCCTCTGATCATCAGTTTCTCCTCCTCACGCCCCATGCGTACAGACAACAGTGATCTGATCTGTCCCAGTGACGCCAGCAGTTTGATGGTGTCCTCCACAGAGACTGAGTTGATGGTGTAGGCCTTGGGCAGGGCCCGGACCTGGCCCCCGATGCCGTCGTACTGACGGTGGAGTAGGACAAACATGGCTCTGATCAGCTCTGGGTCCTCCATGATGCTCTCCTGGGCCCAGCGTACCATGGTCTCACTGATCAGCTGCTGCAACGTGCCTGAAGGACCGGAGGCAACGCACCGCGGTCAGACACACAGCAAAGCACTGGGACAAGGACAAATCCATTGGTCTACTCTCTCTATTCAGACAGAGACACAGAGACACACAGAGAGAGAGACACACAGACAGACAGACAGACAGACAGACAGACAGACAGACAGACAGACAGAGAGAGAGACACACAGACAGACAGACAGACAGACAGACAGACAGACAGACAGACAGACAGACAGACAGACAGCAAAGCACTGGGACAAGGACAAATCCATTGCTCTACAGAGAGACAGACAGACACACAGACCCAAAAAAGGACCAGCCTGATGCCACATCTGTTAGTGCTGTCTAACCAACTCCTACCTGATGCCAGATCTGTTAGTGCTGTCTAACCAACTCATACATGATGCCACATCTGTTAGTGCTGTCTAACCAACTCCTACCTGATGCCAGATCTGTTAGTGCTGTCTAACCAACTCCTACCTGATGCCAGATCTGTTAGTGCTGTCTAACCAACTCCTACCTGATGCCAGATCTGTTAGTGCTGTCTAACCAACTCCTACATGATGCTAGACTGTGTCCTACAGAGAGAAGGCTGTCTGTAACACTGTGTCCTACAGAGAGAAGGCTGTCTGTAACACTGTGTCCTACAGAGAGAAGGCTGTCTGTAACACTGTGTCCTACAGAGAGAAGGCTGCCTGTAACACTGTGTCCTACAGAGAGAAGGCTGTCTGTAACACTGTGTCCCACAGAGAGAAGGCTGTCTGTAACACTGTGTCCTACAGAGAGAAGGCTGTCTGTAACACTGTGTCCTACAGAGAGAAGGCTTTCTGTAACACTGTGTCCTACAGAGAGAAGACTGTCTGTAACACTGTGTCCCACAGAGAGAAGGCTGTCTGTAACACTGTGTCCTACAGAGAGAAGGCTGTCTGTAACACTGTGTCCTACAGAGAGAAGGCTGTCTGTAACACTGTGTCCTACAGAGAGAAGGCTGTCTGTAACACTGTGTCCTACAGAGAGAAGGCTGTCTGTAACACTGTGTCCTACAGAGAGAAGGCTGTCTGTAACACTGTGTCCTACAGAGAGAAGGCTGTCTGTAACACTGTGTCCTACAGAGAGAAGGCTGTCTGTAACACTGTGTCCTACAGAGAGAATGCTTACTGGGTTTCTTGTCTTTCTTCTTGTTCTTCGGCATGAAAGTCATCTTTTTCTTCAGGTAGACCACCTTCTCCACCAGAGACATGAGTCTTCCTCGGATGGTGAAGTCACTGTCTGCCTCGTTCAGCTTGTCCTCGTCGATCTCTATGCCTGACGACAGAAGGACAGGTAGCGTGTTAACTCTGGGTTTAATACCGTTAAGATATGAATTTAAGGTCACCTAACTACTGGGTTGAATACCGTTAAGATATGAATTCAAGGTCACCTAACTACTGGGTTTAATACCGTTAAGATATGAATTCAAGGTCACCTAACTACTGGGTTGAATACCGTTAAGATATGAATTCCAGGTCACCTAACTACTGGGTTTAATACCGTTAAGATATGAATTCCAGGTCACCTAACTACTGGGTTTAATTAAGGTCACCATAATGACTTCAATGAAGCTCACAACTGAGCCCAAACCGAGCCGAGCCGAGCTGAGCTATTCGTGGCTGGCCTGGGTAATGACTTCAATGAAGCTCACAACTGAGCCCAAACCGAGCCGAGCCGAGCTGTTCTTGGCTGGCCTGGGTAATGACTTCAATGAAGCTCACAACTGAGCCCAAACCGAGCCGAGCTGTTCTTGGCTGGCCTGGTTACGGTGAAGAGCCGAGCTGTTCTTGGCTGGCCTGGTTACGGTGAAGAGCCGAGCTGTTCTTGGCTGGCCTGGTTACGGTAAAGAAACTAATCGGAGGTGACCTGGGCTACAGTGTTAAACAGACATACCACAGTGTGTCATCAGGTCCTCATGGAAGTCTACAAGCTGTTCTCTGATGTGCTCTGGACAGGGACAGTCCACCTTCTCGTCCTTAAAGCTCAGCAGCATGTTGATCTGAGAGGAGAACATCACTGAACGGTACCAACCTGCTCAACAAACTCACGGCCCTGATTGGTTAAGTATTCATTTAACAAACTGGCGAAATGTAACAAAACAGAAGATACTTGGGAAATATTTTATTTGGAAAGCACATCTGTAGATACTCTACAACTATCAGTAACAATTACCCTTAACCCCATCCTAACCCTAACCTTAACCCCATTCTAACCCTAACCCCATCCTTACCCTAACCTTAACCTTAACCCTACCCTAACCTTAACCCTATCCTAACCCTAACCTTAACCCTATCCTAACCCTAACCTTAACCTTAACCCTATCCTAACCCTAACCTTAACCCTATCCTAACCCTAACCTTAACCCTATCCTAACCCTAACCTTAACCCTATCCTAAGCCTAACCTTAACCCTATCCTAACCCTAACCTTAACCCTATCCTAACCCTAACCTTAACCCTATCCTAACCCTAACCCTAACCTAACCCTAACCTTAACCCTATCCTAACCCTAACCTTAACCCTATCCTAACCCTAACCTTAACCCTATCCTAACCCTAACCTTAACCCTATCCTAACCCTAACCTTAACCCTATCCTAACCCTAACCCTAACCTAACCCTAACCTTAACCCTATCCTAACCCTAACCTTAACCCTATCCTAACCCTAACCTTAACCCTAACCTTAACCCTATCCTAACCCTAACCTTAACCTAAACCCTATCCTAACCCTAACCTTAACCCTATCCTAACCCTAACCCTAACCTTAACCCTAACCTTAACCCTATCCTAACCCTAACCTTAACCCTAACCCTAACCTTAACCCTATCCTAACCCTAACCTTAACCCTAACCTTAACCTAAACCCTATCCTAACCCTAACCTTAACCCTATCCTAACCCTAACCTTATCCTAACCCTAACCCTAACCTTAACCCTATCCTAACCCTAACCTTAACCCTAACCTTAACCCTAACCTTAACCCTATCCTAACCCTAACCTTAACCCTAACCTTAACCCTATCCTAACCCTAACCCTATCCTAACCCTATCCTTAACCCTATCCTAACCTTAACCCTATCCTAACCTTAACCCTATCCTAACCCTAAACTTAACCCTATCCTAACCCTAACCTTAACCCTATCCTAACCTTAACCTTATCCTAACCCTAAACTTAACCCTATCCTAACCCTAACCTTAACCCTATCCTAACCCTATCCTTAACCCTATCCTAACCTTAACCCTATCCTAACCTTAACCCTATCCTAACCCTAAACGGCCTGTCCTAACCCTAACCTTAACCCTATCCTAACCTTAACCTTAACCCTATCCTAACCCTAAACTTAACCCTATCCTAACCCTAACCTTAACCCTATCCTAACCCTAACCTTAACCCTATCCTAACCCTAAACTTAACCCTATCCTAACCCTAACCTTATCCTAACCCTAACCCTAACCTTAACCCTATCCTAACCCTAACCTTAACCCTAACCTTAACCCTAACCTTAACCCTATCCTAACCCTAACCTTAACCCTAACCTTAACCCTATCCTAACCCTAACCCTATCCTAACCCTAAACTTAACCCTATCCTAACCCTAAACTTAACCCTATCCTAACCCTAACCTTAACCCTATCCTAACCTTAACCTTAACCCTATCCTAACCCTAAACTTAACCCTATCCTAACCCTAACCTTAACCCTAACCCTAACCTTAACCCTATCCTAACCCTAACTCTACAGACTAACTACTAACCCTAACTCTACAGACTAACTACTAACCCTAACCTTAACCTTAATCCTATCCTAACCTTTATCCTAAACTTAACCCCAACCCTTATCCTAACCTTAACCCTAACCCTTACCTTATCCAAACCCTAAACTTAACCCTTATCCTAACCTTAACCTTAACCCTTATCCTAACCTTAACCCTCATCCTAACCCTAACCTTAACCCTTATCCTAACCTTAACCCTTATCCTAACCTTAACCCTCATCCTAACCTTTAACCAAACCCTAACCCTATCCTGACCCTAACCTCATCCAAACCTTAACCCTTACCCTAACCATTATCCTAACCCTAACCCTATCTAAACCCTAAACCTAACCTTATCCAAACCCTAACCTTAACCCTTATCCTAACCTTAACCCCAACCCTTATCAAAACCCTAACACTAACCATTATCCTAACCTTAACCCTTATCAAAATCCTAACCTTAACAATTATCCTAACCCTAGCCCTATCTAAACCCTGGCTGACTGACTTACTGACTGACTGATTGACTGACTGACTGACTGATTCACTGACTGATTGACTGACTGACTGACTGACTGATTGACTGACTGACTGACTGACTGATTCACTGACTGGCTGGCTGACTGAATGACTGATTGATCTACCTGTTCCTGAGGAGGAGATCTGAACTCTTTGGTCTTCCTGGCAGTCAGGGCAGCCGACATGTTGAGCGCCTGCATGACCTCGTTATAGCGGAACCGCTGGTTGTCCTGGAGATGAGCCACGAAGTCATCGCTGAAGCCCACCACCGCCTCGATGCGGTGGCGCACCTGGCAGTCACACAGGTACTGGAGCAGGTGGCACATCTAGAGAGACACAGTCCGGTTAACAACGAGTACTCTGCAGGCAGCACATCTAGAGAGACACAGTCCTGTTAACAACGAGTACTCTACAGGCAGGACATCTAGAGAGACACAGTCCTGTTAACAACGAGTACTCTACAGACAGGCAGGACATCTAGAGAGACAGTCCTGTTAACAACGAGTACTCTACAGACAGGCAGGACATCTAGAGAGACAGTCCTGTTAACAACGAGTACTCTACAGGCAGGACATCTAGAGAGACACAGTCCTGTTAACAACGAGTACTCTGCAGGCAGGACATCTAGAGAGACACAGTCCTGTTAACAACGAGTACTCTACAGACAGGCAGGACATCTAGAGAGACAGTCCTGTTAACAACGAGTACTCTGCAGGCAGGACATCTAGAGACACAGTCCTGTTAACAACGAGTACTCTACAGACAGGCAGGACATCTAGAGAGACACAGTCCTGTTAACAACGAGTACTCTACAGGCAGGACATCTAGAGAGACACAGTCCTGTTAACAACGAATACTCTGCAGGCAGGACATCTAGAGAGACACAGTCCTGTTAACAACGAGTACTCTACAGGCAGGACATCTAGAGAGACACAGTCCTGTTAACAACGAGTACTCTGCAGGCAGCACATCTAGAGAGACACAGTCCTGTTAACAACGAGTACTCTGCAGGCAGCACATCTAGAGAGACACAGTCCTGTTAACAACGAGTACTCTACAGACAGGCAGGACATCTAGAGAGACAGTCCTGTTAACAACGAGTACTCTGCAGGCAGGACATCTAGAGAGACACAGTCCTGTTAACAACGAGTACTCTACAGGCAGGACATCTAGAGAGACACAGTCCTGTTAACAACGAGTACTCTACAGGCAGGACATCTAGAGAGACACAGTCCTGTTAACAACGAGTACTCTACAGGCAGGACATCTAGAGAGACACAGTCCTATTAACAACGAGTACTCTGCAGGCAGCACATCTAGAGAGACACAGTCCTGTTAACAACGAGTACTCTACAGGCAGGACATCTAGAGAGACACAGTCCTGTTAACAACGAGTACTCTACAGGCAGGACATCTAGAGACACAGTCCTGTTAACAACGAGTACTCTACAGGCAGGACATCTAGAGAGACACAGTCCTGTTAACAACGAGTACTCTGCAGACAGGACATCTAGAGAGACACAGTCCTGTTAACAACGAGTACTCTACAGGCAGGACATCTAGAGAGACACAGTCCTGTTAACAACGAGTACTCTACAGGCAGGACATCTAGAGACACAGTCCTGTTAACAACGAGTACTCTACAGGCAGGACATCTAGAGAGACACAGTCCTGTTAACAACGAGTACTCTGCAGGCAGGACATCTAGAGACACAGTCCTGTTAACAACGAGTACTCTACAGACAGGACATCTAGAGACACAGTCCTGTTAACAACGAGTACTCTACAGGCAGGACATCTAGAGACACAGTCCTGTTAACAACGAGTACTCTACAGGCAGGACATCTAGAGACACAGTCCTGTTAACAACGAGTACTCTACAGGCAGGACATCTAGAGAGACACAGTCCTGTTAACAACGAATACTCTGCAGGCAGGACATCTAGAGAGACACAGTCCTGTTAACAACGAGTACTCTACAGGCAGGACATCTAGAGAGACACAGTCCTGTTAACAACGAGTACTCTGCAGGCAGCACATCTAGAGAGACACAGTCCTGTTAACAACGAGTACTCTGCAGGCAGCACATCTAGAGAGACACAGTCCTGTTAACAACGAGTACTCTACAGACAGGCAGGACATCTAGAGAGACAGTCCTGTTAACAACGAGTACTCTGCAGGCAGGACATCTAGAGAGACACAGTCCTGTTAACAACGAGTACTCTACAGGCAGGACATCTAGAGAGACACAGTCCTGTTAACAACGAGTACTCTACAGGCAGGACATCTAGAGAGACACAGTCCTGTTAACAACGAGTACTCTACAGGCAGGACATCTAGAGAGACACAGTCCTATTAACAACGAGTACTCTGCAGGCAGCACATCTAGAGAGACACAGTCCTGTTAACAACGAGTACTCTACAGGCAGGACATCTAGAGAGACACAGTCCTGTTAACAACGAGTACTCTACAGGCAGGACATCTAGAGACACAGTCCTGTTAACAACGAGTACTCTACAGGCAGGACATCTAGAGAGACACAGTCCTGTTAACAACGAGTACTCTGCAGACAGGACATCTAGAGAGACACAGTCCTGTTAACAACGAGTACTCTACAGGCAGGACATCTAGAGAGACACAGTCCTGTTAACAACGAGTACTCTACAGGCAGGACATCTAGAGACACAGTCCTGTTAACAACGAGTACTCTACAGGCAGGACATCTAGAGAGACACAGTCCTGTTAACAACGAGTACTCTGCAGGCAGGACATCTAGAGACACAGTCCTGTTAACAACGAGTACTCTACAGACAGGACATCTAGAGACACAGTCCTGTTAACAACGAGTACTCTACAGGCAGGACATCTAGAGACACAGTCCTGTTAACAACGAGTACTCTACAGGCAGGACATCTAGAGACACAGTCCTGTTAACAACGAGTACTCTACAGGCAGGACATCTAGAGACACAGTCCTGTTAACAACGAGTACTCTACAGACAGGACATCTAGAGACACAGTCCTGTTAACAACGAGTACTCTACAGGCAGGACATCTAGAGACACAGTCCTGTTAACAACGAGTACTCTACAGGCAGGACATCTAGAGACACAGTCCTGTTAACAACGAGTACTCTGCAGGCAGGACATCTAGAGAGACACAGTCCTGTTAACAACGAGTACTCTACAGGCAGGACATCTAGAGAGACACAGTCCTGTTAACAACGAGTACTCTGCAGGCAGGACATCTAGAGACACAGTCCTGTTAACAACGAGTACTCTACAGGCAGGACATCTAGAGAGACACAGTCCTGTTAACAACGAGTACTCTGCAGGCAGGACATCTAGAGACACAGTCCTGTTAACAACGAGTACTCTGCAGACAGGACATCTAGAGAGACACAGTCCTGTTAACAACGAGTACTCTACAGGCAGGACATCTAGAGAGACACAGTCCTGTTAACAACGAGTACTCTGCAGACAGGACATCTAGAGAGACACAGTCCTGTTAACAACGAGTACTCTACAGGCAGGACATCTAGAGAGACACAGTCCGGTTAACAACGAGTACTCTACAGGCAGGACATCTAGAGAGACACAGTCCTGTTAACAACGAGTACTCTGCAGACAGGACATCTAGAGAGACACAGTCCTGTTAACAACGAGTACTCTGCAGGCAGGACATCTAGAGACACAGTCCTGTTAACAACGAGTACTCTGCAGGCAGGACATCTAGAGACACAGTCCTGTTAACAACGAGTACTCTGTAGACAGGACATCTAGAGAGACACAGTCCTGTTAACAACGAGTACTCTACAGGCAGGACATCTAGAGAGACACAGTCCTGTTAACAACGAGTACTCAACAGACAGGCAGGACATCTAGAGAGACACAGTCCTGTTAACAATGAGTACTCTGCAGGCAGGACATCTAGAGAGACACAGTCCTGTTAACAACGAGTACTCTGCAGGCAGGACATCTAGAGAGACACAGTCCTGTTAACAACGAGTACTCTACAGGCAGGACATCTAGAGAGACACAGTCCTGTTAACAACGAGTACTCAACAGACAGGCAGGACATCTAGAGAGACACAGTCCTGTTAACAATGAGTACTCTGCAGGCAGGACATCTAGAGAGACACAGTCCTGTTAACAACGAGTACTCTACAGGCAGGACATCTAGAGAGACACAGTCCTGTTAACAACGAGTACTCTGCAGACAGGACATCTAGAGAGACAGTCCTGTTAACAACGAGTACTCTACAGGCAGGACATCTAGAGACACAGTCCTGTTAACAACGAGTACTCTGCAGGCAGGACATCTAGAGACACAGTCCTGTTAACAACGAGTACTCTACAGGCAGGACATATAGAGAGACACAGTCCTGTTAACAACGAGTACTCTACAGGCAGGACATCTAGAGAGACACAGTCCTGTTAACAACGAGTACTCTGCAGACAGGCAGGACATCTAGAGAGACACAGTCCTGTTAACAACGAGTACTCTGCAGACAGGACATCTAGAGACACAGTCCTGTTAACAACGAGTACTATACAGACAGGACATCTAGAGAGACACAGTCCTGTTAACAACGAGTACTCTGCAGGCAGGACATCTAGAGACACAGTCCTGTTAACAACGAGTACTCTACAGACAGGACATCTAGAGAGACACAGTCCTGTTAACAACGAGTACTCTGCAGGCAGGACATCTAGAGAGACACAGTCCGGTTAACAACGAGTACTCTACAGGCAGGACATCTAGAGAGACACAGTCCTGTTAACAACGAGTACTCTACAGGCAGGACATCTAGAGAGACACAGTCCTGTTAACAACGAGTACTCTGCAGGCAGGACATCTAGAGAGACACAGTCCTGTTAACAACGAGTACTCTACAGGCAGGACATCTAGATAGACACAGTCCTGTTAACAACGAGTACTCTGCAGACAGGACATCTAGAGAGACACAGTCCTGTTAACAACGAGTACTCTACAGGCAGGACATCTAGAGAGACACAGTCCTGTTAACAACGAGTACTCTGCAGACAGGACATCTAGAGAGACACAGTCCTGTTAACAACGAGTACTCTACAGGCAGGACATCTAGAGAGACACAGTCCTGTTAACAACGAGTACTCTGCAGGCAGGACATCTAGAGAGACACAGTCCTGTTAACAACGAGTACTCTACAGGCAGGACATCTAGAGAGACACAGTCCTGTTAACAACGAGTACTCTACAGACAGGACATCTAGAGAGACACAGTCCTGTTAACAACGAGTACTCTGCAGGCAGGACATCTAGAGAGACACAGTCCTGTTAACAACGAGTACTCTACAGACAGGACATCTAGAGACACAGTCCTGTTAACAACGAGTACTCTGCAGGCAGGACATCTAGAGAGACACAGTCCTGTTAACAACGAGTACTCTACAGACAGGACATCTAGAGAGACACAGTCCTGTTAACAACGAGTACTCTGCAGGCAGAACATCTAGAGAGACACAGTCCTGTTAACAACGAGTACTCTGCAGACAGGACATCTAGAGAGACACAGTCCTGTTAACAACGAGTACTCTGCAGGCAGGCAGGACATCTAGAGAGACACAGTCCTGTTAACAACGAGTACTCTGCAGGCAGGACATCTAGAGAGACACAGTCCTGTTAACAACGAGTACTCTGTAGGCAGGACATCTAGAGAGACACAGTCCTGTTAACAACGAGTACTCTGCAGACAGGCAGGACATCTAGAGAGACACAGTCCTGTTAACAACGAGTACTCTACAGGCAGGACATCTAGAGAGACACAGTCCTGTTAACAACGAGTACTCTACAGGCAGGACATCTAGAGAGACACAGTCCTGTTAACAACGAGTACTCTGCAGACAGAGTACTAAGGTGGTAGTGAGTACGGCCCGGTACATCACTGGGGCCAAGCTTCCTGTCATCCAGGACCTCTATACCAGGCGGTGCCAGACGAAGGCCCTAAAAATTGTAAAAGACTCCAGCCACCCTAGTTATAGACTGTTCTCTCTGCTACCGCATGGCAATCGGTACCGGAGCGCCAAGTCTAGATCCAAAAGGCTTCTTAACAGCTTCTACCCCCAAGCCATAAGACTCCTGAACAGCTAATCAAATGGCTACCCAGACCCCTCTTTAACTCTGCTGCTACTCTCTGTTATTATCTATGCATAACTCTACCTACATGTACATACTACCTCGACTAACCAGTACCCCCCCTGTACAAAGCCTCTCTACTGTTATTTTACTGCTGCTCTTTAATTATTTTTTACTTAACATTCACTTTGATTAAAACTGCATTGTTGTTTAAGGGCTTGTAAGTCAGCATTTCACTGTAAGGTGAAAAACCGGTTGTATGTGGCGCACGTGACAAATACAATTTGATTTGATTTCCAAATATCAGTGTGTCTTACGTACCTGCAGTTTGACAGGCTCTGGGAGTTTCATCTGGAGCAGTCCTTTAGGCACCTTCCCTGTTCTCTCCTCTCCTCCAGGCCCCTCCCCTCCTCTTCCTCCCTTAGTGACATCACTCTCGGGCGTGTCCGGGGGCGTGTCCGCGGGCGTGTCCCCTCCCTCTGAGAACACGCTGGGTTCTATCAGCTGTAGAATGTTCTTTAGGTCTCCATTATGGAACACTCCCATGATCAGTAAGGTATAGAACAACTTAATGAGAGGAACGAACAGGAACTCGGTGCTGCCCCCTATAGGATCTCTGACGTGTAGACTCCCCTCGCTCACCGCCTCTGTCAGCATCTCTATGGTCTTGGTCTTCAGGACATCCAGGGGGAACTCGGGGCTGAACTGGAAGCAGTCGGCTCCGCTGCAGATGAAGGAGGGGAGGAGAAGTGCATTCTGGGGCGGAGAGAGGTGCTCAGACCGATCCCTGGCAGGCCGTGCTTCTTCGTCTCGTTGGGGAACAGAGTGATGGACTTGGTCTCGTCCGTCATGGGGACGATGTATTCATTGTTCATCATGAGACGTGCCGTTGCGTAGGTACTGAGGATAGAAGAAATCGGTTTATTGTCCATTTGGTTAGAACAGGAATGAATCCTCTGTCTTTTTTCCCCCCCACACTATGAGAAGAACCCCTGGATGTAGAACATGTTGTGGTGGTTAAGTGCCTTGCTCAAAGGCACAATGGTAGATCTGACACCAGCAGCCCACCTGTAGCAGCCCACCTGTAGCCAGTTCAGTCTCCATTTTTCATCCACCGGGACTTAATAAAGATCTCTACAGATCGGTGCCCCTTCCACCGGATGGCTGTGCTAACGTAGGCTAATGTGAGAAGCATGAGGTTGAGCTAACGTAGGCTAATGTGATTAGCATGAGGTTGAACTAACGTAGGCTAATGCGATTAGCATGAGGTTGAACTAAAGTAGGCTAATGCGATTAGCATGAGGTTGAGCTAACGTAGGCTAATGCAATTAGCATGAGGTTGAACTAACGTAGGCTCATGTGATTAGCATGAGGTTGAGCTAACATAGGCTAATGCGATTAGCATGAGGTTGAACTAACGTAGGCTAATGTGATTAGCATGAGGTTGAGCTAACATAGGCTAATGTGATTAGCATGATGTTGAACTAACGTAGGCTAATGCGATTAGCATGAGGTTGAGCTAACGTAGGCTAATGTGATTAGACATGAGGTTGAACTAACGTAGGCTAATGCGATTAGCATGAGGTTGAACTAACGTAGGCTAATGTGATTAGCATGAGGTTGTAAGGAACAAGTACATTTCCCAGGACAGACATATCTGATATTGGCAGAAAAATTTAATTCTTGTTAATCTAACTGCACTGTCCAATTTACAGTAGCTATTACAGTGAAATAATACCATGCTATTGTTTGAGGAGGGGCACAGTTATGACCTTAAAGTTATCAATAAACCAATTAGGCACATTTGGACAGTCTTGATACAACATTTTGAACAGAAATGTAATGATTCATTGGATCAGTCTAAAACTTTGCACATACATTGCTGCCAACTAGTGGCCAACATCTAAATTGCATCTGGGCTGGAATAATACATTATGGCCTTGCTCTTGCATTTTAAAGATGATGGTACAAAAAAAATACAAAACAACGGTTGTTTTTTTCTTTGTATTATCTTTTACCAGATCTAATGTGTTATATTCTCTTACATTAATTTCACATTTCCCAAAACTTCTAAGTGTTTCCTTTCAAATGGTATCAAGAATATGCATATCCTCGCTTCAGGTCCTGAGATACAGGCAGTTAGATTTGGGTCCTGAGCTACAGGCAGTTAGATATGGGTCCTGAGCTACAGGCAGTTAGATTTGGGTCCTGAGCTACAGGCAGCTAGATATGGGTCCTGAGCTACAGGCAGTTAGATTTGGGTCCCGAGCTACAGGCAGTTAGATTTGGGTGTGTTATTTTAGGTCCTGAGCTACAGGCAGTTAGATATGGGTCCTGAGCTACAGGCAGTTAGATGTGGGTCCTGAGCTACAGGCAGTTAGATATGGGTCCTGAGCTACAGGCAGTTAGATATGGGTCCTGAGCTACAGGCAGTTAGATATGGGTCCTGAGCTACAGGCAGTTAGATATGGGTCCTGAGCTACAGGCAGTTAGATATGGGTCCTGAGCTACAGGCAGTTAGATATGGGTCCTGAGCTACAGGCAGTTAGATGTGGGTCCTGAGCTACAGGCAGTTAGATATGGGTCCTGAGCTACAGGCAGTTAGATATGGGTCCTGAGCTACAGGCAGTTAGATATGGGTCCTGAGCTACAGGCATTTAGATATGGGTATGTTATTTTAGGTCCTGAGCTACAGGCAGTTAGATATGGGTCCTGAGCTACAGGCAGTTAGATTTGGGTATGTCATTTTAGGTCCTGAGCTACAGGCAGTTAGATATGGGTCCTGAGCTACAGGCAGTTAGATATGGGTCCTGAGCTCCAGGCAGTTAGATATGGGTCCTGAGCTACAGGCAGTTAGATTTGGGTCCTGAGCTACAGGCAGTTAGATATGGGTCCTGAGCTACAGGCAGTTAGATTTGGGTCCTGAGCTACAGGCAGTTAGATGTGGGTCCCGAGCTACAGGCAGTTAGATATGGGTCCTGAGCTACAGGCAGTTAGATATGGGTCCTGAGCTACAGGCAGTTAGATATGGGTCCTGAGCTACAGGCAGTTAGATGTGGGTCCTGAGCTACAGGCAGTTAGATGTGGGTCCCGAGCTACAGGCAGTTAGATATGGGTCCTGAGCTACAGGCAGTTAGATATGGGTCCTGAGCTACAGGCAGTTAGATATGGGTCCTGAGCTACAGGCAGTTATATGTGGGTCCCGAGCTACAGGCAGTTAGATATGGGTCCTGAGCTACAGGCAGTTAGATATGGGTCCTGAGCTACAGGCAGTTAGATGTGGGTATGTCATTTTAGGTCCTGAGCTACAGGCAGTTAGATATGGGTCCTGAGCTACAGGCAGTTAGATATGGGTCCTGAGCTACAGGCAGTTAGATATGGGTCCCGAGCTACAGGCAGTTAGATTTGGGTCCTGAGCTACAGGCAGTTAGATATGGGTCCTGAGCTACAGGCAGTTAGATATGGGTCCTGAGCTACAGGCAGTTAGATGTGGGTATGTCATTTTAGGTCCTGAGCTACAGGCAGTTAGATATGGGTCCTGAGCTACAGGCAGTTAGATGTGGGTCCTGAGCTACAGGCAGTTAGATATGGGTCCTGAGCTACAGGCAGTTAGATATGGGTCCTGAGCTACAGGCAGTTAGATATGGGTCCTGAGCTACAGGCAGTTAGATATGGGTGTGTCATTTTAGGTCCTGAGCTACAGGCAGTTAGATTTGGGTATGTCATTTTAGGTCCTGAGCTACAGGCAGTTAGATATGGGTGTGTCATTTCAGGTCCCGAGCTACAGGCAGTTAGATATGGGTGTGTCATTTTAGGTCCTGAGCTACAGGCAGTTAGATTTGGGTATGTCATTTTAGGTCCTGAGCTACAGGCAGTTAGATATGGGTCCTGAGCTACAGGCAGTTAGATATGGGTCCTGAGCTACAGGCAGTTAGATATGGGTCCTGAGCTACAGGCAGTTAGATTTGGGTATGTCATTTTAGGTCCTGAGCTACAGGCAGTTAGATGTGGGTATGTTATTTTAGGTCCTGAGCTACAGGCAGTTAGATTTGGGTATGTCATTTTAGGTCCTGAGCTACAGGCAGTTAGATATGGGTCCTGAGCTACAGGCAGTTAGATATGGGTATGTCATTTTAGGTCCTGAGCTACAGGCAGTTAGATATGGGTATGTCATTTTAGGTCCTGAGCTACAGGCAGTTAGATATGGGTGTGTCATTTTAGGTCCCGAGCTACAGGCAGTTAGATATGGGTGTGTCATTTTAGGTCCTGAGCTACAGGCAGTTAGATTTGGGTATGTCATTTTAGGTCCTGAGCTACAGGCAGTTAGATATGGGTCCTGAGCTACAGGCAGTTAGATGTGGGTATGTCATTTTAGGTCCTGAGCTACAGGCAGTTAGATATGGGTATGTTATTTTAGGTCCTGAGCTACAGGCAGTTAGATATGGGTATGTCATTTTAGGTCCTGAGCTACAGGCAGTTAGATTTGGGTATGTCATTTTAGGTCCTGAGCTACAGGCAGTTAGATTTGGGTGTGTCATTTTAGGTCCTGAGCTACAGGCAGTTAGATGTGGGTATGTCATTTTAGGTCCTGAGCTACAGGCAGTCAGATGTGGGTATGTCATTTTAGGTCCTGAGCTACAGGCAGTTAGATGTGGGTATGTCATTTTAGGTCCTGAGCTACAGGCAGTTAGATATGGGTGTGTCATTTTAGGTCCTGAGCTACAGGCAGTTAGATATGGGTGTGTCATTTTAGGTCCTGAGCTACAGGCAGTTAGATTTGGGTGTGTCATTTTAGGTCCTGAGCTACAGGCAGTTAGATATGGGTCCTGAGCTACAGGCAGTTAGATATGGGTCCTGAGCTACAGGCAGTTAGATGTGGGTATGTCATTTTAGGTCCTGAGCTACAGGCAGTTAGATATGGGTGTGTCATTTTAGGTCCTGAGCTACAGGCAGTTAGATGTGGGTATGTCATTTTAGGTCCTGAGCTCCAGGCAGTTAGATATGGGTATGTCATTTTAGGTCCTGAGCTCCAGGCAGTTAGATATGGGTATGTCATTTTAGGTCCTGAGCTACAGGCAGTTAGATATGGGTGTGTCATTTTAGGTCCTGAGCTACAGGCAGTTAGATATGGGTGTGTCATTTTAGGTCCTGAGCTACAGGCAGTTAGATGTGGGTATGTCATTTTAGGTCCTGAGCTACAGGCAGTTAGATTTGGGAATGTCATTTTAGGTCCTGAGCTACAGGCAGTTAGATTTGGGTATGTTATTTTAGGTCCTGAGCTACAGGCAGTTAGATTTGGGTATGTTATTTTAGGTCCCGAGCTACAGGCAGTTAGATTTGGGTATGTCATTTTAGGCAAACACTGAAAAACTAGCGACATTCCGGTTCCTGGCCCACCTCTCCAACCTGTGTGGTAGCTACCTGAGGTGGATGTCTATGAGCAGGTCATAGCTAGCTACCTGAGGTGGATGTCTATGAGCAGGTCGTAGTATCCAGTCCTGAGGAGACCAGGCATGTACTTGTTCTCTATGGCGTAGAGCAGCTGTGCCTCGTCGGCGTGGGAGCAGAGGGCGTGGGCCACACGGTTGTTCCCCAGAGCGCACACAGCAGAGTACAACCTCAGAGTATGGTAGTGGAACTTCAACAGATCCTTCTGCTCAGTCAACTCCAGGATATCAACTGACCTGGGGAGGAGGAGGAGGAGGAGGAGGACAAGGAGGGGAAGAAAGATGACAAGGGGAGGAGGAAGAGGAGGAAGAGGAGGAGGACGAGGGGAGGTAGAGGAGATGGAGGAGGGGGAGAGGTAGAGGAAGAGGAGGAGGAGGACGCAATGGGGAAGAATGGTGACAAAGGAAGGAGGAAGAGGAGGAAGATGACACGGGGGAGGAAGAGGAGGAAGAGGAGGAGGAGGAGGAAGAGGAGGAGTGAGACACAGAAGGTTAAACTGACATACAGCTTAGTGAGGAACTTCCTGATTGCAACAACATTTTATTGCTTCTCATACATTACGTTCTGCTATCGTTCCCCTTTTCTGCTATCGTTCCCCTTCTCTGCTATCGTTACTCTTCTCTGCTATCGTTCCCCTTCTCTGCTATCGTTCCCCTTCTCTGCTATCGTTACTCTTCTCTGCTATCGTTCCCCTTCTCTGCTATCGTTCCCCTTCTCTGCTATCGTTACTCTTCTCTGCTATCGTTCACCTTTTCTGCTATCGTTCACCTTTTCTGCTATCATTCCCCTTTTCTGCTATCATTCACCTTCTCTGCTATCGTTCCCCTTTTCTGTTATCGTTCACCTTTTCTGCTATCGTACCCCTTCTCTGCTATCATTAACCGCTGCACTCATTTCGAATAAGAAAAAAAAATGTATAGCTAGTTCCATTTTTGACAGATATTGTTGTAGTATATTTAAAGCCCTTCCTCACTCCTGACGAGTGGGACAGGGCAGGGTCATCACCTGTTCTCCTCAGGTATATGCAGGGACATGAACTGGAGCGGTTCAGAGCAGGTGACCAGCCAGCCATGGCGGTCGTTGACCCGGGATACGTCCACCTTGAGGAAGTGGTTGGGTACCCTGCTCCACAGCACCGGGGTCAGGAACTGGACATGCAGCCTGGGAGGACACTGGGGACAGGGGTTCCTCCTCTCACTCTTAAACAGTCCCGCTGACAGGGGCATGACGTTCTAGTGACATAGAAACAGACAGGGTTAGGGTTAGGTTCTGGGAGGGGACAGGGGTTCCTCCTCTCACTCTTAAACAGTCCCGCTGACAGGGGCATGACGTTCTAGTGACATAGAAACAGACAGGGTTAGGGTTAGGTTCTGGGAGGGGACAGGGGTTCCTCCTCTCACTCTTAAACAGTCCTGCTGACAGGGGCATGACGTTCTAGTGACATAGAAACAGACAGGGTTAGGGTTAGGTTCTGGGAGGGGACATGGGTTCCTCCTCTCACTCTTAAACAGTCCCGCTGACAGGGGCATGACGTTCTAGTGACATAGAAACAGACAGGGTTAGGGTTAGGTTCTGGGAGGGGACAGGGGTTCCTCCTCTCACTCTTAAACAGTCCCGCTGACAGGGGCATGACGTTCTAGTGACATAGAAACAGACAGGGTTAGGGTTAGGTTCTGGGAGCGGACAGGGGTTCCTCCTCTCACTCTTAAACAGTCCCGCTGACAGGGGCATGACGTTCTAGTGACATAGAAACAGACAGGGTTAGGGTTAGGTTCTGGGAGGGGACAGGGGTTCCTCCTCTCACTCTTAAACAGTCCCGCTGACAGGGGCATGACGTTCTAGTGACATAGAAACAGACAGGGTTAGGGTTAGGTTCTGGGAGGGGACATGGGTTCCTCATCTCACTCTTAAACAGTCCCGCTGACAGGGGCATGACGTTCTAGTGACATAGAAACAGACAGGGTTAGGGTTAGGTTCTGGGAGGGGACAGGGGTTCCTCCTCTCACTCTTAAACAGTCCCGCTGACAGGGGCATGACGTTCTAGTGACATAGAAACAGACAGGGTTAGGGTTAGGTTCTGGGAGGGGACAGGGGTTCCTCCTCTCACTCTTAAACAGTCCCGCTGACAGGGGCATGACGTTCTATTGACATAGAAACAGACAGGGTTAGGGTTAGGTTCTGGGAGGGGACAGGGGTTCCTCCTCTCACTCTTAAACAGTCCCGCTGACAGGGGCATGACGTTCTAGTGACATAGAAACAGACAGGGTTAGGGTTAGGTTCTGGGAGGGGACAGGGGTTCCTCCTCTCACTCTTAAACAGTCCCGCTGACAGGGGCATGACGTTCTAGTGACATATAAACAGACAGGGTTAGGGTTAGGTTCTGGGAGGGGACATGGGTTCCTCCTCTCCCTCTTAAACAGTCCCGCTGACAGGGGCATGACGTTCTAGTGACATAGAAACAGACAGGGTTAGGGTTAGGTTCTGGGAGGGGACAGGGGTTCCTCCTCTCACTCTTAAACAGTCCCGCTGACAGGGGCATGACGTTCTAGTGACATAGAAACAGACAGGGTTAGGGTTAGGTTCTGGGAGGGGACAGGGGTTCCTCCTCTCACTCTTAAACAGTCCCGCTGACAGGGGCATGACGTTCTAGTGACATAGAAACAGACAGGGTTAGGGTTAGGTTCTGGGAGGGGGCAGGGTTTCCTCCTCTCACTCTTAAACAGTCCCGCTGACAGGGGCATGACGTTCTAGTGACATAGAAACAGACAGGGTAAGGGTTCGGTTCTGGGAGGGGACAGGGGTTCCTCCTCTCACTCTTAAACAGTCCCGCTGACAGGGGCATGACGTTCTAGTGACATAGAAACAGACAGGGTTAGGGTTCGGTTCTGGGAGGGGACAGGGGTTCCTCCTCTCCCTCTTAAACAGTCCCGCTGACAGGGGCATGACGTTCTAGTGACATAGAAACAGACAGGGTTAGGGTTCGGTTCTGGGAGGGGGCAGGGGCATTATATTCTGATGGAGAAAGTAATGGAGGGTTGTGGGTTCGGGACATCATTCACTTCATCAATCTTTCAAAGGTCAAACTACGGCTTTACATAACTGTACCTCCTATAAAAAGTGGTGATCTATTTTTTTGCGTGACATACAACAGGCTTTACAGTCCTGGAGCTACTGTAGAGGTCAGAGTCCTGGAGCTACTGTAGAGATCAGAGTCCTGGAGCTACTGTAGAGGTCAGAGTCCTGGAGCTACTGTAGAGGTCAGAGTCCTGGAGCTACTGTAGAGGTCAGAGTCCTGGAGCTACTGTAGAGATCAGAGTCCTGGAGCTACTGTAGAGGCCAGAGTCCTGGAGCTACTGTAGAGGTCAGAGTCCTGGAGCTACTGTAGAGGCCAGAGTCCTGGAGCTACTGTAGAGGCCAGAGTCCTGGAGCTACTGTAGATATCAGAGTCCTGGAGCTACTGTAGGGGTCAGAGTTCTGGAGCTACGTTAGAGGTCAGAGTCCTGGAGCTACTGTAGAGGTCAGAGTCCTGGAGCTACTGTAGAGGTCAGAGTCATGGAGCTACTGTAGAGGCCAGAGTCCTGGAGCTACTGTAGAGGTCAGAGTCCTGGAGCTACTGTAGGGGTCAGAGTCCTGGAGCTACTGTAGATGTCAGAGTTCTGGAGCTACGTTAGAGGTCAGAGTCCTGGAGCTACTGTAGAGGTCAGAGTCCTGGAGCAACTGTAGAGATCAGAGTCCTGGAGCTACTGTAGAGGTCAGAGTTCTGGAGCTACTGTAGAGGTCAGAGTCCTGGAGCTACGGTAGAGGTCAGAGTCCTGGAGCTACGGTAGAGGTCAGAGTCCTGGAGCTACTGTAGAGGTCAGAGTCCTGGAGCTACTGTAGATGTCAGAGTCCTGGAGCTACTGTAGAGGTCAGAGTCCTGGAGCTACTGTAGAGGTCAGTCCTGGAGCTACTTTAGAGGTCAGAGTCCTGGAGCTACTGTAGAGGTCAGAGTCCTGGAGCTACTGTAGAGGTCAGAGTCCTGGAGCTACTGAAGAGGTCAGAGTCCTGGAGCTACTGTAGAGGTCAGAGTCCTGGAGCTACTGTAGAGATCAGAGTCCTGGAGCTACTGAAGAGGTCAGAGTCCTGGAGCTACTGTAGAGGTCAGAGTCCTGGAGCTACTGTAGAGGTCAGAGTCCTGGAGCTACTGTAGAGGTCAGAGTCCTGGAGCTACTGTAGAGGTCAGTCCTGGAGCTACTGTAGAGGTCAGAGTCCTGGAGCTACTGTAGAGGTCAGAGTCCTGGAGCTACTGTAGAGATCAGAGTCCTGGAGCTACTGTAGAGGCCAGAGTCCTGGAGCTACTGTAGAGGTCAGAGTCCTGGAGCTACTGTAGAGGTCAGAGTCCTGGAGCTACTGTAGAGGTCAGTCCTGGAGCTACTGTAGAGGTCAGAGTCCTGGAGCTACTGTAGAGGTCAGAGTCCTGGAGCTACTGTAGAGATCAGAGTCCTGGAGCTACTGTAGAGATCAGAGTCCTGGAGCTACTGTAGAGGCCAGAGTCCTGGAGCTACTGTAGAGGCCAGAGTCCTGGAGCTACTGTAGAGGTCAGAGTCCTGGAGCTACTGTAGAGGCCAGAGTCCTGGAGCTACTGTAGAGGCCAGAGTCCTGGAGCTACTGTAGATATCAGAGTCCTGGAGCTACTGTAGGGGTCAGAGTTCTGGAGCTACGTTAGAGGTCAGAGTCCTGGAGCTACTGTAGAGGTCAGAGTCCTGGAGCTACTGTAGAGGTCAGAGTCCTGGAGCTACTGTAGAGGTCAGAGTCCTGGAGCTACTGTAGAGGTCAGAGTCCTGGAGCTACGTTAGAGGTCAGAGTCCTGGAGCTACTGTAGAGGTCAGAGTCCTGGAGCTACTGTAGAGATCAGAGTCCTGGAGCTACTGTAGAGGTCAGAGTCCTGGAGCTACTGTAGAGGCCAGAGTCCTGGAGCTACTGTAGAGGTCAGAGTCCTGGAGCTACTGTAGAGGTCAGAGTCCTGGAGCTACTGTAGAGGTCAGAGTCCTGGAGCTACTGTAGAGGTCAGAGTCCTGGAGCTACTGTAGAGATCAGAGTCCTGGAGCTACTGTAGAGGTCAGAGTCCTGGAGCTACTGAAGAGGTCAGAGTCCTGGAGCTACTGAAGAGGTCAGAGTCCCACAGAGACAGGAGCTTTGTGGGTGACCTATCCTTAGTGTGTGGTTTCAAGAAGATCCTGAACTGATGCAGAGACAGGAGCTTTGTGGGTGACCTATCCTTAGTGTGTGGTTTCAAGAAGAACCTGAACTGATGCAGAGACAGGTACGTGAAGTACACCGAGGTCTCATCAGTGGTGCACCGACCAAAGAAAGCCATTCAGAGGCCTACAGAGAGAGACAAACCTCATAACCTTCAGTGGAGAGAGACAGCTCCACGTTGACTTTGCCCAGGCAGCCCGTATCTGAGCCCTATTTGTGGCCGTCCGCTCTCCATCCTGTCAGTACAGAGCCGTAATAGTGTGTCCTGTTCCTCCCTCTCACCTTAATACGTCCTAGTTCAAACTGAAAGATGCTGGGGCTGGTGGCCTGAGCGAACACAGCAGGGAACAGCTTGGTACTGGGCTCCACCTGCAGAGAGAGAACACAGAGACACAGCTATTAAAACACAGGATATGGTCAAATCACACCCTATTCCCAAAATAGAACACTACTGTTGACCAGAGCCCTATTCTCTATATAGAACACTACTTTAGACCAGACACCTATTCCCTATATAGAACACTACTTTAGACCAGAACCCTATTCCCTATATAGAACACTACTGTTGACCACAGCCCTATTCCCTATATAGAACACTACTGTTGACCAGAGCCCTATTCCCTATATAGAACACTACTGTTGACCAGGGCCCTATTCCCGATATAGAACACTATTTTTGACCAGGGCCCAATGTCAGAATAATAGTAGAGAGAACAATTTATTTCAGATTTGATTTCTTTCATCACATTCCCAGTGGGTCAGAAGTATACATGCACTCAATTAGTATTTGGTAGCATTGCCCTTAAATTGATGGACTTCATCGAACAAATCAAACATTTATTGTGGAACTGGGATTCCTGGGAGTGCATTCTGATGAAGATCATCAAAGTTAAGTGAAAGTTTATAATGCTATGTCTGACTTCTGTTGACTGCACAACATGGCGGATATCTGTTTGGCTGTTTTGTTGTCTGAGCGCTGTACTCGGATTATTGCATGCTTTATCGGTAAAGCTTTTTTGAAATCTGACACAGCGGTTGCATTAAGGAGAAGTATATCTAAAGTTCGATGTTTTACACTTGTATTTTCATCAACATTTATAATGTGTATTTCTGTAAATTGATGTGGCTCTCTGCAAAATCACTGGATGTTTTGGAACTACTGAACATAACACGCCAATGTAAACTCAGATTTTTTGGATATAAATATGAACTTTATCGAACAAAACATACATGTATTGTGTAACATGAAGTCCTATGAGTGTCATCTGATGAAGATCATCAAAGGTTAGTGAATCATTTTATCTCTATTTCTGCTTTTTGTGACTCCTCTCTTTGGCTGGAAAAATGGCTGTGTTTTTCTGTGACTAGGTGCTTACCTAACATAATCGTTTGGTGTGCTTTCGCCGTAAAGCCTTTTTGAAATAAGACACTGTGGCTGGATTAACGAGAAGTTTATCTTTAAAACGGTGTAAAATACTTGTATGAGGAATTTTAATTATGAGATTTTTGTTGTTTTGAATTTAGCTGCACTTTCACTGGCTATTGTTGAGGTGGGACGCTACCGTCCCGAATATCCCAGCGAGGTTTTTAAGGCAAAGGGTGGCTACTTTGAAGAATCTCAAATATAAAATATATTTTTGATTTCTTTAGCACTTTTTTGGTTACTCCATGATTCCATATGTGTTATTTCATAGTTTGATGTCTTCACTATTATTCTACAATGTAGAGAATAGTAAAAGTAAAGAAAAACCCTTGAATGAGTAGGTGTTCTAAAACATTTAACTGTAATGAAACATTTCTCATCAATCTTTTGACTTGTACTGTACACACGGTCTACATTGTCAACACATACAGTTGAAGTCGGAAGTTTACATACACATACAGCCAAATACATTTAAAATCAGTTTTTCACAATTCCTGATATTTAATCCCGTTTTAGGTCAGTTATGATCACCACTTTATTTTAAGAATGTGAAATGTCAGAATAATATTAGATAAAACGATTTATTTCAGATTTGATTTCTTTCATCACATTGCCAGTGGGTCAGAAGTTTATATACACTCAATTAGTATTTGGTAGCATTGCCCTTAAATTGGTAAAATGTGGTAAAATGTTTCAGGTAGCCTTCCACAAGCTTCCCACAATAGGTTGAGTGAATTTTGGCCCATTCCTCCTGACAGAGCTGGTGTAACTGAGTCAGGTTTGTCGGCCTCCTTGCTCGCACACACTTTTTCAGTTGTGCCCACAAATATTCTATAGGATTGAGATCAGAGCTTTGTGATGGCCACTCCAATACAGTGACTCTGTTGTCCTTAAGCCATTTTTCCACAACTTTGGAGGTATGCTTGGGGTCATTGTCCATTTGGAAGACCCATTTGCAGCAAAGCTTTAACTTCCTGACTGATGTCTTGAGATGTTGCTTCAATATATCCACATAATTTTCATACCTCATGATGCTATCTATTTTGTGAAGTGCACCAGTCCCTCTTGCATTAAAGCACCCCCACAACATGATGCTGCCACCCCCGTGCTTCACAGTTGGGATGGTGTTCTTCGGCCTGCAAGCCTCCCCCTTTTTCTTCCAAACATAACGATGGCCAAACAGTTCTATTTCTGTTATCAGACCAGAGTACATTTCTCCAAAAAGTACAATCTTTGTCCCCATGTGCAGTTGCAAAACCTAGTCAGGCTTTTTATAGGACTCATTTTACTGTGGATATAGACACTTTTGTACCTGTTTCCCCCAGCATTTTCACAAGGTCCTTTTTCTGTTGTTCTGGGATTGATTTGCACTTTTCGCACCAAAGTACGTACATATCTTGGAGACAGTCTCCTTCCTGAGCGGTATGACGACTGCATGGTCCCATGGTGTTTATACTTGCATATTATTGTTTGTGCAGATGAACGTGGTACCTTCAGACGTTTGGAAATTGCTCCCAAGGATGAACCAGACTTGGAGGTCTACAGTATTTTTTCTGAGTTCTTGGCTGATTTCCTTTGATTTTCCTATGATGTCAAGCAAAGAGGCACTGAGTTTGAAGGTAGGCCTTGAAATACATCCACAGTACACCTCCGATGACAATTAGCTTATCAGAAGCTTCTAAAGCCATGACATCGTCTTCTGGAATTTTCCAAGCTGTTTAAAGGCACAGTCCACTCAGTGTATGTAAACTTCAGACCCACTGGAACTGTGATACAGTGAAATATAAGTGAACTAATCTGTCTGTAAACAATTATTGGAAAAATGACTTGTGTCATGCACAAAGTAGATGTCCTAACCGACTTGACAAAACTATAGTTTGTTTACAAGAAATTTGTGGAGTGGTAGAAAAACAAGTTTTAATGACTCCAACCTAAGTGTATGTAAACTTTCGACTTCAACTGTATCTCTACATGGTCAACATTGTCAACACGTAGATAGATGGTCTACAGTCATGGCCAAAAGTTTTGAGAATGACACAAATATACATTTTCTCAAAGTTTGCTGCCTCAGTTTGTATGATGGCAATTTGCATATACTCCAGAATGTTATGAAGAGTGATCAGATGAATTGCAATTAATTGCAAAGTCCCTCTTTGCCATGCAAATGAACTGAATCCCCCAAAAACATTTCCACTGCATTTCAGCCCTGCCACAAAAGGACCAGCAGACATCATGCCAGTGATTCTCTCGTTAACACAGGTGTGAGTGCTGATGAGGACAAGGCTAGAGATCACTCTGTCAAGCTGATTGAGTTTGAATAACAGACTGGAAGCTACAAAAGGAGGGTGGTGCTTGGAATCATTGTTCTTCCTCTGTCAACCATGGGTACCTGCAAGGAAACACGTGCCGTCATCATTGCTTTGCACAAAAAAGGCCTTCACAGGCAAGGATATTGCTGCCAGTAAGATTGCACCTAAATCAACCATATCAGATCACCAAGAACATAAAGGAGAGCGGTTCAATTGTTGCGAAGAAGGCTTCAGGGCGCCCAAGAAAGCCCCAGGACCGTCTCCTAAAGTTGATTCAGCTGCGGGATCGGGGCACCACCAGTACAGAGCTTGCTCAGGAATGGCAGCAGGCAGGTGTGAGTGCATCTGCACGCACAGTGAGGCAAAGACTTGGAGATGGCCTGGTGTCAAGAAGGGCAGCAAAGAAGAAGCCTCTTCTCTCCAGGAAAAACATCAGGGACAGACTGATATTCTGCAAAAGGTCCAGGGATTGGACTGCTGAGGACTGGGGTAAAGTCATTTTCTCTGATGAATCCCCTTTCCGATTGTTTGGGGCATCCGGAAAAAAGCTTGTCCGGAGAAGACAAGGTGAGCGCTACCATCAGTCCTGCGTCATGCCAACAGTAAAGCATCCTGAGACCATTCATGTGTGGGGTTGCTTCTCAGCCAAGGGAGAGGGCTCACCATTTTGCCTAAGAACACAGCCATGAATAAAGAATGGTACCAACACATCCTCCGAGAGCAACTTCTCCCAACCATCCAGGAACAGTTTGGTGACTAACAATGCCTTTTCCAGCATGATGTAGCACCTTGCCATACAGCAATTGTGATAACTAAGTGGCTCGAGGAACAAACCATTGATATTTTGGTTCCATCGCCAGGAAACTCCCCAGACCTTAATCCCATTGAGAACTTATGGTCAATCCTCAAGAGGCGGGTGGACAAACAAAAACCCACAAATTCTGACAAACTCCAAGCATTGATTATGCAAGAATGGGCTGCCATCAGTCAGGATGTGGCCCAGAAGTTAATTGACAGCATGCCAGGGCGGATTGCAGAGGTCTTGAAGGGTCAACACTGCAAATATTGACTCTTTGCATCAACTTCATGTAATTGTCAATAAAAGCCTTTGACACTCATGAAATGCTTGTAATTATACTTCAGTGTTCCATAGTAACATCTGACAAAAATATCTAAAGACACTGAAGCAGAAAACTTTGTGAAAATTATATTTGTGTCATTCTCAAAACTTTTGGCTACGACTGTAAATGGTCAACATTGTCAGCAAAGAGTGTCTGCTAAATGACTCAGTGACTGTAAGTGTCTGAATCAGAGCGTCTGCTAAATGACTCACTGACTGTAAGTGACTCTGGTTCAGACCGTCTGCTAAATGACTCACTGACTGTAAGTGACTCTGGATCAGACCGTCTGCTAAATGACTCACTGACTGTAAGTGACTCTGGATCAGACCATCTGATAAATGACTCACTGACTGTAAGTGACTCTGAATCAGAGCGTCTGCTAAATGACTCACTGACTGTAAGTGACTCTGGATCAGACCGTCTGCTAAATGACTCACTGACTGTAAGTGACTCTGAATCAGAGCGTCTGCTAAATTACTCACTGACTGTAAGTGACTCTGGATCAGACCGTCTGCTAAATGACTCACTGACTGTAAGTGACTCTGAATCAGAGTGTCTGCTAAATGACTCAATGACTGTAAGTGACTCTGAATCAGAGCGTCTGCTAAATGACTCACTGACTGTAAGTGACTCTGGATCAGACCGACTGCTAAATGACTATCATGTAAGTGTAGCAATAGGAGGTTGATGACCATGTGGTACCAGCGCTGTGTCTCCACCTGGTAGTATGTGCTGAGCTCCTTCCCGTTGGCAGTGAAGGTTAGCAGTCCGTTAACTGTGTCCACCAGACATCCAATCTCCAGACCGTTGTTGTTCCGGCCCTGACCAGGACTCGTACTCTCTCCAGCCCACACCATGTAGCAGTTACTACGCTTGATGCTATAGACAGAGACAGAGACAGCAGTTACTACGCTTGATGCTATAGACAGAGACAGCAGTTACTACGCTTGATGCTATAGACAGAGACAGCAGTTACTACGCTTGATGCTATAGACAGAGACAGCAGTTACTACGCTTGATGCTATAGACAGAGACAGCAGTTACTACGCTTGATGCTATAGACAGAGACAGTAGTTACTACGCTTGATGCTATAGACAGAGACAGTAGTTACTACGCTTGATGCTATAGACAGAGACAGCAGTTAATATGCTTGATGCTATAGACAGAGACAGTAGTTACTACGCTTGATGCTATAGACAGAGACAGCAGTTACTACGCTTGATGCTATAGACAGAGACAGCAGTTACTACGCTTGATGCTATAGACAGAGACAGTAGTTACTACGCTTGATGCTATAGACAGAGACAGCAGTTACTATGCTTGATGCTATAGACAGAGACAGCAGTTACTACGCTTGATGCTATAGACAGAGACAGCAGTTACTACGCTTGATGCTATAGACAGAGACAGAGACAGCAGTTACTACGCTTGATGCTATAGACAGAGACAGAGACAGTAGTTACTACGCTTGATGCTATAGACAGAGACAGCAGATACTACGCTTGATGCTATAGACAGAGACAGTAGTTACTACGCTTGATGCTATAGACAGAGACAGCAGTTACTACGCTTGATGCTATAGACAGAGACAGTAGTTACTACACTTGATGCTATAGACAGAGACAGCAGTTACTACGCTTGATGCTATAGACAGAGACAGAGACAGCAGTTACTACGCTTGATGCTATAGACAGAGACAGAGACAGTAGTTACTACGCTTGATGCTATAGACAGAGACAGCAGATACTACGCTTGATGCTATAGACAGAGACAGTAGTTACTACGCTTGATGCTATAGACAGAGACAGCAGTTACTACGCTTGATGCTATAGACAGAGACAGTAGTTACTACACTTGATGCTATAGACAGAGACAGCAGTTACTACGCTTGATGCTATAGACAGAGACAGCAGTTACTACGCTTGATGCTATAGACAGAGACAGCAGTTACTACGCTTGATGATATAGACAGAGACAGCAGTTACTACGCTTGATGCTATAGACAGAGACAGCAGTTACTACGCTTGATGCTATAGACAGAGACAGCAGTTACTACGATTGATGCTATAGACAGAGACAGCAGTTACTACGCTTGATGCTATAGACAGAGACAGTAGTTACTACGCTTGATGCTATAAACAGAGACAGCAGTTACTACGCTTGATGCTATAGACAGAGACAGCAGTTACTACGCTTGATGCTATAGACAGAGACAGCAGTTACTACGCTTGATGCTATAGACAGAGACAGCAGTTACTACGCTTGATGCTATAGACAGAGACAGCAGTTACTATGCTTGATGCTATAGACAGAGGCAGCAGTTACTACGCTTGATGCTATAGACAGAGACAGCAGTTACTACGCTTGATGCTATAGACAGAGACAGCAGTTACTACGCTTGATGCTATAGACAGAGACAGTAGTTACTACGCTTGATGCTATAGACAGAGACAGCAGTTACTATGCTTGATGCTATAGACAGAGACAGCAGTTACTACGCTTGATGCTATAGACAGAGACAGCAGTTACTACGCTTGATGCTATAGACAGAGACAGAGACAGTAGTTACTACGCTTGATGCTATAGACATAGACAGTAGTTACTACGCTTGATGCTATAGACATAGACAGTAGTTACTACGCTTGATGCTATAGACAGAGACAGTAGTTACTACGCTTGATGCTATAGACAGAGACAGCAGTTACTACGCTTGATACTATAGACAGAGACAGTAGTTACTACACTTGATGCTATAGACAGAGACAGAGACAGTAGTTACTACGCTTGATGCTATAGACAGAGACAGCAGTTACTACGCTTGATGCTATAGACAGAGACAGCAGTTACTACGCTTGATGCTATAGACAGAGACAGAGACAGCAGTTACTACGCTTGATGCTATAGACAGACAGTAGTTACTACGCTTGATGCTATAGACAGAGACAGAGACAGCAGTTACTACGCTTGATGCTATAGACAGAGACAGAGACAGTAGTTACTACGCTTGATGCTATAGACAGAGACATAGACAGTAGTTACTACCCTTGATACTATAGACGGAGATAGATACAGTAGTTACTACGCTTGATGCTATAGACAGAGACAGCAGTTACTACGCTTGATGCCATAGACAGAGACATAGACAGTAGTTACTACGCTTGATGCTATAGACAGAGACAGCAGTTACTACGCTTGATGCTATAGACAGAGACAGCAGTTACTACGCTTGATTCTATAGACAGAGACAGTATTTACTACGCTTGATGCTATAGACAGAGACAGCAGTTACTACGCTTGATGCTATAGACAGATACAGCAGTTACTACGCTTGATGCTATAGACAGAGACAGCAGTTACTACGCTTGATTCTATAGACAGAGACAGTAGTTACTACGCTTGATGCTATAGACAGAGAAAGTAGTTACTACGCTTGATGCTATAGACAGAGACAGAGACAGTAGTTACTACGCTTGATGCTATAGACAGAGACAGCAGTTACTACGCTTGATGCTATAGACAGAGACAGCAGTTACTACGCTTGATTCTATAGACAGAGACAGTAGTTACTACGCTTGATGCTATAGACAGAGACAGCAGTTACTACGCTTGATGCTATAGACAGAGACAGCAGTTACTACGCTTGATGCTATAGACAGAGACAGCAGTTACTACGCTTGATGCTATAGACAGAGACAGCAGTTACTACGCTTGATGCTATAAACAGAGACAGCAGTTACTACGCTTGATGCTATAGACAGAGACAGCAGTTACTACGCTTGATGCTATAGACAGAGACAGTAGTTACTACGCTTGATGCTATAGACAGAGACAGCAGTTACTACGCTTGATACTATAGACAGAGACAGTAGTTACTACACTTGATGCTATAGACAGAGACAGAGACAGTAGTTACTACGCTTGATGCTATAGACAGAGACAGCAGTTACTACGCTTGATGCTATAGACAGAGACAGCAGTTACTACGCTTGATGCTATAGACAGAGACAGAGACAGCAGTTACTACGCTTGATGCTATAGACAGAGACAGTAGTTACTACGCTTGATGCTATAGACAGAGACAGAGACAGCAGTTACTACGCTTGATGCTATAGACAGAGACAGAGACAGTAGTTACTACGCTTGATGCTATAGACAGAGACATAGACAGTAGTTACTACCCTTGATACTATAGACGGAGATAGATACAGTAGTTACTACGCTTGATGCTATAGACAGAGACAGAGACAGTAGTTACTACGCTTGATGCTATAGACAGAGACAGATACAGTAGTTACTACGCTTGATGCTATAGACAGAGACAGAGACAGTAGTTACTACGCTTGATGCTATAGACAGAGACAGAGACAGTAGTTACTACGCTTGATGCTATAGACAGAGACAGCAGTTACTACGCTTGATGCCATAGACAGAGACATAGACAGTAGTTACTACGCTTGATGCTATAGACAGAGACAGCAGTTACTACGCTTGATGCTATAGACAGAGACAGCAGTTACTACGCTTGATTCTATAGACAGAGACAGTATTTACTACGCTTGATGCTATAGACAGAGACAGCAGTTACTACGCTTGATGCTATAGACAGATACAGCAGTTACTACGCTTGATGCTATAGACAGAGACAGCAGTTACTACGCTTGATTCTATAGACAGAGACAGTAGTTACTACGCTTGATGCTATAGACAGAGAAAGTAGTTACTACGCTTGATGCTATAGACAGAGACAGAGACAGTAGTTACTACGCTTGATGCTATAGACAGAGACAGCAGTTACTACGCTTGATGCTATAGACAGAGACAGCAGTTACTACGCTTGATTCTATAGACAGAGACAGTAGTTACTACGCTTGATGCTATAGACAGAGACAGCAGTTACTACGCTTGATGCTATAGACAGAGACAGCAGTTACTACGCTTGATGCTATAGACAGAGACAGCAGTTACTACGCTTGATGCTATAGACAGAGACAGCAGTTACTACGTTTGATGCTATAAACAGAGACAGCAGTTACTACGCTTGATGCTATAAACAGAGACAGCAGTTACTACGCTTGATGCTATAGACAGAGACAGCAGTTACTACGCTTGATGCTATAGACAGAGACAGCAGTTACTACGCTTGATGCTATAGACAGAGACAGCAGTTACTACGCTTGATGCTATAGACAGAGACAGAGACAGTAGTTACTATGCTTGATGCCATAGACAGAGACAGTAGTTACTACGCTTGATGCTATAGACAGAGACAGTAGTTACTACGCTTGATGCTATAGACAGAGACAGCAGTTACTACGCTTGATACTATAGACAGAGACAGTAGTTACTACACTTGATGCTATAGACAGAGACAGAGACAGTAGTTACTACGCTTGATGCTATAGACAGAGACAGCAGTTACTACGCTTGATGCTATAGACAGAGACAGAGACAGCAGTTACTACGCTTGATGCTATAGACAGAGACAGAGACAGTAGTTACTACACTTGATGCTATAGACAGAGACAGAGACAGTAGTTACTACGCTTGATGCTATAGACAGAGACAGCAGTTACTACGCTTGATGCTATAGACAGAGACATAGACAGTAGTTACTACCCTTGATACTATAGACGGATATAGATACAGTAGTTACTACGCTTGATGCTATAGACAGAGACAGAGACAGCAGTTACTACGCTTGATGCTATAGACAGAGATAGATACAGTAGTTACTACGCTTGATGCTATAGACAGAGACAGAGACAGTAGTTACTACGCTTGATGCTATAGACAGAGACAGTAGTTACTACACTTGATGCTATAGACAGAGACAGAGACAGCAGTTACTACGCTTGATGCTATAGACAGAGACAGCAGTTACTACGCTTGATGCTATATACAGAGACAGAGACAGCAGTTACTACGCTTGATGCTATAGACAGAGACAGTAGTTACTACGCTTGATGCTATAGACAGAGACAGAGACAGCAGTTACTACGCTTGATGCTATAGACAGAGACAGTAGTTACTACGCTTGATGCTATAGACAGAGACAGAGACAGTAGTTACTACACTTGATGCTATAGACAGAGACAGAGACAGTAGTTACTACGCTTGATGCTATAGACAGAGACAGTAGTTACTACGCTTGATGCTATAGACAGAAACAGAGACAGCAGTTACTACGCTTGATGCTATAGACAGAGACAGAGACAGTAGTTACTACGCTTGATGCTATAGACAGAGACAGAGACAGCAGTTACTACGCTTGATGCTATAGACAGAGACAGCAGTTACTACGCTTGATGCTATATACAGAGACAGTAGTTACTACGCTGGATGCTATAGACAGAGACAGAGACAGTAGTTACTACGCTTGATGCTATAGACAGAGACAGTAGTTACTACGCTTGATGCTATAGACAGAGACAGAGACAGCAGTTACTACGCTTGATGCTATAGACAGAGACAGTAGTTACTACGCTTGATGCTATAGACAGAGACAGAGACAGTAGTTACTGCGCTTGATGCTATAGACAGAGACAGAGACAGTAGTTACTACGCTTGATGCTATAGACAGAGACAGCAGTTACTACGCTTGATGCTATAGACAGAGACAGTAGTTACTACGCTTGATGCTATAAACAGAGACAGTAGTTACTACACTTGATGCTATAGACAGAGACAGCAGTTACTACGCTGGATGTTATAGACAGAGACAGAGACAGCAGTTACTACGCTTGATGCTATAGACAGAGACATAGACAGTAGTTACTACGCTTGATACTATAGACAGAGAGAGAGACACTTCACAATCATCGTTTTACAGTACAACCACAACCATAAAAGAAGAAACATTTGATATGTGAAATTCAAAATAGTCCAACCACATAAGAAGCATAGTATGAGTAAGACGAGCAGGATATTTGAGTATCAGTTCTGATTGAGTCTGAACACAGGACCATGTGTGTGTGTGTGTGTGTGTGTGACGTGTGTGTGTCCTCAGCTTGACCCCAGGACCCCCCAGATATCTGACCTCTCGTGAACTTTGCCCTTCTCGTCTCCCAGGGTTACGGTGACGGTGCGGACCTTTTGGAGGTCGAAGGCCATGTCGTACTGGTGGAAGTCAGAGGTCACCCAGCCAACCCACACACTGCTGGGCTCCTGACCTGGGAAGATCCTCACTGAGTAGTAGTACTGGGGAGAGACCATGGACATATAGGGTTCTATTAGGTTATAAAGGGTTATAGGGTTATTTTGGGTTATAAACGGCTATAAAGTGTTATATAAGGTTACATAGGGTTATAAAGGGCTATATAGGGTTATAAAGGGCTATATAGGGTTATAAAGAGTTATAAAAGGTTATAAATGGTTATATAGGTTTATAAAGGGTTTAAAAGGTTATATAGGGTTATAAAGTGTTATATAAGGTTACATAGGGTTATAAAGGGCTATATAGGGTTTAAAGGGCTATATAGGGTTATAAAGAGTTATAAAAGGTTATAAATGGTTATATAGGTTTATAAAGGGTTGTAAAAGGTTATATAGGGTTATAAAGTGTTATATAAGGATACATAGGGTTATAAAGGGCTATATAGGGTTATAAAGGGTTATAAAGGGTTATGAAGGGCTATAAAGGGTTATAAAGGGCTATATAGGGTTATAAAGCGTTATAAAGGCTTATATAGGGTTATCTTAGGATATAAAGGGATATATATATATATATATGGTTATATAGGGTTATAAAGGGATATATATGTTATATAGGGTTATATAGGGTTATAAGGGGTAATATAAGGTTACATAGGGTTATAAAGGGCTATATAAGGTTATCTTAGGTTATAAAGGGTTATATATGGTTATAAGGGGTTATATATAAGGTCACATAGGGTTATAAAGGGCTATATAGGGTTATCTTAGGATATAAAGGGTTATAAAGGGTTATGTGGGGTTAAATTAGATTATATAGGGTAATATAGGGTTATATTAGGTTAAACATTGTTATATTAGGTTATGTCGGGTTACATAGGGTTATAATGGGTTATATAAGGTTATAAAGGATTATACAAGGTTATAAGGTTATAATGGGTTATATAAGGTTATAAAGGGTTATATTAGGGTATAAAGGGTTATATTAGGTTATAAAGGGTTATATTAGGTTATAAGGGGTTATAAAGGGTTATATTAGGTTATAAAGGGTTATATTAGGTTATAAAGGGTTATATTAGTTTATAAAGGGTTACATAGGGTAATACATAGGTTATAATGGGTTATGTAAGGTTATAAAGGGTTATATTAGGGTATAAAGGGTTATATTAGGTTAGAAAGTGTTATAAAGGCTCATATATGGTTATATTAGACTATAAAGGATTATACAAGGTTATAAAGGGTTATATTAAGTTATAAAGTGTTATATTAGGTTATAAAGGGTTATATTAAGTTATAAAGGGTTATATTAGGTTATAAAGGGTTACATAGGGTAATACATAGGTTATAATGGGTTATATAAGGTTATAAATGGTTATATTAGGTTATAAAGGGTTACATAGAGTAATACATATGTTATATAGGGTTATATAAGGTTATAAAGGGTTATATTAGGTTATAAAGGATTATACAAGGTTATAAAGGGTTATATTAAGTTATAAAGGGCAATATTAGGTTATAAAGGGTTATATTAGGTTATAAAGGGTTATATTAAGTTATAAAGGGTTATATAATGTTATAAAGGGTTACATAGGGTAATACATGGGTTATAATGGGTTATATAAGGTTATAAATGGTTATATTAGGCTATAAAGGGTTATATTAGGTTATAAAGGGTTATATTAGGTTATAAAGGGCTATATTATGTTATAAAGGGTTATATTAGGTTATAAAGGGTTATATTAGGTTATAAAGGTTTATATTAGGTTATAAAGGGTTATATAAGGTTAATGCAAACACAAATATACAACCAGTAGTAGTTGGACTGGAGAGGATGAGGACACTTGTTTTTCAGGAATTAAATGTGGAGTACATTGGAAGAGGCCAATACAAAGTAACGACATGCTACTTTTGGCTCTTACACACAATGCACCAAAACATGGCTGTCGATCAACAGTCTGTGTTACAGCACGGGAAGATATCATTCAGGTGATATGTGAAATACTGTATCTAGCGTCAAACAGAGGCAATCCAACATGTTCTTACAGTGGAGGTCTGCATGAAGAAGTCAAGGTCATCCCTGTCAGCTAACACCTCCTCTGATAGACGGGCCGAAGAGTTACTGCTGGTCAACTCTGGCTTGGTCCTCTTCAACATGAATCTAAACACACACAGAGAGAGAGACATAACTACAACTCTGAAAACAACCTGAACCTGACACACAGAGAGACAGGGAGACACAGAGAGAGAGAGAGAGAGAGAGAGAGAGAGACAGAGACAGACAGAGACACAGAGAGAGACAGAGAGAGAGAGACAGAGAGAGAGAGATACAGAGAGACAGAGAGGGACAGAGAGACAGAGAAACAGAGAGAGAGAGAGACAGAGACAGAGACACAAAGAGAGAGAGAGAGACAGAAAGAGACAGAGAGAGAGACAGAAAGAGACAGAGAGAGAGAAAGAGACAGAGAGAGACATATACACAGAGAGAGACAGAGAGTGAAAGAATGAGAGAGAGAGACAGAGAGAGAGATAGAGGGAGAGAGAGAGAGAGAGAGAGAGAAAGAGACAGAGAGAGAGACAGAGAGAGAGAGAGAAAAGAGAGAGAGACAGAGAGAGAGAGAGACAGAGAAAGACAGAGAGAGACAGAGAGAGAGAGAGAGAGAGACAGAGAGAGAGAGAGAGAGAGAGAGAGATAGAGAGAGACAGAGAGAGAGAGTGAAAGAATGAGAGAGATAGACAGATGGACAGAGAGAGAGGGAGAGAGAGAGATAGAGAGAGAGGGAGAGAGAGAGAGAGTGAGAGAGAGAGAGAGAGACAGAGCGAGACAGAGAGAGAGACAGAGAGAGAGAGAGAGAGAGAGAGAGAGAGAGAGAGGGGGGGGGAGAGAGAGAGAGAGAGGAGAGAGAGAGGAGAGAAAGAGGAGAGACAGCAGAACACAGCCAGGGTTGGGGTCAATGCCATTTAAATTCCAGTCCATTCAGAAAGTAAGCCAAATGTTTTTAAATCCTAATTGAAAAGCATTGGAAGATAAATGTAATGGGCAATAAACTGGGCTTCCTGAATTTACTGGAATTGACCCCAAACCAGCCGACAGCAAGAGGCAGAGCCTAATACAGATTATATGGGGTTAATTCATTACTGTGTATATATATATATGGGGTTAATTCATTACTGTGTATATATATATAAATATATATATATATATATATATATGGTGTTAATATAGCTGAGACATGTTGAACTATAGTGGTGGTATTGAGGCCCTCATTCGACTCTAATGCCGACTATATGGGCTTAATATAGCTGAGACATGTTGAACTATAGCAGTGGTATTGAGGCCCTCATTCGACTCTAATGCCGACTATATGGGCTTAATATAGCTGAGACATGTTGAACTATAGCAGTGGTATTGAGGCCCTGCATTCGACTCTAATGCCGACTATATGGGGTTAATATAGCTGAGACATGTTGAACTATAGTGGTGGTATTGAGGCCCTCATTAGACTCTAATGCCGACTATATGGGGTTAATATAGCTGAGACATGTTGAACTATAGTGGTGGTATTGAGGCCCTCATTCGACTCTAATGCCGACTATATGGGGTTAATATAGCTGAGACATGTTGAACTATAGTGGTGGTATTGAAGCCCTCATTCGACTCTAATGCAGGCTCCTCTTGTACAGCTTCGGTACTGAATGGTTGACATATAGCTGTATGACAGAGAGACCAAGGACAGAGGCAGGCAGGTGATGGACTATAACTAGGACCCAGAGTTTTCCCTGGTCCTAACTATAATCTACAAACCTCTGCTTTAACGTGGAGGGTTTCTCCTGGTTGTAGTCTTTGTGGTTGTTGAACTGGTCCCTCTCCTTGTCCAGGCTGGAGCCCAGGGTGCAGTGGGCAGACTTCGTCAACACCTGAGGAGAAGAGGAAACCAACTGGAACATCAAACAAATATTACAACGACTACAACAACAAAAAGGTACATTTCTAGAAATGTTCCCTCTAATGTTTTTTTTTTTTAATCGGTCAGCGAGCAGATTTCAGATCTGTTGAGCGAACGACTTGAACCTGGTTGAATGTTCTGTAACTTCCACCGTACGTTTACTGTGAACAGGGTTAATATAGTACATTTAAAGCAGGTACAGCCTCACTGGCCAATCACGTTACTGTGGCTATTTCATCATAATGTGGGCCGACCACAGTGGCCTACCAGAGTGGTCTACCATAGTGGCCTACCACAGTGGTCTACCAGAGTGGTCTACCAGAGTGGTCTACCAGAGTGGTCTACCATAGTGGCCTACCAGAGTGGTCTACCATAGTGGCCTACCAGAGTGGCCTACCATAGTGGCCTACCACAGTGGTCTACCATAGTGGCCTACCACAGTGGCCTACCAGAGAGGCCTACCACAGTGGTCTACCATAGTGGCCTACCACAGTGGCCTACCATAGTGGCCTACCACAGTGGTCTACCATAGTGGCCTACCACAGTGGCCTACCAGAGAGGCCTACCACAGTGGTCTACCATAGTGGCCTACCACAGTGGCCTACCATAGTGGCCTACCATAGTGGCCTACCACAGTGGTCTACCATAGTGGCCTACCACAGTGGCCTACCAGAGAGGCCTACCACAGTGGTCTACCATAGTGGCCTACCACAGTGGTCTACCAGAGTGGTCTACCATAGTGGCCTACCAGAGTGGCCTACCATAGTGGTCTACCATAGTGACCTACCAGAGTGGCCTACCACAGTGGCCTACCACAGTGGCCTACCAGAGAGTCCTACCACAGTGGTCTACCATAGTGGCCTACCATAGTGGCCTACCATAGTGGCCTACCAGAGTGGCCTACAGGAGTGGCCTACCACAGTGGCCTACCATAGTGGCCTACCATAGTGGCCTACCACAGTGGCCTACCAGAGAGGCCTACCAGAGTGGTCTACCATAGTGGCCTACCAGAGTGGTCTACCATAGTGGCCTACCAGAGTGGCCTACCACAGTGGCCTACCATAGTGGCCTACCACAGTGGCCTACCAGAGTGGTCTACCATAGTGGCCTACCAGAGAGGCCTACCACAGTGGTCTACCATAGTGGCCTACCACAGTGGCCTACCATAGTGGTCTACCACAGTGGCCTACCAGAGAGGCCTACCACAGTGGTCTACCATAGTGGCCTACCACAGTGGTCTACCAGAGTGGTCTACCATAGTGGCCTACCATAGTGGCCTACCATAGTGGCCTACCATAGTGGCCTACCAGAGTGGCCTACCACAGTGGCCTACCATAGTGGCCTACCACAGTGGCCTACCAGAGAGGCCTACCACAGTGGTCTACCATAGTTGCCTACCACATTGGTCTACCAGGGAGGCCTACCATAGTGGCCTACCACAGTGGTCTACCATAGTGGCCTACCATAGTGGCCTACCATAGTGGCCTACCATAGTGGCCTACCATAGTGGTCTACCATAGTGGCCTACCACAGTGGCCTACCACAGTGGCCTACCAGAGAGGCCCACCAGAGAGGCCTACCAGAGAGTTCTACCAGAGTCGCCTACCAGAGAGGCCTATCAGAGAGGCCTACCAGAGAGGATGTGAACAAATGATCTATAACTGGACTAATAACTCACTCACTAGCAAAGGATATGAACAAATTATCTATAACTGGGCTGATAACTCACTCACTAGCAAAGGATATGAACAACATGTGCCCACGTGGCTGCATGCAGCTCTCACTTTGATCTCAAAACAAGCACATCTACCCACGACCGCTCACGCTGTAAACACAGTCCAGTTTGTCTACCCACGACCGCTCATGCTGTAAACACAGTCCAGTTCATCTACCCACGACCGCTCACGCTGTAAACACAGTCCAGTTCATCTACCCACGACCGCTCATGCTGTAAACACAGTCCAGTTCATCTACCCACGACCGCTCACGCTGTAAACACAGTCCAGTTCGTCTACCCACGACCGCTCATGCTGTAAACACAGTCCAGTTCATCTACCCACGACCGCTCATGCTGTAAACACAGTCCAGTTCATCTACCCACGACCGCTCACGCTGTAAACACAGTCCAGTTCGTCTACCCACGACCGCTCATGCTGTAAACACAGTCCAGTTCATCTACCCACGACCGCTCACGCTGTAAACACAGTCCAGTTCGTCTACCCACGACCGCTCATGCTGTAAACACAGTCCAGTTCATCTACCCACGACCGCTCACGCTGTAAACACAGTCCAGTTCATCTACCCACGACCGCTCATGCTGTAAACACAGTCCAGTTCATCTACCCACGACCGCTCACGCTGTAAACACAGTCCAGTTCATCTACCCACGACCGCTCATGCTGTAAACACAGTCCAGTTCATCTACCCACGACCGCTCATGCTGTAAACACAGTCCAGTTCATCTACCCACGACCGCTCACGCTGTAAACACAGTCCAGTTCATCTACCCACGACCGCTCATGCTGTAAACACAGTCCAGTTCATCTACCCACGACCGCTCACGCTGTAAACACAGTCCAGTTCATCTACCCACGACCGCTCATGCTGTAAACACAGTCCAGTTCATCTACCCACGACCGCTCATGCTGTAAACACAGTCCAGTTCATCTACCCACGACCGCTCACGCTGTAAACACAGTCCAGTTCATCTTCCCACGACCGCTCACGCTGTAAACACAGTCCAGTTCATCTATTCACGACCGCTCATGCTGTAAACACAGTCCAGTTCATCTACCCACGACCGCTCATGCTGTAAACACAGTCCAGTTCATCTACCCACGACCGCTCATGCTGTAAACACAGTCCAGTTCATCTACTCACAACCACTCATGCTGTAAACACATTCCAGTTCATCTACCCACGACCGCTCATGCTGTAAACACAGTACAGTTCAAAGTAAATGGCACAGATCCATATATGGCAATGGTCTATTTGCATATAGGCCTACTGCATCTCTGATTGGTTACGGTGCACCGGTCTGTGTCGAGAAGGGGCCTGAGTCGTGCATGTCAATGCAATAGAATCCCACTGCGATGCTCTCTGCCTAACTCTTGCATAGTTCGTTTTGTTTTTGGTACATTGCATTGAAAGAGGCTAATATTGGGTTGATTTGATCATAATTACCACAGTAAAGGGACACGTTGATAGTGTTAACTAAAAGAGAAAACTCTGCGTGAAGCTCAATCTCCTGCTTCTCTGCAGTCCCGGGGGAGCTGTGCACTCGCACAGCTTAGAGGGAACAACTTGTGTGTATTAAATGTATGTAGATATTAATAACGTTTTCCTCCTAAGAGGGGAGAGGGAGGTTGGACGAGACAGAAGGAGACAGGAGGAGACAGGAGGAGACAGAGACAGAATGAGACAGAAGGAGACGAAGGAGACAGAAGGAGACAGAAGGAGACGGAGACAGAATGAGACAGAAGGAGACAGAAGGAGACAGGAGGATACGGAGGAGATGGAAGGAGAGGGAGACATAAGGAGACAGAAGGAGTCAGAGACAGAATGAGACAGAAGCAGACAGAGACAGGAGACAGAAGGAGAAGGAGACAGAAGGAGACAGGAGGATACGGAGGAGACGGAAGGAGAGGGAGACAGAAGGAGACGGAAGGAGACAGAAGGAGACAGAAGGAGAAGGAGACAGAAGGAGACAGAAAGAGACGGAAGGAGAAGGAGACAGAAGGAGAAGGAGACAGAAGGAGACGGAAGGAGACAGAAGGAGAAGGAGACAGAAGGAGACGGAAGGAGACAGAAGGATACGGAGGAGACGGAGGGAGAGGGAGACAGGAGATGGAAGGAGACGGAAGGAGATAGAAGGAGACAGAATGAGAAGGAAGGAGACGGAAGGAGAGGGAGACAGAATGAGATGGAAGGAGACAGAATGAGACGGAAGGAGACGGAAGGAGAGAGAAGGAGACAGAATGAGAAGGAAGAAGACAGAAGGAGAGGGAGACAGAAGGAGATGGAAGGAGACGGAAGGAGACAGAAGGAGACGGAAGGAGACGGAATGAGACGGAAGGAGAGAGAAAGAGACAGAAGGAGACAGAGACAGAAGGAGACGGAAAGAGACAGAAGGAGACAGAAGGAGAGAGTGAATTTAGTGACTTCATCATCAGCACCTCGAAGTCGGACACGGTCTCAAAGTCGTCCAGGTCTTTCTTAGAGGAGAAGGAGAAGCCCCCGCCAGACTGTAGCGTCCCACCAGGTGACTTGGCCAGCACCTCGTTACACTCAATAGGCATGCTGAGGCGATAGAAGGTGATGTCTGGGTTACTGTTCTGGGAGCCGAACGACCTCTGGGTGACCTTGAGACACGGGAAAGTCTCCACGGTGCCGTCCATCCTCGTGACCTTTTAGAAAGACCAGACGACACAGGGAACAGGGCATTATGGGGGAGTCATTTGGTTGAATAGCCATTCGATACCAGGTCAACATAGGTCTGTGGGTATGGGTAAAGCACTAGACAAATCCTTGGAACTATTATCATTAATATCAATTTTTATAGGTTATCAACATAGCACAGGTTTGTGTCAAGAACTGCAACGCTGCTGGGTTTTTCACGCTCAACAGTTTCCTGTGTGTATCAAGAATGGTCCACCACCCAAAGGACATCCAGCCGACTTGACACAACTGTTGGGGAAGCATTAGAGTCAACATGGGCCAGCATCCCTGTGTAACGCTTTAGACACCTTGTAGAGTCAACATGGGCCAGCATCCCTGTGGAACGCTTTAGACACCTTGTAGAGTCAACATGGGCCAGCATCCCTGTGGAACGCTTTAGACACCTTGTAGAGTCAACATGGGCCAGCATCCCTGTGGAACGCTTTAGGCACCTTGTAGAGTCAACATGGGCCAGCATCCCTGTGGAACGCTTTAGACACCTTGTAGAGTCAACATGGGCCAGCATCCCAGTGGAACGCTTTAGACACCTTGTAGAGTCAACATGGGGCAGCATCCCAGTGGAACGCTTTGGACACCTTGTAGAGTCAACATGGGCCAGCATCCCTGTGGAACGCTTTAGACACCTTGTAGAGTCAACATGGGCCAGCATCCCAGTGGAACGCTTTAGACACCTTGTAGAGTCAACATGGGCCAGCATCCCTGTGGAACGCTTTGGACACCTTGTAGAGTCAACATGGTCCAGCATCCCAGTGGAACGCTTTGGACACCTTGTAGAGTCAACATGGGCCAGCATCCCTGTGGAACGCTGTGGACACCTTGTAGAGTCAACATGGTCCAGCATCCCAGTGGAACGCTTTGGACACCTTGTAGAGTCAACATGGGCCAGCATCCCTGTGGAACGCTTTGGACACCTTGTAGAGTCAACATGGGCCAGCATCCCTGTGGAACGCTTTGGACACCTTGTAGAGTCAACATGGTCCAGCATCCCAGTGGAACGCTTTGGACACCTTGTAGAGTCAACATGGGCCAGCATCCCTGTGGAACGCTTTGGACACCTTGTAGAGTCAACATGGTCCAGCATCCCAGTGGAACGCTTTGGACACCTTGTAGAGTCAACATGGGCCAGCATCCCTGTGGAACGCTTTGGACACCTTGTAGAGTCAACATGGGCCAGCATCCCTGTGGAACGCTTTGGACACCTTGTAGAGTCAACATGGTCCAGCATCCCTGTGGAACGCTTTGGACACCTTGTAGAGTCAACATGGGCCAGCATCCCTGTGGAACGCTTTGGACACCTTGTAGAGTCAACATGGTCCAGCATCCCTGTGGAACGCTTTGGACACCTTGTAGAGTCAACATGGGCCAGCATCCCTGTGGAACACTTTGGACACCTTGTAGAGTCAACATGGACCAGCATCCCTGTGGAACACTTTGGACACCTTGTAGAGTCAACATGGGCCAGCATCCCTGTGGAACGCTTTGGACACCTTGTAGAGTCAACATGGACCGGCATCCCTGTGGAACACTTTGGACACCTTGTAGAGTCAACATGGACCAGCATCCCTGTGGAATGCTTTGGACACCTTGTAGAGTCAACATGGGCCAGCATCCCTGTGGAACGCTTTGGACACCTTGTAGAGTCAACATGGGCCAGCATCCCAGTAGAACGCTGTAGACACCTTGTAGAGTCAACATGGGCCAGCATCCCAGTAGAACGCTGTAGACACCTTGTAGAGTCAACATGGGCCAGCATCCCAGTAGAACGCTGTAGACACCTTGTAGAGTCAACATGGGCCAGCATCCCAGTAGAACGCTGTAGACACCTTGTAGAGTCAACATGGGCCAGCATCCCAGTAGAACGCTTTGGACACCTTGTAGAGTCAACATGGGCCAGCATCCCTGTGGAACGCTTTAGACACCTTGTAGAGTCAACATGGGGCCAGCATCCCTGTGGAAAGCTGTAGACACCTTGTAGAGTCAACATGGGCCAGCATCCCAGTGCTTTAGACACCTTGTAGAGTCAACATGGGCCAGCATCCCAGTGCTTTAGACACCTTGTAGAGTCAACATGGGCCAGCATCCCTGTGGAACGCTTTAGACACCTTGTAGAGTCAACATGGGCCAGCATCCCTGTGGAACGCTTTAGACACCTTGTAGAGTCAACATGGGCCAGCATCCCTGTGGAACGCTTTAGACACCTTGTAGAGTCAACATGGTCCAGCATCCCAGTAGAATGCTTTGGACACCTTGTAGAGTCAACATGGGCCAGCATCCCAGTGCTGTAGACACCTTGTAGAGTCCACATGGGCCAGCATCCCAGTGGAACGCTGTAGACACCTTGTCGAGTCCATGACCCGACGAACTGAGAATGTTCTGAGGGGAAAACGGGGGGGATGCAGTGACTCAATATTAGGAAGGTGTTCTCAGTCCAGGTTACCAACATAGGTTGTTACAAAAAAACTAATATGTTTTATTTTACCTTTATTTAAAACTAGGCAAGTCAGTTAAGAACAAATTCTTATTTTAAATGGCGGCCTACCGGGGGTTAAACTGCCTTGTTCAGGGTGGTCAACAACACATATAAAGAGGCTTATAAACAGAGGTTCAATTATCAAACTCTACACACAATTACATCAGGGGGAGCAGGGTCAAGTTTCAAGGACAGTCTTGTCGACAGAACAGTTTTGTAAGGCAACATGGCTAAACAGGATAGCGACTGGACCCTCACCTCAATGTGTTCATGCTGCGGAGGTACGGGGATGAACTGAGACAGTCTCTTGCTGAGCCACATGGTGAGGTCTCTGTTCATGTTGACGGCGAAGGGCTCGTAGCCTTCCTGCAGACCACAGATGGTGAAGTACTTCAGCGTGCTCACGTCCTTACCAAAGTTCATCCTCCCAACCTGGCAAACACCCAGGCTGCACACCGGGATGAAACCTGCAGAGAGGACAGAGAGGACAGAGAGGACATTGTTATTTTAGAAGAACCATTCGAAGAACGTACGCCAGAACGGCCCATAGGACAGGAGCCAGAACGGCCCATAGGACAGGAGCCAGAATGGTAACAACATCAATGTGTTCTTATCTTTTCCTAACCAGTAGTTAACAACATCAATGTGTTCTTATCTTATCCTAACCAGTAGGTAACAACATCAATGTGTTCTTATCTTATCCTAACCAGTAGGTAACAACATCAATGTGTTCTTATCTTATCCTAACCAGTAGGTAACAACATCCATGTGTTATTATCTTGTCCTAACCAGTAGGTAACACCAACATCAATGTGTCCTTATCTTATCCTAACCAGTAGGTAACACCAACATCAATGTGTTCTTATCTTATCCTCACCAGTAGGTAACACCAACATCAATGTGTTCTTATCTTATCCTAACCAGTAGGTAACAACATCCATGTGTTATTATCTTGTCCTAACCAGTAGGTAACACCAACATCAATGTGTTCTTATCTTATCCTAACCAGTAGGTAACACCAACATCAATGTGTTCTTATCTTATCCTAACCAGTAGGTAACACCAACATCCATGTGTTCTTATCTTATCCTAACCAGTAGGTAACACCAACATCAATGTGTTCTTATCTTATCCTAACCAGTAGGTAACACCAACATCAATGTGTTCTTATCTTATCCTAACCAGTAGGTAACACCAACATCCATGTGTTCTTATCTTATCCTAACCAGTAGGTAACACCAACATCCATGTGTTCTTATCTTATCCTAACCAGTAGGTAACACCAACATCCATGTGTTCTTATCTTATCCTAACCAGTAGGTAACACCAACATCAATGTGTTCTTATCTTATACTCACCAGTAGGTAACACCAGCATCAATGTGTTCTTATCTTATCCTAACCAGTAGGTAACACCAACATCAATGTGTTCTTATCTTATCCTAACCAGTAGGTAACACCAACATCAATGTGTTCTTATCTTATACTCACCAGTAGGTAACACCAGCATCAATGTGTTCTTATCTTATCCTAACCAGTAGGTAACACCAACATCAATGTGTTCTTATCTTATCCTAACCAGTAGGTAACACCAACATCAATGTGTTCTTATCCTAACCAGTAGGTAACCACATCCATGTGTTCTTATCTTATCCTAACCAGTAGATAACAACATCAATGTGTTCTTATCTTATCCTAACCAGTAGGTAACAACATCAATGTGTTCTGGACACTCAGCCTGCTGAGTAATACCATGGCTATATACAGGGGGTACCAGGTAATAACATGGCTATATACAGGGGGTACCAGGTAATAACATGGCTATATACAGGAAGTACCAGGTAATAACATGGCTATATACAGGGAGTACCAGGTAATAACATGGCTATATACAGGAAGTACCAGGTAATAACATGGCTATATACAGGGAGTACCAGGTAATAACATAGCTATATACAGGGAGTACCAGGTAATAACATAGCTATATACAGGGAGTACCAGGTAATAACATAGCTATATACAAGGAGTACCAGGTAATAGCTTGGCTATATACAGGGAGTACCAGGTAATAACATAGCTATATACAAGGAGTACCAGGTAATATCATGGCTATATACAGGGAGTACCAGGTAATAACATGGCTATATACAGGAAGTACCTGGTAATAACATGGCTATATACAGGGAGTACCAGGTAATACCGTGGCTATATACACAGGGCACCAGGTAATAACATGGCTATATACAGGGAGTACCAGGTAATGAAATGGTTATATACAGGAAGTACCAGGTAATAACATGGTTATATACAGGGAGTACCAGGTAATAACATGACTATATAAAGGGAGTACCAGGTAATAACATGGCTATATACACAGGGCACCAGGTAATAACATGGCTATATACAGGGAGTACCAGGTAATAACATGGCTATATACAGGGAGTACCAGGTAATAACATGGCTATATACACAGGGCACCAGGTAATAACATGGCTATATACACAGGGTACCAGTAATGTGTGAATGTGCAGGGGTATGAGGTAATTGAGGTAGATATGTACATACAGTTATGGGTAAACTGACTAGGCAACAGGGTAGATAATAAACAGTAACAGCAGCATGTGTAATGACTCAAAAGAGAAGTACAAAAAGAGTCAATGCAGATCGTTAAATAGTTAACCAAAAGCTACCCGGACTAACTATTTAGCAATGTTATGACTTGGGGGTAGAAGCTGTTCCCGGACTTGGTGCATCGGTATGGCTTGTCGTGTGGTTGCAGAGGGAACAGTCTATGACTTGGGGGTAGAAGCTGTCCAGGACTTGGTGCATCGGTATGGCTTGTCGTGTGGTTGCAGAGAGAACAGTCTATGACTTGGGGGTAGAAGCTGTCCAGGACTTGGTGCATCGGTACCACTTGTCGCGTGGTTGCAGAGAGAACAGTCTATGACTTGGGGGTAGAAGCTGTCCAGGACTTGGTGCATCGGTACAGCTTGTCGTGTGGTTGCAGAGAGAACAGTCTATGACTTGGGGGTAGAAGCTGTCCAGGACTTGGTGCATCGGTACAGCTTGTCGTGTGGTTGCAGAGAGAACAGTCTATGACTTGGGGGTAGAAGCTGTCCAGGACTTGGTGCATCGGTATGGCTTGTCGTGTGGTTGCAGAGAGAACAGTCTATGACTTGGGGGTAGAAGCTGTCCAGGACTTGGTGCATCGGTATGGCTTGTCGTGTGGTTGCAGAGAGAACAGTCTATGACTTGGGGGTAGAAGCTGTCCAGGACTTGGTGCATCGGTATGGCTTGTCGTGTGGTTGCAGAGAGAACAGTCTATGACTTCTTGGGGGTAGAAGCTGTCCAGGACTTGGTGCATCGGTACAGCTTGTCGTGTGGTTGCAGAGAGAACAGTCTATGACTTGGGGGTAGAAGCTGTCCAGGACTTGGTGCATCGGTATGGCTTGTCGTGTGGTTGCAGAGAGAACAGTCTATGACTTGGGGGTAGAAGCTGTCCAGGACTTGGTGCATCGGTATGGCTTGTCGTGTGATTGCAGAGAGAACAGTCTATGACTTGGGGGTAGAAGCTGTTCAGGACTTGGTGCATCGGTACAGCTTGTCGTGTGGTTGCAGAGAGAACAGTCTATGACTTGGGGGTAGAAGCTGTCCAGGACTTGGTGCATCGGTACCACTTGTCGTGTGGTTGCAGAGAGAACAGTCTATGACTTGGGGGTAGAAGCTGTCCAGGACTTGGTGCATCGGTATGGCTTGTCGTGTGATTGCAGAGAGAACAGTCTATGACTTGGGAGTAGAAGCTGTCCAGGACTTGGTGCATCGGTACGGCTTGTCGTGTGGTTGCAGAGAGAACAGTCTATGACGTGGGGGTAGAAGCTGTCCAGGACTTGGTGCATCGGTACCGCTTGTCGTGTGGTTGCAGAGAGAACAGTCTATGACTTGGGGGTAGAAGCTGTCCAGGACTTGGTGCATCGGTACAGCTTGTCGTGTGGTTGCAGAGAGAACAGTCTATGACTTGGGGGTAGAAGCTGTTCCCGGACTTGGTGCATCGGTACAGCTTGTCGTGTGGTTGCAGAGAGAACAGTCTATGACTTGGGGGTAGAAGCTGTCCAGGACTTGGTGCATCGGTACAGCTTGTCGTGTGATTGCAGAGAGAACAGTCTATGACTTGGGGGTAGAAGCTGTCCAGGACTTGGTGCATCGGTATGGCTTGTCGTGTGGTTGCAGAGAGAACAGTCTATGACTTGGGGGTAGAAGCTGTCCAGGACTTGGTGCATCGGTACGGCTTGTCGTGTGGTTGCAGAGAGAACAGTCTATGACTTGGGGGTAGAAGCTGTCCAGGACTTGGTGCATCGGTACGGCTTGTCGTGTGGTTGCAGAGAGAACAGTCTATGACTTGGGGGTAGAAGCTGTCCAGGACTTGGTGCATCGGTACGGCTTGTCGTGTGGTTGCAGAGAGAACAGTCTATGACTTGGGGGTAGAAGCTGTCCAGGACTTGGTGCATTGGTACAGCTTGTCGTGTGGTTGCAGAGAGAACAGTCTATGACTTGGGGGTAGAAGCTGTCCAGGACTTGGTGCATCGGTACGGCTTGTCGTGTGGTTGCAGAGAGAACAGTCTATGACTTGGGGGTAGAAGCTGTCCAGGACTTGGTACATCGGTACAGCTTGTCGTGTGGTTGCAGAGAGAACAGTCTATGACTTGGGGGTAGAAGCTGTCCAGGACTTGGTGCATCGGTACGGCTTGTCGTGTGGTTGCAGAGAGAACAGTCTATGGCTTGGGGGTAGAAGCTGTCCAGGACTTGGTGCATTGGTACAGCTTGTCGTGTGGTTGCAGAGAGAACAGTCTATGACTTGGGGGTAGAAGCTGTCCAGGACTTGGTGCATCGGTATGGCTTGTCGTGTGGTTGCAGAGAGAACAGTCTATGACTTGGGGGTAGAAGCTGTCCAGGACTTGGTGCATCGGTACAGCTTGTCGTGTGGTTGCAGAGAGAACAGTCTATGACTTGGGGGTAGAAGCTGTCCAGGACTTGGTGCATCGGTACGGCTTGTCGTGTGGTTGCAGAGAGAACAGTCTATGACTTGGGGGTAGAAGCTGTCCAGGACTTGGTGCATCGGTACAGCTTGTCGTGTGGTTGCAGAGAGAACAGTCTATGACTTGGGGGTAGAAGCTGTCCAGGACTTGGTGCATCAGTATGGCTTGTCGTGTGGTTGCAGAGAGAACAGTCTATGACTTGGGGGTAGAAGCTGTCCAGGACTTGGTGCATCGGTACAGCTTGTCGTGTGGTTGCAGAGAGAACAGTCTATGACTTGGGGGTAGAAGCTGTCCAGAACTTGGTGCATCGGTACGGCTTGTCGTGTGGTTGCAGAGAGAACAGTCTATGACGTGGGGGTAGAAGCTGTCCAGGACTTGGTGCATCGGTACGGCTTGTCGTGTGGTTGCAGAGAGAACAGTCTATGACTTGGGGGTAGAAGCTGTTCCCGGACTTGGTGCATCGGTACCACTTGTCGTGTGGTTGCAGAGAGAACAGTCTATGACTTGGGGGTAGAAGCTGTTCCCGGACTTGGTGCATTGGTACCACTTGAAACATGTAGGTATTACAGACTGAGTGAGGGAGAGGTTGAAGTCACGTGCCAGCTGGTCAGCGCATGCTCTGAGCACACATTCTGGTAATGTGTCTTGTGAATGGTAACATGTTTAAAAGTCTTAGTCACATCGGCTATGGAGAGCGAGATTACACATTCACCTGGAACAGCGGGTCATCTAATGCATGGTTCAGCATTGCTTAGCTCGAAGCGGACATAGAAGGCATTTAGCTCGTCTGGTGGGTTCGCGTCACTGGCCAGTTCACGGCTGGGTTGCCCTTTGTGATACGTGAAGCCCTGCCACATCCGACGAGGGTCAAAGCAGGCGATATCAGGATTCAATATTAGTCCTGTATTGATACTTTGCCTGTTTGATTGCTCGTCGGAAGTCGTAACGGGATTTCTTATAAGAGTCCGGCTTAGTGTCCTTGAAAGCAGCAGCTCCAGCCTTTAGCTCAGCATGGATGTTGCCTGTAATCCATGGCTTCTGGTTGGGATATGTACATACGGTCATTGTGGGGACGATGTCATCGATGCACTTATTAGTGCAGTAAGACAGACTAACACATAGGGTGGTGTAGGCAGTAGGACAGACTAACACATAGGGTGGTGTAGACAGTAGGACAGACATAGGGTGGTGTAGACAGTAGGACAGACTAACACATAGGGTGGTGTAGACAGTAAGACAGACTAACACATAGGGTGGTGTAGACAGTAGGACAGACTAACACATAGGGTGGTGTAGACAGTAGGACAGACTAACACATAGGGTGGTGTAGACAGTAGGACAGACATAGGGTGGAGTAGACAGTAGGACAGACATAGGGTGGAGTAGACAGTAGGACAGACATAGGGTGGTGTAGACAGTAGGACAGACATAGGGTGGGGTAGACTGTAGGACAGACTAACACATAGGGTGGGGTAGACAGTAGGACAGACACAGGGTGGTGTAGACAGTAGGACAGACATAGGGTGGTGTAGACAGTAGGACAGACTAACACATAGGGTGGTGTAGACAGTAGGACAGACATAGGGTGGTGTAGACAGTAGGACAGACTAACACATAGGGTGGGGTAGACAGTAGGACAGACTAACACATAGGGTGGTGTAGACAGTAGGACAGACATAGGGTGGTGTAGACAGTAGGACAGACATAGGGTGGTGTAGACAGTAGGACAGACATAGGGTGGGGTAGACAGTAGGACAGACTAACACATAGGGTGGTGTAGACAGTAGGACAGACATAGGGTGGTGTAGACAGTAGGACAGACATAGGGTGGTGTAGACAGTAGGACAGACATAGGGTGGTGTAGACAGTCATTTTGAGTAGACAGTACACACACTGACCTTCCCAAACCTCAAAGTCCTTGAAGGCCAGTTCCGACCCTGAGTGGTCCAGGAGCACCTCTCCGTTGTGGGTGAACATCATGGTGTGTTCGTTCAGATCGACCATACAGCCCACCACGTCCCCTGGACCCCACGACCTGCCGAAGTGCTCGTTACCCTGGTGCCACAGCTGGGCCTGGAACACACACAGGGATATAGTATTCAGACCCCTTCCCGTTTTCCACATTGTGTTACATTACAGCCTTATTCTAACATGTATTAAATAAAATACAAATCCTCAACAATCTACACACAATACACCATAATAACAAAGTGAAAACAGGGACCTCATTTACATAAGTATTCAGACCCTTTGCTACGAGACTCTAAATTGAGCTCAGGTGCATCCTGTTTCCATTGAGCATCCTTGAGATGTTTCTACAACTTGGAGTCCACCTGTGGTAAATTATATTGATTGGACATGATTTGGAAAGACACAGACATGTCTATATAAGGTCCCACAGTTGACAGTGATATTATTTGGAAAGGCACACACCTGTCTATATAAGGTCCCACAGTTGACAGTGATATTATTTGGAAAGGCACACACCTGTCTATATAAGGTCCCACAGTTGACAGTGATATTATTTGGAAAGGAACACACCTGTCTATATAAGGTCCCACAGTTGACAGTGATATTATTTAAAAGGCACACACCTGTCTATATAAGGTCCCACAGTTGACAGTGAATGTCAGAGCAAAAACCAAGTAATGAGGTCAAAGGAATTGTCAGAAGAGCTCCGAGACAGGATTGTGTACCAAAACATTTCTGCAGCATTGAAGGTCCCCAAGAGCACAGTGGCCTCCATCATTCTTAAATGGAAGAAGTTTGGAACCACCAAGACTCTTCCTAGAGCTGGCCACCCGGACAAACTGAACAATCGGGGAGAAGGGCCTTGGTCAGGGAGGAGACCAAGAACCCAATGGTCACTCTGACAGAGCTCCAGAGTTCCTCTGTGGAGATGGGAGAACTCTCCCTCTCTGCACCCCTCCTCCCTCTTTCTCTCTCTCACTCCCCCCACTCCCTCTCCATCCCCCTCCCTCTCCACCCCCCACTCCCTCTCCATCCCCCCTCCCTCTCCACCCCCCACTCCCCCCCACTCCCTCTCCATCCCCTCTCCCTCTCCACTCCCCCACTCCCTCTCCACCCCCCTCCCTCTCCACCCCCCACTCCCTCTCCACCCCCCACTCCCTCTCCACCCCCCCACTCCCCCCACTCCCTCTCCACCCCCACTCCCTCTCCACCCTCTCCACCCCCCTCTCCACCCCCACCCCTCTCCCCCCCCCCACTCCCTCTCCACCCCACCTCCCTCTCCACCCCCCCACTCCCCCCCCACTCCCTCTCCACCCCCCCCCCTCTCCACCCCCCCCCACTCCCTCTCCACCCCCCCCCTCCCTCCCCCCACTCCCTCTCCACCCCCACCCCCCCCCACCACTCCCTCTCCACCCCCCCCCCCCCCCACTCCCTCTCCACATTATACTATAATTACATGGAGAGTCCTTGAATCCTCAATCAGCCAACGCATTCAGTCTATTTCCAGTCCCACAATGTACTGGCTCCCCCTCCACTCCGTCCCACACACACACACTTCTACGTGACCTCTCATCGTCCTCTCGCAGAGCAGAAATAGCTCCCCCCTCTCCCACCTGATTCTGTACGTGATCCCAAATGGCACCCTGTTCCCTCTGTAGTGCATTACGTTTTGACCAGGATCCATAGGGCTCTGACCAAAATTAGTGCACTACATAGGGAATAGGGTGCCATTTGGTTTTGCACACAGAGCTGTGATGTGAGTCACTCAGGGCCTCATCATCGGCTGCTCTCTGCCCACTGAGAGAGAGAGAGAAGGGAAGTCCAATGAATGGGCTGCTGCACAGTCACTACAGGAGATCTTTCTAGAGCCCAGTTTAATTGTGTATAAGTGCTTTTTTTAAATGATCTCTAAATGATTAAACTAGAGAGAAATACAGTGAGTGTACAAAACATTAGGAACCCCTTCCTAATATTTGAGTTGCCCCCACCTCCATCAGAACAGCCTGGATTCGTCGGGTCATGGACTCTACAAGGTGTCTGAAAGAGTGACACAGGGGATGCTGGTCCATGTTGACTCTACAAGGTGTCTGAAAGAGTGACACAGGGGATGCTGGTCCATGTTGACTCTACAAGGTGTCTTAAAGAGTGACACAGGGGATGCTGGTCCATGTTGACTCTACAAGGTGTCTTAAAGAGTGACACAGGGGATGCTGGTCCATGTGGACTCTACAAGGTGTCTTAAAGAGTGACACAGGGGATGCTGGTCCATGTTGACTCTACAAGGTGTTTTAAAGAGTGACACAGGGGATGCTGGTCCATGTGGACTCTACAAGGTGTCTTAAAGAGTGACACAGGGGATGCTGGTCCATGTGGACTCTACAAGGTGTCTTAAAGAGTGACACAGGGGATGCTGGTCCATGTGGACTCTACAAGGTGTCTTAAAGAGTGACACAGGGGATGCTGGTCCATGTTGACTCTACAAGGTGTCTGAAAGAGTGACACATGGGATGCTGGTCCATGTGGACTCTACAAGGTGTCTTAAAGAGTGACACATGGGATGCTGGTCCATGTGGACTCTACAAGGTGTCTTAAAGAGTGACACAGGGGATGCTGGTCCATGTTGACTCTACAAGGTGTCTTAAAGAGTGACACAGGGGATGCTGGTCCATGTGGACTCTACAAGGTGTCTTAAAGAGTGACACAGGGGATGCTGGTCCATGTGGACTCTACAAGGTGTCTTAAAGAGTGGCACAGGGGATGCTGGTCCATGTGGACTCTACAAGGTGTCTTAAAGAGTGACACAGGGGATGCTGGTCCATGTGGACTCTACAAGGTGTCTTAAAGAGTGACACAGGGGATGCTGGTCCATGTGGACTCTACAAGGTGTCTGAAAGAGTGACACAGGGGATGCTGGTCCATGTGGACTCTACAAGGTGTCTGAAAGAGTGACACAGGGGATGCTGGTCCATGTTGACTCCAATGCTTCCCCAACAGTTTTGTCAAGGTGGCCGGATGTCCTTTGGGTGGTGGACCATTCTTGATACACTCAGGGAAACTGTTGAGTGGAAAAAAACAGCAGCGTTGCAGTTCTTGACACAAACCGGTGCCCCTGGACCCTACTACCACACCCTGTTCAAAGGAGGTTAAATATTCCTCTCCTTCATCTACACTGATTGAAGTGGATTTAACAAGTGACATCAATAAGGGATCATAGCTTTCACCTGGATTGTTACCACTCTACTTTCCCCTGACTCCACATGTTACTACATGAGACAAGCTGATGTCCTGACCCCGTCCACCAGGGGGAAGCACTCCTCTTTATAACCTCAGATTGGTGATGGTGCCATCAAACGTTATAGTACTGATGATTTAGGGGGTCGCAGGACTTAGAACGCAGATATCATTTACTTCCTCAAATGACAATAGATATTGAAAAAAATCACAATGCTTCACAATGTAGCTGGCTGTCTTCTACAACCTCTATTTCTTCTACAAGCTGTCCTGACGGAAACACTATTTCCAGTTTCCAGGTGTTACGTTTCAACAGCAAGTACAGCCTAATCAATACAATCTATTACCACATGTCAAAACAACAGGGGTTTTGGTGCTTGTGCAGTTTATACGGTGTTTATAAGGTGTTTATAAGGTGCTTATAAGGGTGCAGACGTTAGTTCAGTTAGTTAGTTCAGTTAGTCAGTCTAGTTTTAATACACATGTGGATGAGTTGTCAACGAACGTGAATTCAACAAAATAATTCACCATGCCATTGGAATTAGGCTAAAAGTTGGGTGAAAACAACAACTACAACTAAATAACGTTGATGACTTTTTGCTAATCCAATCAGATGTGTTTGTTGAATAATGTGATTAATTCAACCAGTTTGTGGGTTGTTTCAAAAGTCATAGGATCACTGCTGTTATCGTTGTCGTTGTTATTGTTGTTGTTGTTGTTATTGTTGTTGTACATTCAGAAAGTATTCTTACTCCTTAATCCACATGTTGTTGTGTTAGACTAAATTAAAAATTATTTAAAAATAAAATTCTCACTAATTTACACACAACATAATGAAAGAGTGAAAACATTTTTTTTTTAGACATGGATTTAGACATGGACAGGATTTATTTTGAGAGCACATGCTCTTACAATGGAAAACTATGAGTCCTATGCATTTCTGGCTCCCAGATTGCAATTCCTATGGCTTCCACTAGATGTCAACAGTCTTTGTTCAAGGTTTCAGGCTTGTTTCTTCCCAAACGAAGAAGAATTTTGAGTTTTGGTAGGGGGAGTCTGAGTTAGAAATCAGACTTTTGTCACACGACAAAAGGATGTGCTCATTTAGCTTTTCTATTGGGTTTTCTATTGAACATAATTCTTTCCGTATGAAATAGTATAGTTTAATTACATTTTAGGGTATCCGAGGATTAAGTAGAAAAGTATTTTGACTTGTTTTAACTAAGTTTAGGAGTAACTTTTTGGATACCTTTCTCTGCATGTTGAATGAGTGGATTACTCAAATCGAGGGCGCCAACTCAACTGACCTTTTGGGATATAAAGAAGGATTTTATCTCACAAAACGACCATGCATGTTGTAGCTGGGACCCTTTGGATGACAAATCAGAGGAAGATTTTCAAAAAAGTAAGTGAATATTTAATAGCACTTTGTGATTTTACGAAGCCTGTGTTGGTTTTGATGTAAGGCTCCGTCTTCAAACAATCGCATGGCATGCTTTCGCTGTAAAGCCTATTGTAAATCGGACAATGCAGTTAGATTAACAAGAATTTAAGCTTTTAACCAATATAAGACACTTGTATGTACCTTGATGTTTAATATCGTTAATGTTTATGATTATTTATTTGAATTGCAGCCCTCCAATTTTGCGGGAAGTTGTCGAGAGGTGTCCTGCTGATTAAGTATTCACACCCCTGAGTCAATACTTTGTAGAAGCACCTTTGGCAGCAATTACAGCTGTGAGTGGGTAATTCTCTAAGAGTGATTACAGCTGTGAGTGTGTAATTCTCTAAGAGCGATTACAGCTGTGAGTGGGTAATTCTCTAAGAGTGATTACAGCTGTGAGTGGGTAATTCTCTAAGAGCGATTACAGCTGTGAGTCTTTCTGGGTAATTCTCTAAGAGTGATTACAGCTGTGAGTCTTTCTGGGTCATTCTCTAAGAGTGATTACAGCTATAAGTCTTTCTGGGTAATTCTCTAAGAGTGATTACAGCTGTGAGTCTTTCTGGGTCATTCTCTAAGAGTGATTACAGCTATAAGTCTTTCTGGGTCATTCTCTAAGAGTGATTACAGCTATATGTCTTTCTGGGTCATTCTCTAAGAGTGATTACAGCTGTGAGTCTTTCTAGGTCATTCTCTAAGAGTGATTACAGCTGTGAGTCTTTCTGGGTCATTCTCTAAGTGTGATTACAGCTGTGAGTCTTTCTGGGTCATTCTCTAAGAGTGATTACAGCTATAAGTCATTCTGGGTCATTCTCTAAGAGCGATTACAGCTGTGAGTCTTTCTGGGTCATTCTCTAAGAGTGATTACAGCTATAAGTCTTTCTGGGTCATTCTCTAAGAGTGATTATAGCTATAAGTCTTTCTGGGTAATTCTCTAAGAGCGATTACAGCTATAAGTCATTCTGGGTACGTCTCTAAGAGCGATTACAGCTGTGAGTCTTTCTGGGTCATTCTCTAAGAGTGATTACAGCTGTGAGTCTTTCTGGGTCATTCTCTAAGAGTGATTGCAGCTATAAGTCTTTCTGGGTAATTCTCTAAGAGTGATTACAGCTGTGAGTCTTTCTGGGTGATTCTCTAAGAGTGATTACAGCTGTGAGTCTTTCTGGGTCATTCTCTAAGAGTGATTATAGCTATAAGTCTTTCTGGGTAATTCTCTAAGAGCGATTACAGCTATAAGTCATTCTGGGTATGTCTCTAAGAGCGATTACAGCTGTGAGTCTTTCTGGGTCATTCTCTAAGAGTGATTACAGCTGTCAGTCTTTCTGGGTACGTCTCTAAGAGCGATTACAGCTATAAGTCATTCTGGGTACGTCTCTAAGAGCGATTACAGCTATAAGTCATTCTGGGTACGTCTCTAAGAGCGATTACAGCTATAAGTCATTCTGGGTACGTCTCTAAGAGCGATTACAGCTGTGAGTCTTTCTGGGTCATTCTCTAAGAGTGATTACAGCTATAAGTCTTTCTGGGTCATTCTCTAAGAGCGATTACAGCTATAAGTCATTCTGGGTACGTCTCTAAGAGCGATTACAGCTGTGAGTCATTCTGGGTCATTCTCTAAGAGCGATTACAGCTGTGAGTCATTCTGGGTTCGTCTCTAAGAGCGATTACAGCTGTGAGTCTTTCTGGGTCATTCTCTAAGAGCGATTACAGCTGTGAGTCTTTCTCTAAGAGTGATTACAGCTGTGAGTCTTTCTGGGTACGTCTCTAAGAGTGATTACAGCTGTGAGTCATTCTGGGTACGTCTCTAAGAGCGATTACATCTGTGAGTCATTCTGGGTACGTCTCTAAGAGCGATTACAGTTGTGAGTCTTTCTGGGTCATTCTCTAAGAGCGATTACAGCTGTGAGTCTTTCTGGGTCATTCTCTAAGAGTGATTACAGCTATAAGTCTTTCTGGGTCATTCTCTAAGAGCGATTACAGCTGTGAGTCTTTCTGGGTACGTCTCTAAGAGCGATTACAGCTGTGAGTCTTTCTGGGTACGTCTCTAAGAGCGATTACAGCTGTGAGTCTTTCTGGGTCATTCTCTAAGAGCGATTACAGCTGTGAGTCATTCTGGGTACGTCTCTAAGAGTGATTACAGCTATAAGTCTTTCTGGGTCATTCTCTAAGAGCGATTACAGCTGTGAGTCATTCTGGGTACGTCTCTAAGAGCGATTACAGCTGTGAGTCTTTCTCTAAGATCTTTCCACACCTGAATTGTGCAACATTTTCCCTATTATTCTATTCAAAGTTCTTCAAGCTCTTGAAGGTGAATTCATCTGGATAAGAGCTTCTGCTAAATGACTTAAATGTAATGTAAATGTTGTCAAATTGGTTGTTGATCATTGCAAGACAACCACTTTCAAGTCTTGTCATAGATTGTCACGTAGATTTAAGCCAAAACTGTAACCCTCTCAGGAACATAGGTTATCGTCTTGCTGAAAGGTGAATTCATCTCCCAGTGTCTGGTGGAAAGCAGACTGAAGCAGGTTTTCCTCTAGGATGTTGTCTTTGTGGTTGAATCTGTGTTTGAAATTCACTGCTGGACTGATAATTGTATGTGTGAAGTACAGAGATCAGGAAGTCATTCAACTATCAGGTTAAACACTATTATTGCACACAGAGTGAGTCCGTGTAACATATCATATGACTTGTTAATAAGCACATATGAACTCCTAGGTATATTATACTGACCGACTCTAGACATGTCAGCTTCTCATTTATACTGACTGACTCTAGACATGTCAGCTTCTCATTTATACTGACTGACTCTAGACCTGGCAGCTTCTCATTTATACTGACTGACTCTAGACATGTCAGCTTCTCATTTATACTGACTGACTCTAGACATGTCAGCTTCTCATTTATACTGACTGACTCTAGACATGTCAGCTTCTCATTTATACTGACTGACTCTAGACATGTCAGCTTCTCATTTATACTGACCGACTCTAGACATGTCAGCTTCTCATTTATACTGACTGACTCTAGACATGTCAGCTTCTCATTTATACTGACTGACTCTAGACATGGCAGCTTCTCATTTATACTGACTGACTCTAGACATGGCAGCTTCTCATTTATACTGACTGACTCTAGACATGTCAGCTTCTCATTTATACTGACTGACTGACTCTAGACATGTCAGCTTCTCATTTATACTGACTGACTGACTCTAGACATGTCAGCTTCTCATTTATACTGACTGACTGACTCTAGACATGTCAGCTTCTCATTTATACTGACTGACTCTAGACATGTCAGCTTCTCATTTATACTGACTGACTGACTCTAGACATGTCAGCTTCTCATTTATACTGACTGACTGACTCTAGACATGTCAGCTTCTCATTTATACTGACTGACTCTAGACATGTCAGCTTCTCATTTATACTGACTGACTCTAGACATGGCAGCTTCTCATTTATACTGACTGACTCTAGACATGTCAGCTTCTCATTTATACTGACTGACTGACTCTAGACATGTCAGCTTCTCATTTATACTGACTGACTGACTCTAGACATGTCAGCTTCTCATTTATACTGACTGACTGACTCTAGACATGTCAGCTTCTCATTTATACTGACTGACTCTAGACATGTCAGCTTCTCATTTATACTGACTGACTCTAGACATGGCAGCTTCTCATTTATACTGACTGACTGACTCTAGACATGTCAGCTTCTCATTTATACTGACTGACTGACTCTAGACATGTCAGCTTCTCATTTATACTGACTGACTGACTCTAGACATGTCAGCTTCTCATTTATACTGACTGACTGACTCTAGACATGTCAGCTTCTCATTTATACTGACTGACTCTAGACATGTCAGCTTCTCATTTATACTGACTGACTGACTCTAGACATGTCAGCTTCTCATTTATACTGACTGACTCTAGACATGTCAGCTTCTCATTTATACTGACCGACTCTAGACATGTCAGCTTCTCATTTATACTGACTGACTGACTCTAGACATGTCAGCTTCTCATTTATACTGACTGACTGACTCTAGACATGTCAGCTTCTCATTTATACTGACTGACTCTAGACATGTCAGCTTCTCATTTATACTGACTGACTCTAGACATGGCAGCTTCTCATTTATACTGACTGACTCTAGACATGTCAGCTTCTCATTTATACTGACTGACTCCAGACATGTCAGCTTCTCATTTATACTGACTGACTCTAGACATGTCAGCTTCTCATTTATACTGACTGACTCTAGACATGTCAGCTTCTCATTTATACTGACTGACTCTAGACATGTCAGCTTCTCATTTATACTGACTCTAGACATGTCAGCTTCTCATTTATACTGACTGACTCTAGACATGTCAGCTTTTCATTTTTAATTAATTTGTTAAAAAATTCTAAAAACATAATTCCAATTTGTCATTATGGGGTATTGTGGGTAGGCCACTGACACAACATCTCAACTGAATAAGGTGCTCTGATAGTTCTGTGAACACTTATGAAGGTCTGGACGTTGTAAACTTCTTCTACGTGTTGAAACATTTCTTTTAATAAACCTCAATAAACGTGTGTGGGAATTCCCGACTCACCTTGAATCCGTCGAAGACGAAGGCGTGTTGGTCAGAGCCCAGCTCCTGGTCAGGTAGACAGCCAGGCCGCGCCCAGCCGACCCTCATCTCGCCTGACGTCAGCACCTCAAACTCAAAGTACCACTTCCCAGCGTTCACACTGTACGTCTTCTCAGCTCGGAAGATACGGAACCGCTCAGCAGACACGTTACTGATGTCTGATCTGGCTGCTGGAACAACAGGGCCAGATAACATGTTACTGATGTCTGCTGGAACAACAGGGCCAGACAACATGTTACTGATGTCTGCTGGAACAACAGGGCCAGACAACATGTTACTGATGTCTGCTCTGGCTGCTGGAACAACAGGGCCAGACAACATGTTACTGATGTCTGCTGGAACAACAGGGCCAGACAACACGTTACTGATGTCTGCTCTGGCTGCTGGAACAACAGGGCCAGACAACATGTTACTGATGTCTGCTCTGGCTGCTGGAACAACAGGGCCAGACAACATGTTACTGATGTCTGCTCTGGCTGCTGGAACAACAGGGCCAGACAACATGTTACTGATGTCTGCTCTGGCTGCTGGAACAACAGGGCCAGACAACATGTTACTGATGTCTGCTGGAACAACAGGGCCAGACAACATGTTACTGATGTCTGCTCTGGCTGCTGGAACAACAGGGCCAGACAACATGTTACTGATGTCTGCTGAAACAACAGGGCCAGACAACATGTTACTGATGTCTGCTGAAACAACAGGGCCAGACAACACGTTACTGATGTCTGCTCTGGCTGCTGGAACAACAGGGCCAGATAACATGTTACTGATGTCTGCTGGAACAACAGGGCCAGACAACATGTTACTGATGTCTGCTCTGGCTGCTGGAACAACAGGGCCAGACAACATGTTACTGATGTCTGCTCTGGCTGCTGAAACAAGAGGGCCAGACAACATGTCGATGATGCCTGATGGAACAACAGGGCCAGACAACACGTCACTGATGTCTGCTGAAACAACAGGGCCAGACAACATGTTACTGATGTCTGCTCTGGCTGCTGAAACAACAGGGCCAGACAACATGTCCTGTGTGGCTCAGTCGGTAGAGCATGGCGCTTGCAACGCCAAGTGTCGTGGGTTCGATTCCCGCTGGGGCCACCCATATGTAAAAGTAGTGGCCCCAGCCGACTTGTAAGTCGTTTTGGACAAAAGCGTCTGCTAAATGGGATATATATTTATTTATATGTTACTGATGTCTGCTGGAACAACAGGGCCAGACAACATGTTAGACAACGTCTTCCTTATCTCCTCATCAACATCTTCCTCATCTCCTCATCACAACGTCTTCATTATCTCCTCATCAACATCTTCCTCATCTCCTCATCCCAATGTCTTCCTCATCTCCTCATCCCATCAGATATTTATGAACTGTTCTGGCTTAGAGAGGACCAGTGGTCTGCTCCTGTCTACCTCTCGGGACACAGTCCAACAAGAGGCCAATGCATTTGAACTGAACATCCAACAACTGGAGCTCTTTATCTACGTGGTGACGGCTTTGACTACTACCAGGGTAGTGTAATATCCTATACTATACTCTGACATTAATACACAACCTGTTGTAGGTTGGTTAACCAGGGTAATATCCTATACTATACTCTGACATTAATACACAGCTAGTGCCACAGCTATATCCACAGCTATCTCCACAGCTAGCATTGCGGCTATCTCCACAGCTAGCATCACAGCTATCTCCACAGCTAGCGTCACAGCTATCTCCACAGCTAGTGCCACAGCTATATCCACAGCTAGCACCACAGCTATCTCCACAGCTAGCATCGCGGCTATCTCCACAGCTAGCATCGCAGCTATCTCCACAGCTAGCGTCACAGCTATCTCCACAGCTAGCATCGCGGCTATCTCCACAGCTAGCATCACAGCTATCTCCACAGCTAGCGTCACAGCTATCTCCACAGCTAGCGCCACAGCTAGCGCCACAGTGAAAGCTATATTAAAATGATATTTGTCTTAGTGTGTACACAGACAACTGCTGCATGCTCCTGCAATAGAACAGTAAATACAATCATGTCACGAGGAAACAGAAATCTCCCTGTGCGTCATAAAAGCCCCTCTGAACAGACTAGTGGGTCAACACGTCATTGGGCTTATATAAGAGACTCTGTGGGGTTTTATGTGCTGTTGGGCTCTGATGAATGAGGAAGAGTAGGAGGGTATTGTCACTGTCAGGGGTAGTGGATTTAACCCAGGTCACTGATGTGGAGGGAGAGTAGGAGGGTATTGTCTCTGTCAGGGGTAGTGTATTTAACCCAGGTCACTGATGTGGAGGGTATTGTCTCTGTCAGGGGTAGTGGATTTAACCCAGGTCACTGATGTGGAGGGAGAGTAGGAGGGTATTGTCAATGTCAGGGGTAGTGGATTTAACCCAGGTCACTGATGAATGAGGGAGAGTAGGAGGGTATTGTCTCTGTCAGGGGTAGTGGATTTAACCCAGGTCACTGATGTGGAGGGAGAGTAGGAGTGTATTGTCTCTGTCAGGGGTAGTGGATTTAACCCAGGTCGCCGATGTGGAGGGAGGTGAGGTAGAGTGTTTGGACTGAACCATAAAGGAGGTGAGGGGTGTGTGAGGTAGAGTGTTTGGACTGAACCATAAAGGAGGTGATGGGTGTGTGAGGTAGAGTTTGGACTGAACCATAAAGGAGGTGATGGGTGTGTGAGGTAGAGTTTGGACTGAACCATAAAGGAGGTCAGGGGTGTGTGTGTGCTTTGACTGTACCATGGTCCTGATCCGGAGCCTCCAGGTTGTATCCGTACCCCAGCAGGGTGCGGACAGCCTCCCTCAGACTGTCCTTGTTGGACTTCTTGGTCCTCTCGTCCAGCAGAGTGTACGGAACCAAGCGGGGGTTCCTACGATTCTTCACATCCTTCACAAGGAAGGGGGAGATAGTTAGGACTTCATAAACACACTAAACTAAAGAAGATGAGTTGGGACTTCATAAACACACTGACCAAAAGAAGAGGAGTTAGGACTTCATAAACACACTGACCTAAATAAGAGGAGTTAGGACTTAATAAACACACTGACCTAAAGAAGAGGAGTTAGGACTTCATAAACACACTGACCTAAAGAAGAGGAGTTAGGACTTCATAAACACACTGACCTAAAGAAGATGAGGACTTCATAAACACACTGACCTAAAGAAGAGGAGGACTTCATAAACACACTGACCTAAAGAAGAGGAATTAGGACTTCATAAACACACTGACCTAAATAAGAGGAGTTAGGACTTCATAAACACACTGACCTAAAGAAGAGGAGTTAGGACTTCATAAACACACTGACCTAAATAAGAGGAGGACTTCATAAACACACTGACCTAATGAAGAGGAGGACTTCATAAACACACTGGCCTAAAGAAGATGAGTTAGGACTTCATAAACACACTGAACTAAAGAAGAGGAGTTAGGACTTCATAAACACACTGACCTAAAGAAGAGGAGTTAGGACTTCATAAACACACTAAACTAAAGAAGGTGAGTTGGGACTTCATAAACACACTGACCTAAAGAAGAGGAGTTAGGACTTCATAAACACACTGACCTAAATAAGAGGAGTTAGGACTTCATAAACACACTGACCTAAAGAAGAGGAGTTAGGACTTCATAAACACACTGACCTAAAGAAGAGGAGTTAGGACTTCATAAACACACTGACCTAAAGAAGATGAGGACTTCATAAACACACTGACCTAAAGAAGAGGAGGACTTCATAAACACACTGACCTAAAGAAGAGGAGTTAGGACTTCATAAACACACTGACCTAAAGAAGAGGAGTTAGGACTTCATAAACACACTAAACTAAAGAAGATGCGTTGGGACTTCATAAACACACTGACCTAAAGAAGAGGAGATAGGACTTCATAAACACACTGACCTAAATAAGAGGAGTTATGACTTCATAAACACACTGACCTAAAGAAGAGGAGTTAGGACTTCATAAACACACTGACCTAAAGAAGAGGAGTTAGGACTTCATAAACACACTGACCTAAAGAAGAGGAGTTAGGACTTCATAAACACACTGACCTAAAGAAGATGTGGACTTCATAAACACACTGACCTAAATAAGAGGAGTTAGGACTTCATAAACACACTGACCTAAAGAAGAGGAGTTAGGACTTCATAAACACACTGACCTAAAGAAGAGGAGTTAGGACTTCATAAACACACTGAACTAAAGAAGAGGAGTTAGGACTACATAAACACACTGACCTAAAGAAGAGGAGGACTTCATAAACACACTGAACTAAAGAAGAGGAGTTAGGACTTCATAAACACACTGACCTAAAGAAGAGGAGTTAAGACTTCATAAACACACTGACCTAAAGAAGAGGAGTTAGGCCTTCATAAACACACTGACGTAAAGAAGAGGAGTTAGGACTTCATAAACACACTGACCTAAAGAAGAGGAGGACTTCATAAACACACTGACCTAAAGAAGAGGAGTTAGGACTTCATAAACACACTGACCTAAAGAAGAGGAGGACTTCATAAACACACTGACCTAAAGAAGAGGAGTTAGGACTTCATAAACACACTGACCTAAAGAAGAGGAGTTAGGACTTCATAAACACACTGACCTAAAGAAGAAGAGGACTTCATAAACACACTGAACTAAAGAAGAGGAGTTAGGACTTCAAAAACACACTGACCTAAAGAAGAGGAGGACTTCATAAACATATCAGAAAGATAAGTACCCTTAGTTGTATTGAGTTCTACCCTGCAAGTCATTGGATGTGTGTTCACTACGTGTATCTCTAACTTTATAAACGCAAAGGCAAATATGGAAGGCCTTACCCCTCTCACCAGACTAACCCTAACCCCCTCTAAAACAATATATACACCATTCTAACTCTAACCCACTCTAAAACAATATATACACCAGCCTAACCCCCTCTAAAACAATATATACACCAGACTAACCCTAATCCCCTCTAAAACAATATATGTACCAGACTAACCCTAACCCCCTCTAAAACAATATATACACCAGACTAACCCTAACCCTCTCTAAAACAATATATACACCAGACTAACCCTAACCCACTCTAAAACAATATATACACCAGCCTAACCCTAACCCCCTCTAAAACAATATATACACCAGACTAACCCTAACCCCCTCTAAAACAATATATACACCAGACTAACCCTAACCCCCTCTAAAACAATATATGCACCAGACTAACCCTAACCCCCTCTAAAACAACATATACACCAGACTAACCCTAATCCCCTCTAAAACAATATATACACCAGACGAACCCTAACCCCCTCTAAAACAATATATACACCAGACGAACCCTAACCCCCTCTAAAACAATATATACACCAGAGTAACCCTAACCCCATCTAAAACAATATATGAACCAGACTAACCCAAACCCCCTCTAAAACAATATATACACCAGACTAACCCTAACCCCCTCTAAAACAATATATACACCAGACTAACCCTAACCCCCTCTAAAACAATATATACACCAGCCTAACCCTATCCCCCTCTAAAACAATATATACACCAGACTAACCCTAACCCCCTCTAAAACAATATATACACCAGACTAACCCTAACCCCCTCTAAAACAATATATACACCAGCCTAACCCTAACCCCCTCTAAAACAATATATACACCAGCCTAACCCTAACCCCCTCTAAAACAATATATACACCAGACTAACCCTAACCCCCTCTAAAACAATATATACACCAGACTAACCCTAACCCCCTCTAAAACAATATATACACCAAACTAACTCTAACCCCCTCTAAAACAATATATACACCAGACTAACCCTAACCCCCTCTAAAACAATATATACACCAGACTAACCCTAACCCCCTCTAAAACAATATATACACCAGACGAACCCTAACCCCCTCTAAAACAATATATACACCAGACAAACCCTAACCCCCTCTAAAACAACATATACACCATACTAACCCTAACCCCCTCTCAAACAATGTATACACCAGACTAACCCTAACCCCCTCTAAAACAATATATGCACCAGCCTAACCCCCTCTAAAACAATATATACACCATACAAACCCTAACCCCCTCTCAAACAGTGGATACACCAGACTAACCCTAACCCCCTCTAAAACAATATATACACCATACTAACCCTAACCCCCTCTAAAACAATATATACACCAAACCCTAACTTCCTCTAAAACAATATATACACCAGACTAACCCAAATCCCCTCTAAAACAATATATACACCAGAGTAACCCTAACCCCCTCTAAAACAATATATACACTAGACTAACCCTAACCCCCTCTAAAACAATGGATACACCAGACTAACCCTAACCCCCTCTAAAACAATGGATACACCAGACTAACCCTAACCCCCTCTAAAACAATATATACACCAGACTAACCCTAACCCCCTCTAAAACAATATATACAACAGCCTAACCCTAACCTCTAGACTTGCTCTGTACCAGACTAAAGCCTACCTATATTTCTCCATGACAACCATAGACTGTTGTGGTTCCACTACCAGGACTGGTTCCACTACCAGGACAATTCTCAGGACTTTTAACAGCATGTGTCTTAACACACTTGATGAATAACCCTGACAGCTGTAATCCTGCATGTAGCAGTCTTACCAGTCATCCCCTCTCCTTCTTACCAGTCATCCCCTCTCCTTCTTACCAGTCATCCCCTCTCCTTCCTACCAGTCATCCCCTCTCCTTCTTACCAGTCATCCCCTCTCCTTCCTACCAGTCATCCCCTCTCCTTCCTACCAGTCATCCCCTCTCCTTCCTACCAGTCATCCCCTCTCCTTCCTACCAGTCATCCCCTCTCCTTCCTACCAGTCATCCCCTCTCCTTCTTACCAGTCATCCCCTCTCCTTCTTACCAGTCATCCTCTCCTTCCGACCAGTCATCCCCTCTCCTTCCTACCAGTCATCCTCTCTCCTTCCTACCAGTCATCCCCTCTCCTTCCTACCAGTCATCCCCTCTCCTTCTTACCAGTCATCCCCTCTCCTTCCTACCAGTCATCCCCTCTCCTTCCTACCAGTCATCCCCTCTCCTTCCTACCAGTCATCCCCTCTCCTTCCTACCAGTCATCCCCTCTCCTTCCTACCAGTCATCCCCTCTCCTTCCTACCAGTCATCCCCTCTCCTTCTTACCAGTCATCCCCTCTCCTTCTTACCAGTCATCCTCTCCTTCCGACCAGTCATCCCCTCTCCTTCCTACCAGTCATCCTCTCTCCTTCCTACCAGTCATCCCCTCTCCTTCCTAACAGTCATCCCTTCTCCTCCCTACCAGTCATCCCTTCTCCTCCCTACCAGTCATCCCCTCTCCTTCCTACCAGTCATCCCCTCTCCTCCCTACCAGTCATCCCTTCTCCTCCCTACCAGTCATCCCCTCTCCTCCCTACCAGTCATCCCCTCTCCTTCCTACCAGTCATCCCCTCTCCTTCCTACCAGTCATCCCCTCTCCTTCCTACCAGTCATCCCCTCTCCTTCCTAACAGTCATCCCCTCTCCTTCCTACCAGTCATCCCCTCTCCTTCCTACAAGTCATCCCCTCTCCTTCTTACCAGTCATCCCCTCTCCTTCCTACCAGTCATCCCCTCTCCTTCCTACCAGTCATCCCCTCTCCTCCCTACCAGTCATCCCCTCTCCTTCCTACCAGTCATCCACTCTCCTTCCTACCAGTCATCCCCTCTCCTTCCTACCAGTCATCCCCTCTCCTTCCAACCAGTCATCCCCTCTCCTTCCTACCAGTCATCCCCTCTCCTTCCTAACAGTCATCCCCTCTCCTTCCTAACAGTCATCCCTTCTCCTCCCTACCAGTCATCCCTTCTCCTCCCTACCAGTCATCCCCTCTCCTCCCTACCAGTCATCCCCTCTCCTTCCTACCAGTCATCCCCTCTCCTTCCTAACAGTCATCCCCTCTCCTTCCTACCAGTCATCCCCTCTCCTTCCTACAAGTCATCCCCTCTCCTTCTTACCAGTCATCCCCTCTCCTTCTTACCAGTCATCCCCTCTCCTTCCTACCAGTCATCCCCTCTCCTTCCAACCAGTCATCCCCTCTCCTTCCTACCAGTCATCCCCTCTCCTTCCTAACAGTCATCCCTTCTCCTCCCTACCAGTCATCCCTTCTCCTCCCTACCAGTCATCCCCTCTCCTTCCTACCAGTCATCCCCTCTCCTTCCTACCAGTCATCCCCTCTCCTTCCTAACAGTCATCCCTTCTCCTCCCTACCAGTCATCCCCTCTCCTTCCTACCAGTCATCCCCTCTCCTTCCTACCAGTCATCCCCTCTCCTCCCTACCAGTCATCCCTTCTCCTCCCTACCAGTCATCCCCTCTCCTCCCTACCAGTCATCCCCTCTCCTTCCAACCAGTCATCCCCTCTCCTTCCTACCAGTCATCCCCTCTCCTCCCTACCAGTCATCCCTTCTCCTCCCTACCAGTCATCCCCTCTCCTCCCTACCAGTCATCCCTTCTCCTCCCTACCAGTCATCCCCTCTCCTTCCTACCAGTCATCACCTCTCCTTCCTACCAGTCATCCCCTCTCCTTCCTACCAGTCATCCCCTCTCCTTCCTACCAGTCATCCCCTCTCCTTCCTACCAGTCATCCCCTCTCCTCCCTACCAGTCATCCCTTCTCCTCCCTACCAGTCATCCCCTCTCCTCCCTACCAGTCATCCCCTCTCCTTCCAACCAGTCATCCCCTCTCCTTCCTACCAGTCATCCCCTCTCATCCCTACCAGTCATCCCCTCTCCTTCCTACCAGTCATCCCCTCTCCTTCCTACCAGTCATCCCCTCTCCTTCCTACCAGTCATCCCCTCTCCTTCCTACCAGTCATCCCCTCTCCTTCCTCCATGTAGAAGCTCTACCAGTCATCCCCTCTCCTAGCCCTCTCCCTCCACCCTCCACTCTCCACCCTGTAGTATAGTCTGTAGTCTGTAGTCTAGTCGTTAGTATGTACTAAGCTGAGGTTAACTTGAGCTGACAGGCAGATCAGGAAAACGTCAGACTCGCACCTCCCAGTGGTGATAGTTCTAGCTACAGCAGAACCTCTGTAGTGGGCCCATCAGTACCTCTGTAGTGGGCCCATCAGCACCTCTGTAGTGGGCCCATCAGTACCTCTGTAGTGGGCCCATCAGTACCTCCGTAGTGGGCCCATCAGTACCTCTGTAGTGGGCCCATCAGTACCTCTGTAGTGGACCCATCAGTACCTCTGTAGTGGGCCCATCAGTACCTCTGTAGTGGGCCCATCAGTACCTCTGTAGTGGGCCCATCAGTATCCCTGTAGTGGGCCAATCAGTACCTCTGTAGTGGGCCCATCAGCACCTCTGTAGTGGGCCCATCAGTATCTCTGTAGTGGGCCCATCAGCACCTCTGTTGTGGGCCCATCCGCACCTCTGTAGTGGGCCCATCAGTACCTCTGTAGTGGGCCCATCAGTACATCTGTAGTGGGCCCATCAGTACCTCTGTAGTGGGCCCATCAGCACCTCTGTAGTGGGCCCATCAGCACCTCTGTAGTGGGCCCATCAGCACCTCTGTAGTGGGCCCATCAGTACCTCTGTAGTGGGCCCATCAGCACCTCTGTAGTGGGCCCATCAGCACCTCTGTAGTGGGCCCATCAGTACCTCTGTAGTGGGCCCATCAGTACCTCTGTAGTGGGCCCATCCGCACCTCTGTAGTGGGCCCATCAGTATCTCTGTAGTGGGCCCATCAGTACCTCTGTAGTGGGCCCATCAGTACCTCTGTAGTGGGCCCATCAGTACCTCTGTAGTGGGCCCATCAGTACCTCTGTAGTGGGCCCATCAGTATCTCTGTAGTGGGCCCATCAGCACCTCTGTTGTGGGCCCATCCGCACCTCTGTAGTGGGCCCATCAGTACCTCTGTAGTGGGCCCATCAGTACCTCTGTAGTGGGCCCATCAGCACCTCTGTAGTGGGCCCATCAGCACCTCTGTAGTGGGCCCATCAGCACCTCTGTAGTGGGCCCATCAGTACCTCTGTAGTGGGCCCATCAGTACCTCTGTAGTGGGCCCATCAGTACCTCTGTAGTGGACCCATCAGTACCTCTGTAGTGGGCCCATCAGCACCTCTGTAGTGGGCCCATCAGCACCTCTGTAGTGGGCCCATTAAAGATGCCAATGGTCCTATACAGTTTTTTGGGGGCGGCTGTTGAGCTGTTTCAGCACCCTGGTCAACGCCCCCACCACCCCCACCACCTCCACCAGCACCCCCACCCCCACCAGCACCCCCACCCCCACACCGCTGCAGCCCGGCTGCACACAAACACACACACCTTTGGGTGACACACCTGCTGGATGCCGTAGGTCCAGCCCTGGCGTATGCGATCCCTGGCCCACACATTGTGAGCGTTCTCTGCCAGCTTGTCCACCATGGCCTCCTGGGTAGAGGCCAGCTTGATGTGCCCCAGGTCCATAGGAGCAGGCTTGTAGCCACTAGACAGCTCATAACTGGACCAGAGAGAACGCATGGACAAATAGAGAGAGAGAAAACATTAGTCTAGGGAGACGCTGTTGATTGGGAGAAAAATTGTTTGGGGTGGGAATGTTTACCCATCTGGTAAAGGACTAGGTTAAAACATTAAAACAGACACCCATCTGGTAAAGGACTAGGTTAAAACATTAAAACAGACACCCATCTGATAAGGGACTAGGTTAAAACATTAAAACAGACACCCATCTGGTAAAGGACTAGGTTAAAACATTAAAACAGACACCCATCTGGTAAAGGACTAGGTTAAAACAGACACCCATCTGATAAAGGACTAGATTAAAACATTAAAACAGACACCCATCTGGTAAAGGACTAGGTTAAAACATTAAAACATACACCCATCTGGTAAAGGACTAGGTTAAAACAGACACCCATCTGATAAAGGACTAGGTTAAAACGTTAAAACAGACACCCATCTGGTAAAGGACTAGGTTAAAACATTAAAACAGACACCCATCTGGTAAAGGACTAGGTTAAAACAGACACCCATCTGATAAAGGACTAGATTAAAACATTAAAACAGACACCCATCTGGTAAAGGACTAGGTTAAAAGATTAAAACAGACACCCATCTGATAAAGGACTAGGTTAAAACGTTAAAACATACACCCATCTGGTAAAGGACTAGGTTAAAACATTAAAACAGACACCCATCTGGTAAAGGACTAGATTAAAACATTAAAACAGACACCCATCTAATAAAGGACTAGGTTAAAACATTAAAACAGACACCCATCTGGTAAAGGACTAGGTTAAAACAGACACCCATCTGATAAAGGACTAGGTTAAAACATTAAAGCAGACACCCATCTGGTAAAGGACTAGGTTATAACATTAAAACAGACACCCATCTGATAAGGGACTAGGTTAAAACATTAAAACAGACACCCATCTGATAAAGGACTAGGTTAAAACATTAAAACAGACACCCATCTGGTAAAGGACTAGGTTAAAACATTAAAACAGACACCCATCTGGTAAAGGACTAGGTTAAAACATTAAAACAGACACCCATCTGGTAAAGGACTAGGTTAAAACATTAAAACAGACACCCATCTGGTAAAGGACTAGGTTAAAACATTAAAACAGACACCCATCTGGTAAATGACTAGGTTAAAATATTAAAACAGACACCCATCTGGTAAAGGACTAGGTTAAAACATTAAAACAGACACCCATCTGGTAAAGGACGAGGTTAAAACATTAAAACAGACACCCATCTGGTAAAGGACTAGGTTAAAACATTAAAACAGACACCCATCTGGTAAAGGACTAGATTAAAACATTAAAACAGACACCCATCTGGTAAAGGACTAGGTTAAAACATTAAAACAGACACCCATCTGGTAAAGGACTAGATTAAAACATTAAAACAGACACCCATCTGGTAAAGGACTAGGTTAAAACAGACACCCATCTGATAAAGGACTAGGTTAAAACGTTAAAACAGACACCCATCTGGTAAAGGACTAGGTTAAAACATTAAAACAGACACCCATCTGGTAAAAGACTAGGTTATAACATTAAAACAGACACCCATCGGATAAAGGACTAGGTTAAAACATTAAAACAGACACCCAACTGGTAAAGGACTAGGTTAAAACAGAAAAATAGTCATTTTTTGGTAAGGCACAAGCTAAGGCAAAATGTGCACTTAAACTGAAATGTGTACAAGTACATCCAACACACTCGCAGTCATTGACATTGCACTTGGAGAACGTAAATAGCTATGAGCAGAGTTGTCAATCTTAGCGACAAGCAGCAGAGGCTGGAGAACACACAGTAGGTACTAACTGTTGTGTAAGAAGATGGTACAGGCTGACTGAAGTGAGGAAAGTGACTCACGTAGCGGAGAGCTTGAGGTTCTTCACCTTCTCCACAGCGTGCTCATCAGCCAGCCCCACGTGGCAACCCAGGGCCAAGAGAGTCCTTCAGACCAATCAGAAAGGAAAAGTCAGCTTCACTAAGAGCGGGTGTGACTAACTTCACACAAATCAATTCAAATTATATTTGCCACAGGCCCCAAATACAACAGATGTAGTAGACCTCACAGTGAAATGCTGAATACAACAGGTGTAGTAGACCTTACAGTGAAATGCTGAATACAACAGGTGTAGTAGACCTCACAGTGAAATGCTGAATACAACAGGTGTAGTAGACCTCACAGTGAAATGCTGAATACAACAGGTGTAGTAGACCTCACAGTGAAATGCTGAATACAACAGGTGTAGTAGACCTTACAGTGAAATGCTGAATACAACAGGTGTAGTAGACCTCACAGTGAAATGCTGAATACAACAGGTGTAGTAGACCTCACAGTGAAATGCTGAATACAACAGGTGTAGTAGACCTCACAGTGAAATGCTGAATACAACAGGTGTAGTAGACCTTACAGTGAAATGCTGAATACAACAGGTGTAGTAGACCTCACAGTGAAATGCTGAATACAACAGGTGTAGTAGACCTCACAGTGAAATGCTGAATACAACAGGTGTAGTAGACCTTACAGTGAAATGCTGAATACAACAGGTGTAGTAGACCTCACAGTGAAATGCTGCTTACTTACAAGCCCTTAACCAACAATGCTGTTCTATGAAAAACAAGTGTTAAGTAAAAAATAGAAAATAAAACAGCAACATTAAAAGGGGGGGGGGGGGGTACCGGTACAGAGTCAATGTGGAGGCTATATACAGGGGGTACCGGTACAGAGTCAATGTGGAGGCTATATACAGGGGGTACCGGTACAGAGTCAATGTGGAGGTTATATACAGGGGGTACCGGTACAGAGTCAATGTGGAGGCTATATACAGGGGGTACCGGTACAGAGTCAATGTGGAGGCTATATACAGGGGGTACCGGTACAGAGTCAATGTGGAGGCTATATACAGGGTGTACTGGTACAGAGTCAATGTGGAGGCTATATACAGGGGGTACCGGTACAGAGTCAATGTGGAGGTTATATACAGGGTGTACTGGTACAGAGTCAATGTGGAGGCTATATACAGGGTGTACTGGTACAGAGTCAATGTGGAGGTTATATACAGGGTGTACTGGTACAGAGTCAATGTGGAGGCTATATACAGGGTGTACTGGTACAGAGTCAATGTGGAGGCTATATACAGGGTATTACGGTACAGAGTCAATGTGGAGGCTATATACAGGGGGTACCGGTACAGAGTCAATGTGGAGGCTATATACAGGGGGTACCGGTACAGAGTCAATGTGGAGGCTATATACAGGGGATACCGGTAGAGAGTCAATGTGGAGGCTATATACAGGGTGTTACGGTACAGAGTCAATGTGGAGGCTATATACAGGGGGTACTGGTACAGAGTCAATGTGGAGGCTATATACAGGGTGTACCGGTACAGAGTCAATGTGGAGGTTATATACAGGGTGTACTGGTACAGAGTCAATGTGGAGGCTATATACAGGGTGTACCGGTACAGAGTCAATGTGGAGGTTATATACAGGGTGTACTGGTACAGAGTCAATGTGGAGGCTATATACAGGGTGTACTGGTACAGAGTCAATGTGGAGGCTATATACAGGGTATTACGGTACAGAGTCAATGTGGAGGCTATATACAGGGGGTACCGGTACAGAGTCAATGTGGAGGCTATATACAGGGGTACCGGTACAGAGTCAATGTGGAGGCTATATACAGGGGATACCGGTAGAGAGTCAATGTGGAGGCTATATACAGGGTGTTACGGTACAGAGTCAATGTGGAGGCTATATACAGGGGGTACTGGTACAGAGTCAATGTGGAGGCTATATACAAGGGGTACCGGTACAGAGTCAATGTGGAGACTATATACAGGGGGTACCGGTACAGAGTCAATGTGGAGGCTATATACAGGGAGTACCAGTACAGAATCAATGTGGAGGCTATATACAGGGTGTACTGGTACAGAGTCAATGTGGAGGCTATATACAGGGTGTACTGGTACAGAGTCAATGTGGAGGCTATATACAGGGTGTACTGGTACAGAGTCAATGTGGAGGCTATATACAGGGTGTACCGGTACAGAGTCAATGTGGAGGTTATATACAGGGTGTACTGGTACAGAGTCAATGTGGAGGCTATATACAGGGTGTACCGGTACAGAGTCAATGTGGAGGTTATATACAGGGTGTACTGGTACAGAGTCAATGTGGAGGCTATATACAGGGTGTACTGGTACAGAGTCAATGTGGAGGCTATATACAGGGTGTTACGGTACAGAGTCAATGTGGAGGCTATATACAGGGGGTACCGGTACAGAGTCAATGTGGAGGCTATATACAGGGGGTACCGGTACAGAGTCAATGTGGAGGCTATATACAGGGGTACTGGTACAGAGTCAAACTTGTGGAGGCTATATACAGGGGGTACCGGTACAGAGTCAATGTGGAGACTATATACAGGGGGTACCGGTACAGAGTCAATGTGGAGGCTATATACAGGGAGTACCAGTACAGAGTCAATGTGGAGGCTATATACAGGGTGTACTGGTACAGAGTCAATGTGGAGGCTATATACAGGGTGTACTGGTACAGAGTCAATGTGGAGGCTATATACAGGGTGTACCGGTACAGAGTCAATGTGGAGGTTATATACAGGGTGTACTGGTACAGAGTCAATGTGGAGGCTATATACAGGGTGTACCGGTACAGAGTCAATGTGGAGGTTATATACAGGGTGTACTGGTACAGAGTCAATGTGGAGGCTATATACAGGGTGTACTGGTACAGAGTCAATGTGGAGGCTATATACAGGGTGTTACGGTACAGAGTCAATGTGGAGGCTATATACAGGGGGTACCGGTACAGAGTCAATGTGGAGGCTATATACAGGGGGTACCGGTACAGAGTCAATGTGGAGGCTATATACAGGGGATACCGGTAGAGAGTCAATGTGGAGGCTATATACAGGGTGTTACGGTACAGAGTCAATGTGGAGGCTATATACAGGGGGTACTGGTACAGAGTCAATGTGGAGGCTATATACAGGGGGTACCGGTACAGAGTCAATGTGGAGACTATATACAGGGGGTACCGGTACAGAGTCAATGTGGAGGCTATATACAGGGAGTACCAGTACAGAGTCAATGTGGAGGTTATATACAGGGGGTACCGGTACAGAGTCAATGTGGAGGCTTTATACAGGGGGTACAGGTACAGAGTCAATGTGGAGGCTATATACAGGGGATACCGGTACAGAGTCAATGTGCGGGGGCATCGGTTAGTCACATGTACATGTAGGTAGAGTTATTAAAGTGCTAATGCATAGATAATAAACAGAGAGTAGCAGCAGCGTAGAAGGGGGTGCAAATAGTCTGGGTAGCCATTTGATTAGCTGTTCAGCAGTCTTATGGCTTGGGGGTAGAAGCTGTTTAGAAGCCTTTTGGATCTAGACTGGGCGTAGAGTAAAGTAGTGTACTATATAGGGAATACGGCTGTAGTATAAAGTAGTGCACTATATAGGGAATAGGGCTGTAGTATAAAGTAGTGTAGTATATAGGGAATAGTGCTGTAGTATAAAGTAGTGTAGTATATAGGGAATAGGGCTGTAGTATAAAGTAGTGTAGTATATAGGGAATAGGGCTGTAGTATAAAGTAGTGCACTATATAGGGAATAGGGCTGTAATATAAAGTAGTGCACTATATAGGGAATAGGGCTGTAATATAAAGTAGTGTACTATATAGGGACTAGGGCTGTAGTATAAAGTAGTGCACTATATAGGGAATAGGGCTGTAGTATAAAGTAGTGCACTATATAGGGAATAGGGCTGTAGTATAAAGTAGTGCACTATATAGGGAATATGGCTGTAGTATAAAGTAGTGCACTATATAGGGAATAGGGCTGTAATATAAAGTAGTGCACTATATAGGGAATAGGGCTGTAGTATAAAGTAGTGCACTATATAGGGAATAGGGCTGTAGTATAAAGTAGTGCACTTTATAGGGAATAGGAATGTAGTATAATGTAGTGCACTACATAGGGAATAGGGCTGTTGTATAAAGTAGTGCACTATATAGGGAATAGGGCTGTTGTATAAAGTAGTGCACTATATAGGGAATAGGGCTGTAGTATAAGGTAGTTTACTATATAGGGAATAGGGCTGTAGTATAAAGTAGTGCACAATATAGGGAATAGGGCTGTAGTATAAGGTAGTTTACTATATAGGGAATAGGGCTGTTGTATAAAGTAGTGTACTATATAGGGAATAGGGCTGTAGTATAAAGTAGTGCACGATATAGGGAATACGGTTGTAGTATAAAGTAGTGTGTTATATAGGGTATAGGGCTGTAGTGTACCATATAGGGATGAGGGTGCCATTTGGGACAGTGATGTGTCTGAGATTCAGGTCACGGAATTAATTTCTGCATTTAAATGGCACTCCGTCTCGGGCTTCACCTCTCTCTCTCTCCCTCCTTCTCATCTCCAGGAAATATGCAATTAATTAAAACTAACAAAGTTGTCCCGACTGGTGTTTTAAATTACTCCTGGAATTCAAATAGGCGGTTTCTTGATGAGAGAGAAGTAGTCTAACGGGTGTGATATTCAGTTCATGGAGAGCTGAACCAGGTATTGCAAATAATTTCTCCTGACAAAAAGTGAATTGATCATAGAAATGGGTAAGAGTGTGAATGACACCACTCTGTGATGATGTACGGATAAGGAGAACTTGGGACATGTTTGAAAATTCATAAACTGACTGCAATATAGTTAAAATGTATGTTTGTCCTACAGAAATCCACCCATCCAACCATTCATCCCTTCCATTACATGTTCTCTCTGTGTCATTTGGGTCATATGCCAAAACCAGCAGGAACGGTCTGGATAGTTTCAACTAGGGATTGTCCCCAGCAGGAACAGTCTGGATAGTTTCAACTAGGGATTGTCCCCAGCAGGAACAGTCTGGATAGTTTCAACTAGGGATTGTCCCCAGCAGCAACAGTCTGGATAGTTTCAACTAGGGATTGTCCCCAGCAGCAACAGTCTGGATAGTTTCAACTAGGGATTGTCCCCAGCAGGAACAGTCTGGATAGTTTCAACTAGGGATTGTAACTCGCAGCAACAGTCTGGATAGTTTCAACTAGGGATTGTACCCAGCAGCAACAGTCTGGATAGTTTCAACTAGGGATTGTCCCCAGCAGGAACAGTCTGGATAGTTTCAACTAGGGATTGTACCTAGCAGCAACAGTCTGGATAGGTTCAACTAGGGATTGTCCCCAGCAGGAACAGTCTGGATAGTTTCAACTAGGGATTGTACCTAGCAGCAACAGTCTGGATAGTTTCAACTAGGGATTGTACCCAGCAGGAACAGTCTGGATAGTTTCAACTAGGGATTGTACCCAGCAGCAACAGTCTGGATAGGTTCAACTAGGGATTGTACCCAGCAGCAACAGTCTGGATAGTTTCAACTAGGGATTGTACCCAGCAGGAACAGTCTGGATAGTTTCAACTAGGGATTGTACCCAGCAGCAACAGTCTGGATAGTTTCAACTAGGGATTGTACCCAGCAGCAACAGTCTGGATAGTTTCAACTAGGGATTGTCCCCAGCAGGAACAGTCTGGATAGTTTCAACTAGGGATTGTACCCAGCAGGAACAGTCTGGATAGTTTCAACTAGGGATTGTCCCCAGCAGCAACAGTCTGGATAGTTTCAACTAGGGATTGTACCCAGCAGGAACATTCTGGATAGTTTCAACTAGGGATTGTCCCCAGCAGCAACAGTCTGGATAGTTTCAACTAGGGATTGTCCCCAGCAGCAACAGTCTGGATAGTTTCAACTAGGGATTGTACCCAGCAGGAACAGTCTGGATAGTTTCAACTAGGGATTGTCCCCAGCAGGAACAGTCTGGATAGTTTCAACTAGGGATTGTACCCAGCAGGAACAGTCTGGATAGTTTCAACTAGGGATTGTCCCCAGCAGCAACAGTCTGGATAGTTTCAACTAGGGATTGTCCCCAGCAGCAACAGTCTGGATAGTTTCAACTAGGGATTGTACCCAGCAGGAACAGTCTGGATAGTTTCAACTAGGGATTGTACCCAGCAGGAACAGTCTGGATAGTTTCAACTAGGGATTGTACCCAGCAGCAACAGTCTGGATAGTTTCAACTAGGGATTGTACCCAGCAGCAACAGTCTGGATAGTTTCAACTAGGGATTGTCCCCAGCAGCAACAGTCTGGATAGTTTCAACTAGGGATTGTACCCAGCAGGAACAGTCTGGATAGTTTCAACTAGGGATTGTCCCCAGCAGGAACAGTCTGGATAGTTTCAACTAGGGATTGTAACTAGCAGCAACAGTCTGGATAGTTTCAACTAGGGATTGTACCCAGCAGGAACAGTCTGGATAGTTTCAACTAGGGATTGTACCCAGCAGGAACAGTCTGGATAGTTTCAACTAGGGATTGTACCCAGCAGGAACAGTCTGGATAGTTTCAACTAGGGATTGTCTCCAGCAGGAACAGTCTGGATAGTTTCAACTAGGGATTGTACCCAGCAGCAACAGTCTGGATAGTTTCAACTAGGGATTGTCCCCAGCAGGAACAGTCTGGATAGTTTCAACTAGGGATTGTCCCCAGCAGGAACAGTCTGGATAGTTTCAACTAGGGATTGTCCCCAGCAGGAACAGTCTGGATAGTTTCAACTAGGGATTGTCCCCAGCAGGAACAGTCTGGATAGTTTCAACTAGGGATTGTCCCCAGCAGCAACAGTCTGGATAGTTTCAACTAGGGATTGTCCCCAGCAGGAAGAGTCTGGATAGTTTCAACTAGGGATTGTACCCAGCAGCAACAGTCTGGATAGTTTCAACTAGGGATTGTCTCCAGCAGGAACAGTCTGGATAGTTTCAACTAGGGATTGTCCCCAGCAGGAACAGTCTGGATAGTTTCAACTAGGGATTGTCCCCAGCAGCAACAGTCTGGATAGTTTCAACTAGGGATTGTCCCCAGCAGGAAGAGTCTGGATAGTTTCAACTAGGGATTGTACCCAGCAGCAACAGTCTGGATAGTTTCAACTAGGGATTGTCTCCAGCAGGAACAGTCTGGATAGTTTCAACTAGGGATTGTCCCCAGCAGGAACAGTCTGGATAGTTTCAACTAGGGATTGTCCCCAGCAGCAACAGTCTGGATAGTTTCAACTAGGGATTGTCCCCAGCAGGAACAGCATGGATAGTTTCAACTAGGGATTGTAACGAGCAGCAACAGTATGTAGGGTGGTAACTAGGGGTTGTACTGAGCAGCAACAGTATCCAGGGTGGTAACTAGGGATTGTACCGAGCAGCAACAGTATCCAGGGTGGTAACTAGGGATTGTACCCAGCAGCAACAGTATCCAGAGTGTTAACTAGGGATTGTACCCAGCAGCAACAGTATCCAGGGTGGTAACTAGGGATTGTACCCAGCAGGAACAGTATCCATGTGGTAACTAGGGATTGTACCCAGCAGGAACAGTATCCAGGTGGTAACTATGGATTGTACCCAGCAGCAACAGTATCCAGGGTGGTAACTATGGATTGTACTGAGCAGCAACAGTATCCAGGGAGGTAACTAGGGATTGTACCCAGCAGCAACAGTGTCCAGGGTGGTAACTAGGGATTGTACCCAGCAGCAACAGTGTCCAGGGTGGTAACTAGGGATTGTACCGTGCAGCAACAGTATCCAGGGTGGTAACTAGGTATTGTACCGAGCAGCAACAGTTTCCAGGGTGGTAACTAGGTATTGTACCGAGCAGCAACAGTATCCAGGTGGTAACTAGGGATTGTACCAAGCAGCAACAGTATCCAGGTGGTAACTAGGGATTGTACCCAGTAGCAACAGTATCCAGGGTGGTAACTTACTTGAGAGTCTCCAGAGACATCTGTAGGTTGTAGCTCCTCTCCTGCTCAGGCAGCTTGGAGAACTCTACCAGACAAGGATGCTGCCGCTTGTTATCGTCCCGTACCTGCAACACAACACCATTATCTGTTGTTGTCTCGTATCTGGAACACAACAGCATTATCTGTTGTTGTCTCGAACCTGGAACACAACACCATTAACTGTTGTTGTCCCATACCTGCAACACAACAAAATGATCTGCTGTTGCTTCATACCTGAAACACAACACCATTATCTGTTGTTATCCCGAACCTGCAACACAACATCATTATCTGTTGTTGTCCTGTACCTGCAACACAACATAATTATCTGCTGTTGTCCCGTACCTGCAACACAACACCATTATCTGTTGTTGCTTCATACCTGGAACACAACAATATTATCTGGTGTTTCTTCATACCTGCAACACAACACCATAATCTGTTGTTGTCCCGAACCTGTAACACAACACCATTATCTGTTGTTGTCCCGAACCTACAACACAACATCATTGTCTGTTGTTGTCCCGAACCTGCAACACAAAACCATTATCTGTTGTTGTCCCAAACCTGCAACACAAAACCATTATCTGTTGTTGCTTCATACTTGGAACACAACAAAAGTACATGTTGTTGTCCCGTACCTGCAACACAACACCATTATCTGAATCCTCAACTACCTGCTGGGGGTAAGAGAGGCCCTGAGAGACTGGCAGTATCCCACACAGGAACTGCTTCTGTTTAGTGGAGGGATAGAAATGTCTAAACCGACAGGGATATGTTGGCTGTAAGTAGTGGAGGGATAGAAATGTCTAAACCGACAGGGATATGTTGGCTGTAAGTGGTGGAGGGATAGAAATGTCTAAACCGACAGGGATATGTTGGCTGTAAGTAGTGGAGGGATAGAAATGTCTAAACCGACAGGGATATGTTGGCTGTAAGTAGTGGAGGGATAGAAATGTCTAAACCGACAGGGATATGTTGGCTGTTTAGTGGAGGGATAGAAATGTCTAAACCGACAGGGATATGTTGGCTGTAAGTAGTGGAGGGATAGAAATGTCTAAACCGACAGGGATATGTTGGCTGTTTAGTGGAGGGATAGAAATGTCTAAACCGACAGGGATATGTTGGCTGTAAGTGGTGGAGGGATAGAAATGTCTAAACCGACAGGGATATGTTGGCTGTTTAGTGGAGGGATAGAAATGTCTAAACCGACAGGGATATGTTGGCTGTTTAGTGGAGGGATAGAAATGTCTAAACCGACAGGGATATGTTGGCTGTTTAGTGGAGGGATAGAAATGTCTAAACCGACAGGGATATGTTGGCTGTAAGTGGTGGAGGGATAGAAATGTCTAAACCGACAGGGATATGTTGGCTGTTTAGTGGAGGGATAGAAATGTCTAAACCGACAGGGATATGTTGGCTGTAAGTAGTGGAGGGATAGAAATGTCTAAACCGACAGGGATATGTTGGCTGTTTAGTGGAGGGATAGAAATGTCTAAACCGACAGGGATATGTTGGCTGTTTAGTGGAGGGATAGAAATGTCTAAACCGACAGGGATATGTTGGCTGTAAGTAGTGGAGGGATAGAAATGTCTAAACCGACAGGGATATGTTGGCTGTAAGTGGTGGAGGGATAGAAATGTCTAAACCGACAGGGATATGTTGGCTGTAAGTGGTGGAGGGATAGAAATGTCTAAACCGACAGGGATATGTTGGCTGTTTAGTGGAGGGATAGAAATGTCTAAACCGACAGGGATATGTTGGCTGTTTAGTGGAGGGATAGAAATGTCTAAACCGACAGGGATATGTTGGCTGTAAGTGGTGGAGGGATAGAAATGTCTAAACCGACAGGGATATGTTGGCTGTAAGTAGTGGAGGGATAGAAATGTCTAAACCGACAGGGATATGTTGGCTGTTTAGTGGAGGGATAGAAATGTCTAAACCGACAGGGATATGTTGGCTGTTTAGTGGAGGGATAGAAATGTCTAAACCGACAGGGATATGTTGGCTGTAAGTGGTGGAGGGATAGAAATGTCTAAACCGACAGGGATATGTTGGCTGTTTAGTGGAGGGATAGAAATGTCTAAACCGACAGGGATATGTTGGCTGTTTAGTGGAGGGATAGAAATGTCTAAACCGACAGGGATATGTTGGCTGTTTAGTGGAGGAATAGAAATGTCTAAACCGACAGGGATATGTTGGCTGTAAGTAGTGGAGGGATAGAAATGTCTAAACCGACAGGGATATGTTGGCTGTTTAGTGGAGGGATAGAAATGTCTAAACCGACAGGGATATGTTGGCTGTAAGTAGTGGAGGGATAGAAATGTCTAAACCGACAGGGATATGTTGGCTGTAAGTAGTGGAGGGATAGAAATGTCTAAACCGACAGGGATATGTTGGCTGTTTAGTGGAGGGATAGAAATGTCTAAACCGACAGGGATATGTTGACTGTTTAGTGGTGGAGGGATAGAAATGTCTAAACCGACAGGGATATGTTGGCTGTAAGTAGTGGAGGGATAGAAATGTCTAAACCGACAGGGATATGTTGGCTGTTTAGTGGAGGGATAGAAATGTCTACACCGACAGGGATATGTTGGCTGTTTAGTGGAGGGATAGAAATGTCTAAACCGACAGGGATATGTTGGCTGTTTAGTGGAGGGATAGAAATGTCTAAACCCACAGGGATATGTTGGCTGTTTAGTGGAGGGATAGAAATGTCTAAACCCACAGGGATATGTTGGCTGTTTAGTGGAGGGATAGAAATGTCTAAACCAACAGGGATATGTTGGCTGTTTAGTGGAGGGATAGAAATGTCTAAACCGACAGGGATATGTTGGCTGTTTAGTGGAGGGATAGAAATGTCTAAACCGACAGGGATATGTTGGCTGTTTAGTGGAGGGATAGAAATGTCTAAACCGACAGGGATATGTTGGCTGTTTAGTGGAGGGATAGAAATGTCTAAACCGACAGGGATATGTTGGCTGTTTAGTGGAGGGATAGAAATGTCTAAACCGACAGGGATATGTTGGCTGTAAGTGGTGGAGGGATAGAAATGTCTAAACCGACAGGGATATGTTGTCTGTTTAGTGGAGGGATAGAAATGTCTAAACCGACAGGGATATGTTGGCTGTAAGTGGTGGAGGGATAGAAATGTCTAAACCGACAGGGATATGTTGGCTGTAAGTGGTGGAGGGATAGAAATGTCTAAACCGACAGGGATATGTTGGCTGTAAGTGGTGGAGGGATAGAAATGTCTAAACCGACAGGGATATGTTGGCTGTAAGTGGTGGAGGGATAGAAATGTCTAAACCGACAGGGATATGTTGGCTGTAAGTGGTGGAGGGATAGAAATGTCTAAACCGACAGGGATATGTTGGCTGTAAGTGGTGGAGGGATAGAAATGTCTAAACCGACAGGGATATGTTGGCTGTAAGTGGTGGAGGGATAGAAATGTCTAAACCGACAGGGATATGTTGGCTGTAAGTGGTGGAGGGATAGAAATGTCTAAACCGACAGGGATATGGTGGCTGTAAGTGGTGGAGGGATAGAAATGTCTAAACCGACAGGGATATGTTGGCTGTAAGTGGTGGAGGGATAGAAATGTCTCAACCGACAGGGATATGTTGGCTGTTTAGTGGGGATAGAAATGTCTAAACCGACAGGGATATGTTGGCTGTAAGTGGTGGAGGGATAGAAATGTCTAAACCGACAGGGATATGTTGGCTGTAAGTGGTGGAGGGATAGAAATGTCTAAACCGACAGGGATATGTTGGCTGTAAGTGGTGGAGGGATAGAAATGTCTAAACCGACAGGGATATGTTGGCTGTAAGTGGTGGAGGGATAGAAATGTCTAAACCGACAGGGATATGTTGGCTGTAAGTGGTGGAGGGATAGAAATGTCTAAACCGACAGGGATATGTTGGCTGTAAGTGGTAGAGGGATAGAAATGTCTAAACCGACAGGGATCTGTTGGCTGTAAGTAGTGGAGGGATAGAAATGTCTAAACCGACAGGGATATGTTGGCTGTAAGTGGTGGAGGGATAGAAATGTCTAAACCGACAGGGATATGTTGGCTGTTTAGTGGAGGGATAGAAATGTCTAAACCCACAGGGATATGTTGGCTGTTTAGTGGAGGGATAGAAATGTCTAAACCGACAGGGATATGTTGGCTGTAAGTGGTAGAGGGATAGAAATGTCTAAACCGACAGGGATCTGTTGGCTGTAAGTAGTGGAGGGATAGAAATGTCTAAACCGACAGGGATATGTTGGCTGTAAGTAGTGGAGGGATAGAAATGTCTAAACCGACAGGGATATGTTGGCTGTTTAGTGGAGGGATAGAAATGTCTAAACCGACAGGGATATGTTGGCTGTAAGTGGTGGAGGGATAGAAATGTCTAAACCGACAGGGTTATGTTGGCTGTGAGTGGAGGGATAGAAATGTCAAAACCGACAGGGATATGTTGGCTGTTTAGTGGAGGGATAGAAATGTCTAAACCGACAGGGATATGTTGGCTGTTTAGTGGAGGGATAGAAATGTCTAAACCGACAGGGATATGTTGGCTGTAAGTAGTGGAGGGATAGAAATGTCTAAACCGACAGGGATATGTTGGCTGTTTAGTGGAGGGATAGAAATGTCTAAACCGACAGGGATATGTTGGCTGTAAGTAGTGGAGGGATAGAAATGTCTAAACCGACAGGGATATGTTGGCTGTAAGTGGTGGAGGGATAGAAATGTCTAAACCGACAGGGATATGTTGGCTGTAAGTGGTGGAGGGATAGAAATGTCTAAACCGACAGGGATATGTTGGCTGTAAGTGGTGGAGGGATAGAAATGTCTAAACCGACAGGGATATGTTGGCTGTAAGTGGTGGAGGGATAGAAATGTCTAAACCGACAGGGATATGTTGGCTGTAAGTGGTGGAGGGATAGAAATGTCTAAACCGACAGGGATATGTTGGCTGTAAGTGGTGGAGGGATAGAAATGTCTAAACCGACAGGGATATGTTGGCTGTAAGTGGTGGAGGGATAGAAATGTCTAAACCGACAGGGATATGTTGGCTGTTTAGTGGAGGGATAGAAATGTCTAAACCGACAGGGATATGTTGACTGTTTAGTGGAGGGATAGAAATGTCTAAACCGACAGGGATATGTTGGCTGTTTAGTGGAGGGATAGAAATGTCTAAACCGACAGGGATATGTTGGCTGTAAGTAGTGGAGGGATAGAAATGTCTAAACCGACAGGGATATGTTGACTGTTTAGTGGAGGGATAGAAATGTCTAAACCGACAGGGATATGTTGACTGTAAGTGGTGGAGGGATAGAAATGTCTAAACCGACAGGGATATGTTGGCTGTTTAGTGGAGGGATAGAAATGTCTAAACTGACAGGGATATGTTGGCTGTAAGTGGTGGAGGGATAGAAATGTCTAAACCGACAGGGATATGTTGGCTGTTTAGTGGAGGGATAGAAATGTCTAAACCGACAGGGATATGTTGGCTGTTTAGTGGAGGGATAGAAATGTCTAAACCGACAGGGATATGTTGGCTGTAAGTGGTGGAGGGATAGAAATGTCTAAACCGACAGGGATATGTTGGCTGTTTAGTGGAGGGATAGAAATGTCTAAACCGACAGGGATATGTTGACTGTTTAGTGGAGGGATAGAAATGTCTAAACCGACAGGGATATGTTGGCTGTAAGTGGTGGAGGGATAGAAATGTCTAAACCGACAGGGATATGTTGGCTGTTTAGTGGTGGAGGGATAGAAATGTCTAAACCGACAGGGATATGTTGACTGTTTAGTGGAGGGATAGAAATGTCTAAACCGACAGGGATATGTTGGCTGTTTAGTGGAGGGATAGGAATGTCTAAACCGACAGGGATATGTTGGCTGTAAGTGGTGGAGGGATAGAAATGTCTAAACCGACAGGGATATGTTGGCTGTTTAGTGGAGGGATAGAAATGTCTAAACCCACAGGGATATGTAGGCTGTAAGTAGTGGAGGGATAGAAATGTCTAAACCGACAGGGATATGTTGGCTGTAAGTGGTGGAGGGATAGAAATGTCTAAACCGACAGGGATATGTTGGCTGTAAGTAGTGGAGGGATAGAAATGTCTAAACCAACAGGGATATGTTGGCTGTTTAGTGGAGGGATAGAAATGTCTAAACCGACAGGGATATGTTGGCTGTTTAGTGGAGGGATAGAAATGTCTAAACCGACAGGGATATGTTGGCTGTTTAGTGGAGGGATAGAAATGTCTAAACCGACAGGGATATGTTGGCTGTAAGTAGTGGAGGGATAGAAATGTCAAAACCGACAGGGATATGTTGGCTGTAAGTAGTGGAGGGATAGAAATGTCTAAACCGACAGGGATATGTTGGCTGTAAGTAGTGGAGGGATAGAAATGTCTAAACCGACAGGGATATGTTGGCTGTAAGTAGTGGAGGGATAGAAATGTCTAAACCGACAGGGATATGTTGGCTGTAAGTAGTGGAGGGATAGAAATGTCTAAACCGACAGGGATATGTTGGCTGTTTAGTGGAGGGATAGAAATGTCTAAACCGACAGGGATATGTTGGCTGTTTAGTGGAGGGATAGAAATGTCTAAACCGACAGGGATATGTTGGCTGTTTAGTGGAGGGATAGAAATGTCTAAACCGACAGGGATATGTTGGCTGTTTAGTGGAGGGATAGAAATGTCTAAACCGACAGGGATATGTTGGCTGTTTAGTGGAGGGATAGAAATGTCTAAACCGACAGGGATATGTTGGCTGTAAGTAGTGGAGGGATAGAAATGTCTAAACCGACAGGGATATGTTGGCTGTTTAGTGGAGGGATAGAAATGTCTAAACCGACAGGGATATGTTGGCTGTTTAGTGGAGGGATAGAAATGTCTAAACCGACAGGGATATGTTGGCTGTAAGTAGTGGAGGGATAGAAATGTCTAAACAGACAGGGATATGTTGGCTGTTTAGTGGAGGGATAGAAATGTCTAAACCGACAGGGATTTGTTGGCTGTAAGTGGTGGAGGGATAGAAATGTCTAAACCGACAGGGATATGTTGGCTGTAAGTAGTGGAGGGATAGAAATGTCTAAACCGACAGGGATATGTTGGCTGTAAGTGGTGAAGGGATAGAAATGTCTAAACCGACAGGGATATGTTGGCTGTTTAGTGGAGGGATAGAAATGTCTAAACCGACAGGGATATGTTGGCTGTAAGTGGTGGAGGGATAGAAATGTCTAAACCGAAAGGGATATGTTGGCTGTTTAGTGGAGGGATAGAAATGTCTAAACTGACAGGGATATGTTGGCTGTAAGTGGTGGAGGGATAGAAATGTCTAAACCGACAGGGATATGTTGGCTGTAAGTGGTGGAGGGATAGAAATGTCTAAACCGACAGGGATATGTTGGCTGTTTAGTGGAGGGATAGAAATGTCTAAACCGACAGGGATATGTTGGCTGTAAGTGGTGGAGGGATAGAAATGTCTAAACCGACAGGGATATGTTGGCTGTAAGTGGTGGAGGGATAGAAATGTCTAAACCGACAGGGATATGTTGGCTGTTTAGTGGAGGGATGGAAATGTCTAAACCGACAGGGATATGTTGGCTGTAAGTAGTGGAGGGATAGAAATGTCTAAACCGACAGGGATATGTTGGCTGTTTAGTGGAGGGATAGAAATGTCTAAACCGACAGGGATATGTTGGCTGTAAGTAGTGGAGGGATAGAAATGTCTAAACCGACAGGGATATGTTGGCTGTTTAGTGGAGGGATAGAAATGTCTAAACCGACAGGGATATGTTGGCTGTAAGTGGTGGAGGGATAGAAATGTCTAAACCGACAGGGATATGTTGGTTGTTTAGTGGAGGGATAGAAATGTCTAAACCGACAGGGATATGTTGGCTGTAAGTGGTGGAGGGATAGAAATGTCTAAACCGACAGGGATATGTTGGCTGTTTAGTGGAGGGATAGAAATGTCTAAACCGACAGGGATATGTTGGCTGTTTAGTGGAGGGATAGAAATGTCTAAACCGACAGGGATATGTTGGCTGTAAGTAGTGGAGGGATAGAAATGTCTAAACCGACAGGGATATGTTGGCTGTAAGTGGTGGAGGGATAGAAATGTCTAAACCGACAGGGATATGTTGGCTGTTTAGTGGAGGGATAGAAATGTCTAAACCCACAGGGATATGTTGGCTGTTTAGTGGAGGGATAGAAATGTCTAAACCGACAGGGATATGTTGACTGTTTAGTGGAGGGATAGAAATGTCTAAACCGACAGGCAGTCTAACATCCTACAGGGCAGTCTAACCCCTACAGGGCAGTCTAACCCCCTACAGGGCAATCTAACCCCCACAACCCTACAGGGCAGTCTAACCCCTACAACCCTACAGGGCAGTCTAACCCCTACAACCCTACAAGGCAGTCTAACCCCTACAACCCTACAGGGCTGTCTAACCCCTACAACCCTACAGGGCAGTCTAACCCCTACAACCCTACAGGGCAGTCTAACCCCTACAACCCTACAGGGCTGTCTAACCCCTACAACCCTACAGGGCTGTCTAACCCCTACAACCCTACAGGGCAGTCTAACCCCTGCTCTAGAGCAGCAGAGATGAAAGAGGAAATTGAAAACCAACTGATGTCATTCTATGATCTATTACATTCTGGTGAGTAAGGGGTTTATTTAGTCTTCTAGGGCAACAAGTAATGACCCGGGCCGACTCTAGTCTTTTGGGGGCCCTAAGTGAGATTTCGCCCCCCCCACCTCACCAAGTGGGAAAGAAAATGTAATGACCCCCGTCTTGACAGCGGAGAGAAAAATGTTAAAGTTTATTTCCTGCAATTCCCCAAAAATGTTTCAGTTTTAGAGCAAGTTTTACACCTTTCTAAACCGTTGTGGATGGGTTGTCATCCATTTCAGGAGGTGCGGGTGAACAGACAGCTGACCCGCGCATCATTAGCGTGCACGTGTGACCATGCCTGCTTGTGTGAGCGCGCGCACGTGTGTACTCACAGCTCCGTAGGTCCAGCCCAGGTCAATCTTGTTCATCACCCACAGCTCATGGATGTTCTCTGCCAGCTTCTCCCTGATCCTCTCCAGGTGAGGAGGCAGAACAACCTGAAACCACAACCCATGATACACAGGAAGTCCATGCCATTGGCCAGAAGCATTACCCACACAGTGCCTGGGGACAGAGGCTGTTGTTCTGGGACCTCACGTTGTTATAACTAGTGTTGATCTGGGCTAACTACTGAGGCAAGGAAGGCTAGTCAATTGACCTTAGCCCCTGTTAGTTGTTGACTAGTTACAGTAGATCTTGGCTAACTACTGAGGCAAGGAAGGCTAGTCAATTGACCTTAGCCCCTGTTAGTTGTTGACTAGTTAAAGTAGATCTGGGCTAACTACTGAGGCAAGGAAGGCTAGTCAATTGACCTTAGCCCCTGTTAGTTGTTGACTAGTTAAAGTAGATCTGGGCTAACTACTGAGGCAAGGAAGGCTAGTCAATTGACCTTAACCCCTGTTAGTTGTTGACCAGTTAAAGTAGATCTGGGCTAACTACTGAGGCAAGGAAGGCTAGTCAATTGACCTTAGCCCCTGTTAGTTGTTGACTAGTTAAAGTAGATCTGGGCTAACTACTGAGGCAAGGAAGGCTAGTCAATTGACCTTAACCCCTGTTAGTTGTTGACCAGTTAAAGTAGATCTTGGCTAACTACTGAGGCAAGGAACGCTAGTCAATTGACCTTAGCCCCTGTCAGTTGTTGACCAGTTAAAGTAGAGTTGACACCCACCATGACACAGTATAGTAAAGGGTATTCTTTACCCACCTGGCTGGTGTCAACAGGTGTAGGGGTGAAGGCAGCCTGGGACAGGGTGATGGTGGGACCCAGTAGATCCCTGGTCTCACTGTGGTCCTCCTTGTACTCCTGGCTGGGTTCCACTCTCAGCTTCTCCCTGGGTAGCACAGCCTCGAAACACGGAGCGTAGCCCGGCGGGGGCAGGAACTTAAACTCTCCTTGGCGACCACCCAGCAGGAAACGCACTCTGGAGGGAAGAAGAAGAGGAAGAAGGAGAAGAAGGAGAAAAAGAAGGAGAAGGAGAAGGATTAGAAGAAATAGAAGAAGAAGAAGAGGAAGAAGCAGGAGAAGAAGAAGAAGAAGACGAAGAATAAAGATTAGGAGAAGAAGAAGAAGGAGAAGAAGAAGAAGAAGAAGAATAAGAAGAATAAAGATTAGGAGAAGAAGAAGAAGGAGAAGAAGAAGAAGAAGAAGAAGAAGAAGAAGAATAAAGATTAGGAGAAGACGGAGAAGAAGAAGAAGGAGAAGAAGAAGAAGAAGAAGACGGAGAAGAAGAAGAAGAAGAAGAAGAAGGAGAAGAAGAAGAAGAAGAATAAAGATTAGGAGAAGAAGAAGAAGGAGAAGAAGAAGACGAAGAAGAAGAAGAAGAAGAAGAAGAATAAAGATTAGGAGAAGAAGAAGAAGGAGAAGAAGAAGACGAAGAAGAAGAAGAAGAAGAATAAAGATTAGGAGAAGACGGAGAAGAAGAAGAAGAAGAAGAAGAAGGAGAAGAAGAAGAAGAAGAAGAATAAGAATAAAGATTAGGAGAAGAAGAAGAAGGAGAAGAAGAAGACGAAGAAGAAGAAGGAGAAGAAGAAGACGGAGAAGAAGAAGAAGAAGAAGAAGAAGAAGAAGAAGAATAAAGATTAGGAGAAGACGGAGAAGAAGAAGAAGGAGAAGAAGAAGAAGAAGAAGAAGAAGAAGGAGAAGAAGAAGACGGAGAAGAAGAAGAAGGAGAAGAAGAAGGAGAAGAAGAAGACGGAGAAGAAGAAGAAGAAGAAGAAGAAGGAGAAGAAGAAGAAGGATGACTGACACCCTCGATAAAGACGAGCAGAAACTACTGACGCCCTCGATAAAGTCGAGCAGAAACTTCTGACACCCTCGATAAAGACGAGCAGAAAAACTACTGACACCCTCGATAAAGACGAGCAGAAATTACTGACACCCTCGATAAAGACGAGCAGAAACTACTGACGCCCTCGATAAAGTCGAGCAGAAACTTCTGACACCCTCGATAAAGACGAGCAGAAAAACTACTGACACCCTCGATAAAGACGAGCAGAAATTACTGACACCCTCGATAAAAACGAGCAGAAAAACTACTGACACCCTCGATAAAGACGAACAGAAACTACTGACACCCTCGATAAAGACGAGCAGAAAAACTACTGACACCCTCGATAAAGACGAGCAGAAATTACTGACACCCTCGATAAAGACGAGCAGAAACTACTGACACCCTCGATAAAGTCGAGCAGAAACTTCTGACACCCTCGATAAAGACGAGCAGAAAAACTACTGACACCCTCGATAAAGACGAGCAGAAATTACTGACACCCTCGATAAAAACGAGCAGAAAAACTACTGACACCCTCGATAAAGACGAACAGAAACTACTGACACCCTCGATAAAGACGAGCAGAAAAACTACTGACACCCTCGATAAAGACGAGCAGAAATTACTGACACCCTCGATAAAGACGAGCAGAAACTACTGACACCCTCGATAAAGACGAGGAGAAACTACTGACACCCTCGATAAAGACGAGCAGAAACTACTGACTAGCTCTATGAAGACGAGCAGAAACTACTGACACCCTCTATGAAGACGAGCAGAAACTACTGACACCCTCGATAAAGACGAGCAGAAACTACTGACACCCTCGATAAAGACGAGCAGAAACTACTGACACCCTCGATAAAGACGAGCAGAAACTACTGACTAGCTCTATGAAGACGAGCAGAAACTACTGACACCCTCTATGAAGACGAGCAGAAACTACTGACTAGCTCTATGAAGACGAGCAGAAACTACTGACACCCTCTATGAAGACGAGCAGAAACTACTGACACCCTCGATAAAGACGAGCAGAAACTACTGACACCCTCGATAAAGACGAGCAGAAACTACTGACACCCTCGATAAAGACGAGCAGAAACTACTGACACCCTCGATAAAGACGAGCAGAAACTGAAATACTGAGCTGTATTGGATGCAAAAAAAATTTGGGATATTATATTATTTCATACTAATACAATTGGTCATAGGAAGATATTCTGTTTAATACGTAATACAAAACACATCTCAAAATGGTCAGGGTCAAAGTTATTGACACCCCTGTTTTTAAAAACTTTTAGTACCTGACCTTGTGAGGAAAACAGCACTGAGCCTTTTCATCACATGTTTTATGAGTTGGAGAACACATTAGGGGGGATCTTAGACCTCCATACAGAATCCTTACAGATCTGAGACCAGGCCTCCATACAGAACCCTTACAGATCTGAGGCCAGGCCTCCATACAGAACCCTTACAGATCTGAGGCCAGGCCTCCATACAGAACCCTTACAGATCTGAGACCAGGCCTCCATACAGAACCCTTACAGATCTGAGACCAGGCCTCCATACAGAACCCTTACAGATCTGAGGCCAGGCCTCCATACAGAACACTTACAGATCATTGATATCCTTTTGTCTGCGTTTATGGACTGCTCTCCTCAATTCAAACCATAGGTTTTTAACAGATTTCAAGTCTGGAGACTGAGATGTGTTCTAATGTGTTCTTCAACTCATGAAACATGTATTTGTTGATTTTTATTTTTCCTTTATTAAACTAGGCAAGTCAGTTAAGAACAAATTCTTATTTTCAATGACGGCCTAGGAACAGTGGGTTAACTGCCTGTTCAGGGGCAGAACGACAGATTTGTACCTTGTCAGCTCGGGGATTTGAACTTGCAACCTTCTGGTTACTAGTCTAACGCTCTAACCACTAGGCTACCCTGCCGCCTAAGAACCCTCCTAATGTGTTCTTCAACTCATGAAACATGTATTTGTGGTCTAAGATCCCTCCTAATGTGTTCTTCAACTCATGAAACATGTATTTGTGGTCTAAGATCCCTCCTAATGTGTTCTTCAACTCATGAAACATGTATTTGTGGTCTAAGATCCCTCCTAATGTGTTCTTCAACTCATGAAACATGTATTTGTGGTCTAAGATCCCTCCTAATGTGTTCTTCAACTCATGAAACATGTATTTGTGGTCTAAGATCCCTCCTAATGTGTTCTTCAACTCATGAAACATGTATTTGTGGTCTAAGATCCCTCCTAATGTGTTCTTCAACTCATGAAACATGTATTTGTGGTCTACGATCCCTCCTAATGTGTTCTTCAACTCATGAAACATGTATTTGTGGTCTAAGATCCCTCCTAATGTGTTCTTCAACTCATGAAACATGTATTTGTGGTCTAAGATCCCTCCTAATGTGTTCTTCAACTCATGAAACATGTATTTGTGGTCTAAGATCCCTACTAATGTGTTCTTCAACTCATGAAACATATATTTGTGGTCTAAGATCCCTCCTAATGTGTTCTTCAACTCATGAAACATTCTAGAAAAAGGCTCAGTGGTGTTATCCTCGCAAGGTGAGGTATTGAAAACAGGGGTGTCGATAATTATGACCCCCTACCTGTTTGAGAGAAAAAAACATTACTTATATATTTTTCTTATCAATTTTATTATTATACAATAATACAAATAAAACATTTTGAGGATACAATGTAGCTCAGTATTTATTTCTGCTCATTATTTCTGCTCATCTTTACAAAGGGTGTCAATAATTTATTTCTGCTCATCTTTACAAAGGGTGTCAATAATTTATTTCTGCTCATCTTTACAAAGGGTGTCAATAAATAATTTCTGCTCATCTTTACAAAGGGTGTCAATAATTTATTTCTGCTCATCTTTATAAAGGGTGTCAATAATTTATTTCTGCTCATCTTTACAAAGGGTGTCAATAATTTTTTTATGCTCATCTTTATAAAGGGTGTCAATAATTTATTTTTGCTCATCTTTACAAAGGGTGTCAATAATTTATTTCTGCTCATCTTTACAAAGGGTGTCAATAATTTATTTCTGCTCATCTTTATAAAGGGTGCCAATAATTTAATTCTGCTCATCTTTATAAAGGGTGTCACTAATTTATTTCTGCTCATCTTTATAAAGGGTGTCAATAATGTATTTCTGCTCATCTTTACAAAGGGTGTCAATAATTTATTTCTGCTCATCTTTATAAAGGGTGCCAATAATTTCTATTTCTGCTCATCTTTATAAAGGGTGTCAATAATTTATTTCTGCTCATCTTTATAAAGGGTGCCGATAATTTATTTCTGCTCATCTTTATAAAGGGTGCCAATAATTTAATTCTGCTCATCTTTATAAAGGGTGTCAATAATTTAGCTCACCTGTATATAGGGTGTCTATAATTACAACCCCCTACTGTAGGTCGCTGTAAACAGCAATACGAGGTTCAACCATTTGCTCTAACTCCACCTTGCATACTCTCAGTATAATACACTGAGCATGGGTGGGCCGGCTGCTAAAACAAACACTTACGAGAGGTCAAAAGGGTCAGAAGAGACCCAATGACTGATCATTTTGATTGATTGATTGGTTGGTTGAGGAGCACTCACTTGACCCCAGCGGAGAAGCTGGCTACAGGGAAGAACAGCCCGTCAGAGTTGAAGTTCTCAAACATCCCCTGGACGGGCTGACCGTTGATACGGAAGGATATACTGGGAGCGCTGAGGTCCAGACAACAGCTGACCACGTCATCCACACGGAGGAGATGCTGATTGGGTGAGCTCACTGTCCTGGCGATGCAGCCTGAGAGAGAGGGAGGAGGGGGAGGGACGGAGGGAGGAGGGAGGAGGGGGAGGGAGGGAGGAGGGGGAGGGAGGAGGGGGAGGGAGGGAAGGAGATGGAGAGAGGGTGTAGAGGAGAGGAGAGAGGAAGGAAGGGTAGATGAGAGTAGAGAGAGGGTATAGGAGAGGAGAGAGGGGTAGAGGAGAGGAGAGAGGGAGGGAGGAAGGGTAGAGGAGAGAGGGGGTATAGGAGATGAGAGAGGGAGGAAGGGGAGAGGAGAGGGAGGAAGGGTAGAGGAGAGAGGGAGGAAGGAAGAGAAGAGGGAGGAAGGGTAGAGGAGAGAGGGGGTAGAGGAGAGGAGAGAGGGGGTAGAGGAGAGAGGGAGGAAGGGCAGAGGAGAGAACATATTTTCTAAACATCACACACACAGACCCAGTGTAACAGACAGAGTTGCCTTGGAAACCAACATCATTGTTTTTCACTATCCAACGATTCCACTGCATATAAGGACATCAATAAAAGTCAGATCTGATATTTGATGACCCCTGTCAAGAAGCATGGAGTGTGTGTGTGTGTGTGTGTGTGTGTGTGTGTGTGTGTGTGTGTGTGTGTGTGTGTGTGTGTGTGTGTGTGTGTGTGTGTGTGTGTGTGTGTGTGTGTGTGTGTGGTGTGTGCGTGTGTGCGTGTGTGTGTGTGTGTGTGTGTTTGTTGCTGCCTTTGCAGTAAAATTGACAGTGAGGTGAAATAACCAACAGGAAGCCAAGTGTAGTATTTATATCGCTTCATACACTGCAGTCCTGATGCAGAAACATGAATATTCACCTCCTCAGCCTCTCTTTCAAAGGGAGCAAAAACACTCTCCATTATTCCTCCAGGATCTCTACGCTCTGGACACCACAGACATGTCTACAGCACACGTCTAGACCACAGGGCTCTGTGCAGAAGTGGGAACAGGGAGCCATTTCTGATTCTCCAACGTAAGATATTCAGCTCCAAACCCAAAGACATCCTCTCAACCTCCCAACCATCACACAGCATTCTGGGGGAACAGTACCACTCACACAGCATTCTGGGGGAACATTACCCCTCACACAGCATTCTGGGGGAACATTACCCCTCACACAGCATTCTGGGGGAACATTACCCCTCACACAGCATTCTGGGGAAACATTACCCCTCACACAGCATTCTGGGGGAACATTACCCCTCACACAGCATTCTGGGGGAACATTACCCCTCACACAGCATTCTGGGGGAACATTACCCCTCACACAGCATTCTGGGGGAACAGTACCCCTCACACAGCATTCTGGGGGAACATTACCCCTCACACAGCATTCTGGGGTAACAGTACCCCTCACACAGCATTCTGGGGGAACATTACCCCTCACACATCATTCTGGGGGAACATTACCCCTCACACAGCATTCTGGGGGAACATTACACCTCACACAGCATTATGGGGGAACATTACCCCTCACACAGCATTCTGGGGGAACATTACCCCTCACACAGCATTCTGGGGGAACATTACCCCTCACACAGCATTCTGGGGGAACATTACCCCTCACACAGCATTCTGGGGGAACATTACACCTCACACAGCATTCTGGGGGAACATTACCCCTCACACAGCATTCTGGGGGAACATTACCCCTCACACAGCATTCTGGGGGAACAGTACCCCTCACACAGCATTCTGGGGGAACATTACACCTCACACATCATTCTGGGGGAACATTACCCCTCACAAAGCATTCTGGGGGAACATTACCCCTCACACAGCATTCTGGGGAAACATTACCCCTCAAACAGCATTCTGGGGGAACATTACCCCTCACACAGCATTCTGGGGGAACATTACCCCTCACACAGCATTCTGGGGAAACATTACCCCTCACACAGCATTCTGGGGAAACATTACCCCTCACACAGCATTCTGGGGGAACATTACCCCTCACACATCATTCTGGGGAAACATTACCCCTCAAACAGCATTCTGGGGCAACATTACCCCTCACACAGCATTCTGTGGGAACATTACCCCTCACACAGCATTCTGGGGGAACATTACCCCTCACACAGCATTCTGGGGGAACATTACCCCTCACACAGCATTCTGGGGGAACATTACCCCTCACATAGCATTCTGGGGGAACATTACCCCTCACACAGCATTCTGGGGGAACATTACACCTTTGTCAACACTCAATTTCACCCTTCTCCCTGTGTCTCACTACCCACACAACTCAAACTAGGTAGTCCACTCACACTAGATCAGAGGACGAGTATCTAACTATCTAACCTGACCACAGGTGAATATAATATAGTAACTATCTAACTATCTAACCTGACTACAGGTGAATATAATATAGTAACTATCTAACTAGACTACAGGTGAATATAATATAGTAACTATCTAACCTGACTACAGGTGAATATAATATAGTAACTATCTAACCTGACTACAGGTGAATATAATATAGTAACTATCTAACTATCTAACCTGACTACAGGTGAATATAATATAGTAACTATCTAACTAGACTACAGGTGAATATAATATAGTAACTATCTAACCTGACTACAGGTGAATATAATATAGTAACTATCTAACCTGACCACAGGTGAATATAATATAGTAACTATCTAACTATCTAACCTGACTACAGGTGAATATAATATAGTAACTATCTAACCTGACTACAGGTGAATATAATATAGTAACTATATAACTAGACTACAGGTGAATATAATATAGTAACTATCTAACCTGACTACAGGTGAATATAATATAGTAACTATCTAACCTGACCACAGGTGAATATAATATAGTAACTATCTAACCTGACCACAGGTGAATATAATATAGTAACTATCTAACTATCTAACCTGACTACAGGTGAATATAATATAGTAACTATCTAACCTGACTACAGGTGAATATAATATAGTAACTATCTAACCTGACTACAGGTGAATATAATATAGTAACTATCTAACTATCTAACCTGACCACAGGTGAATATAATATAGTAACTATCTAACTATCTAACCTGACTACAGGTGAATATAATATAGTAACTATCTAACCTGACTACAGGTGAATATAATATAGTAACTATCTAACCTGACCACAGGTGAATATAATATAGTAACTATCTGTCTAACCTGACTACAGGTGAATATAATATAGTAACTATCTAACCTGACCACAGGTGAATATAATATAGTAACTATCTAACCTGACTACAGGTGAATATAATAGAGTAACTATCTAACCTGACTACAGGTGAATATAATATAGTAACTATCTAACTATCTAACCTGACCACAGGTGAATATAATATAGTAACTATCTAACTATCTAACCTGACTACAGGTGAATATAATATAGTAACTATCTTACCTGACTACAGGTGAATATAATAGAGTAACTATCTAAACTGACCACAGGTGAATATAATATAGTAACTATCTAACCTGACTACAGGTGAATATAATATAGTAACTATCTTACCTGACCACAGGTGAATATAATATAGTAACTATCTAACCTGACTACAGGTGAATATAATATAGTAACTATCTAACCTGACCACAGGTGAATATAATATAGTAACTATCTAACCTGACTACAGGTGAATATAATATAGTAACTCTCTAACCTGACTACAGGTGAATATAATATAGTAACTATCTAACCTGACTACAGGTGAATATAATATAGTAAATATCTTACCTGACCACAGGTGAATATAATATAGTAACTATCTAACCTGACTACAGGTGAATATAATATAGTAAATATCTAACCTGACTACAGGTGAATATAATATAGTAACTATCTAACCTGACTACAGGTGAATATAATATAGTAACTATCTAACTATCTAACCTGACTATAGGTGAATATAATATAGTAACTATCTAACCTGACTACAGGTGAATATAATATAGTAACTATCTAACTATCTAACCTGACCACAGGTGAATATAATATAGTAACTATCTAACCTGACCACAGGTGAATATAATATAGTAACTATCTAACTATCTAACCTGACTACAGGTGAATATAAAATAGTAACTATCTAACCTGACTACAGGTGAATATAATATAGTAACTATCTAACCTGACTACAGATGAATATAATATAGTAACTATCTGACTACAGGTGAATATAATATAGTAACTATCTAACCTGACTACAGGTGAATATAATATAGTAACTATCTAACCTGACCACAGGTGAATATAATATAGTAACTATCTAACCTGACTACAGGTGAATATAATATAGTAACTATCTAACTATCTTACCTGACCACAGGTGAATATAATATAGTAACTATCTAACCTGACCACAGGTGAATATAATATAGTAACTATCTAACCTGACTACAGGTGAATATAATATAGTAACTATCTAACCTGACTACAGATGAATATAATATAGTAACTATCTGACTACAGGTGAATATAATATAGTAACTATCTAACCTGACCACAGGTGAATATAATATAGTAACTATCTAACCTGACTACAGGTGAATATAATATAGTAACTATCTTACCTGACTACAGGTGAATATAATATAGTAACTATCTAACCTGACTACAGGTGAATATAATATAGTAACTATCTTACCTGACTACAGGTGAATATAATATAGTAACTATCTAACTATCTAACCTGACTATAGGTGAATATAATATAGTAACTATCTAACCTGACTACAGGTGAATATAATATAGTAACTATCTAACCTGACTACAGGTGAATATAATATAGTAACTATCTGACTACAGGTGAATATAATATAGTAACTATCTAACTATCTAACCTGACTATAGGTGAATATAATAGAGTAACTATCTAACCTGACTACAGATGAATATAATATAGTAACTATCTGACTACAGGTGAATATAATATAGTAACTATCTAACTATCTAACCTGACTATAGGTGAATATAATATAGTAACTATCTAACCTGACCACAGGTGAATATAATATAGTAACTATCTAACCTGACTACAGGTGAATATAATATAGTAACTATCTAACCTGACTACAGATGAATATAATATAGTAACTATCTGACTACAGGTGAATATAATATAGTAACTATCTAACTATCTAACCTGACTATAGGTGAATATAATATAGTAACTATCTAACCTGACCACAGGTGAATATAATATAGTAACTATCTAACCTGACTACAGATGAATATAATATAGTAACTATCTGACTACAGGTGAATATAATATAGTAACTATCTAACCTGACCACAGGTGAATATAATATAGTAACTATCTAACCTGACCACAGGTGAATATAATATAGTAACTATCTAACTATCTAACCTGACTACAGGTGAATATAATATAGTAACTATCTTACCTGACTACAGGTGAATATAATATAGTAACTATCTAACCTGACTACAGGTGAATATAATATAGTAACTATCTTACCTGACTACAGGTGAATATAATATAGTAACTATCTAACTATCTAACCTGACTATAGGTGAATATAATATAGTAACTATCTAACCTGACTACAGGTGAATATAATATAGTAACTATCTAACCTGACTACAGATGAATATAATATAGTAACTATCTGACTACAGGTGAATATAATATAGTAACTATCTAACCTGACTACAGGTGAATATAATATAGTAACTATCTGACCACAGGTGAATATAATATAGTAACTATCTGACTACAGGTGAATATAATATAGTAACTATCTTACCTGACTACAGGTGAATATAATATAGTAACTATCTAACTATCTAACCTGACTATAGGTGAATATAATATAGTAACTATCTAACCTGACTACAGGTGAATATAATATAGTAACTATCTTACCTGACCACAGGTGAATATAATATAGTAACTATCTAACCTGACTACAGGTGAATATAATATAGTAACTATCTAACCTGACTACAGGTGAATATAATATAGTAACTATCTTACCTGACCACAGGTGAATATAATATAGTAACTATCTAACCTGACTACAGGTGAATATAATATAGTAACTATCTAACTATCTAACCTGACTATAGGTGAATATAATATAGTAACTATCTAACCTGACTACAGGTGAATATAATATAGTAACTATCTAACCTGACTACAGATGAATATAATATAGTAACTATCTGACTACAGGTGAATATAATATAGTAACTATCTAACCTGACCACAGGTGAATATAATATAGTAACTATCTAACCTGACTACAGGTGAATATAATATAGTAACTATCTAACCTGACTACAGATGAATATAATATAGTAACTATCTTACCTGACCACAGGTGAATATAATATAGTAACTATCTAACCTGACCACAGGTGAATATAATATAGTAACTATCTAACCTGACTACAGGTGAATATAATATAGTAACTATCTTACCTGACTACAGGTGAATATAATATAGTAACTATCTAACCTGACTACAGGTGAATATAATATAGTAACTATCTAACCTGACTACAGATGAATATAATATAGTAACTATCTTACCTGACCACAGGTGAATATAATATAGTAACTATCTAACCTGACTACAGGTGAATATAATATAGTAACTATCTTACCTGACTACAGGTGAATATAATATAGTAACTATCTAACCTGACCACAGGTGAATATAATATAGTAACTATCTTACCTGACTACAGGTGAATATAATATAGTAACTATCTAACTATCTAACCTGACTATAGGTGAATATAATATAGTAACTATCTAACCTGACTACAGGTGAATATAATATAGTAACTATCTAACCTGACTACAGATGAATATAATATAGTAACTATCTGACTACAGGTGAATATAATATAGTAACTATCTAACTATCTAACCTGACTATAGGTGAATATAATATAGTAACTATCTAACCTGACTACAGGTGAATATAATATAGTAACTATCTAACTATCTAACCTGACCACAGGTGAATATAATATAGTAACTATCTAACCTGACCACAGGTGAATATAATATAGTAACTATCTAACTATCTAACCTGACTACAGGTGAATATAATATAGTAACTATCTAACCTGACTACAGGTGAATATAATATAGTAACTATCTAACCTGACTACAGATGAATATAATATAGTAACTATCTGACTACAGGTGAATATAATATAGTAACTATCTAACCTGACTACAGGTGAATATAATATAGTAACTATCTAACCTGACCACAGGTGAATATAATATAGTAACTATCTAACCTGACTACAGGTGAATATAATATAGTAACTATCTAACTATCTTACCTGACCACAGGTGAATATAATATAGTAACTATCTAACCTGACCACAGGTGAATATAATATAGTAACTATCTAACCTGACTACAGGTGAATATAATATAGTAACTATCTAACCTGACTACAGATGAATATAATATAGTAACTATCTGACTACAGGTGAATATAATATAGTAACTATCTAACCTGACCACAGGTGAATATAATATAGTAACTATCTAACCTGACTACAGGTGAATATAATATAGTAACTATCTTACCTGACTACAGGTGAATATAATATAGTAACTATCTAACCTGACTACAGGTGAATATAATATAGTAACTATCTTACCTGACTACAGGTGAATATAATATAGTAACTATCTAACTATCTAACCTGACTATAGGTGAATATAATATAGTAACTATCTAACCTGACTACAGGTGAATATAATATAGTAACTATCTAACCTGACTACAGGTGAATATAATATAGTAACTATCTGACTACAGGTGAATATAATATAGTAACTATCTAACTATCTAACCTGACTATAGGTGAATATAATAGAGTAACTATCTAACCTGACTACAGATGAATATAATATAGTAACTATCTGACTACAGGTGAATATAATATAGTAACTATCTAACTATCTAACCTGACTATAGGTGAATATAATAGAGTAACTATCTAACCTGACTACAGATGAATATAATATAGTAACTATCTGACTACAGGTGAATATAATATAGTAACTATCTAACTATCTAACCTGACTATAGGTGAATATAATATAGTAACTATCTAACCTGACCACAGGTGAATATAATATAGTAACTATCTAACCTGACTACAGGTGAATATAATATAGTAACTATCTTACCTGACTACAGGTGAATATAATATAGTAACTATCTAACCTGACTACAGGTGAATATAATATAGTAACTATCTTACCTGACTACAGGTGAATATAATATAGTAACTATCTAACTATCTAACCTGACTATAGGTGAATATAATATAGTAACTATCTAACCTGACTACAGGTGAATATAATATAGTAACTATCTAACCTGACTACAGATGAATATAATATAGTAACTATCTGACTACAGGTGAATATAATATAGTAACTATCTAACCTGACTACAGGTGAATATAATATAGTAACTATCTGACCACAGGTGAATATAATATAGTAACTATCTGACTACAGGTGAATATAATATAGTAACTATCTTACCTGACTACAGGTGAATATAATATAGTAACTATCTAACTATCTAACCTGACTATAGGTGAATATAATATAGTAACTATCTAACCTGACTACAGGTGAATATAATATAGTAACTATCTTACCTGACCACAGGTGAATATAATATAGTAACTATCTAACCTGACTACAGGTGAATATAATATAGTAACTCTCTAACCTGACTACAGGTGAATATAATATAGTAACTATCTAACCTGACTACAGGTGAATATAATATAGTAACTATCTTACCTGACCACAGGTGAATATAATATAGTAACTATCTAACCTGACTACAGGTGAATATAATATAGTAACTATCTAACTATCTAACCTGACTATAGGTGAATATAATATAGTAACTATCTAACCTGACTACAGGTGAATATAATATAGTAACTATCTAACCTGACTACAGATGAATATAATATAGTAACTATCTGACTACAGGTGAATATAATATAGTAACTATCTAACCTGACCACAGGTGAATATAATATAGTAACTATCTAACCTGACTACAGGTGAATATAATATAGTAACTATCTAACCTGACTACAGATGAATATAATATAGTAACTATCTTACCTGACCACAGGTGAATATAATATAGTAACTATCTAACCTGACCACAGGTGAATATAATATAGTAACTATCTAACCTGACTACAGGTGAATATAATATAGTAACTATCTTACCTGACTACAGGTGAATATAATATAGTAACTATCTAACCTGACTACAGGTGAATATAATATAGTAACTATCTAACCTGACTACAGATGAATATAATATAGTAACTATCTTACCTGACCACAGGTGAATATAATATAGTAACTATCTAACCTGACTACAGGTGAATATAATATAGTAACTATCTTACCTGACTACAGGTGAATATAATATAGTAACTATCTAACCTGACTACAGGTGAATATAATATAGTAACTATCTTACCTGACTACAGGTGAATATAATATAGTAACTATCTAACTATCTAACCTGACTATAGGTGAATATAATATAGTAACTATCTAACCTGACTACAGGTGAATATAATATAGTAACTATCTAACCTGACTACAGATGAATATAATATAGTAACTATCTGACTACAGGTGAATATAATATAGTAACTATCTAACTATCTAACCTGACTATAGGTGAATATAATATAGTAACTATCTAACCTGACTACAGGTGAATATAATATAGTAACTATCTAACTATCTAACCTGACTATAGGTGAATATAATATAGTAACTATCTAACCTGACCACAGGTGAATATAATATAGTAACTATCTAACCTGACTACAGATGAATATAATATAGTAACTATCTAACTATCTAACCTGACCACAGGTGAATATAATATAGTAACTATCTAACCTGACTACAGGTGAATATAATATAGTAACTATCTAACCTGACTACAGGTGAATATAATATAGTAACTATCTAACCTGACTACAGGTGAATATAATATAGTAACTATCTAACTATCTAACCTGACTACAGGTGAATATAATATAGTAACTATCTAACCTGACTACAGGTGAATATAATATAGTAACTATCTAACCTGACCACAGGTGAATATAATATAGTAACTATCTAACTAAATAACATGACTACAGGTGAATATAATATAGTAACTATCTAACTATCTAACCTGACTACAGGTGAATATAATATAGTAACTATCTAACCTGACTACAGGTGAATATAATATAGTAACTCTCTAACTATCTTACCTGACCACAGGTGAATATAATATAGTAACTATCTAACCTGACTACAGGTGAATATAATATAGTAACTATCTAACCTGACCACAGGTGAATATAATATAGTAACTATCTAACCTGACCACAGGTGAATATAATATAGTAACTATCTAACCTGACCACAGGTGAATATAATATAGTAACTATCTAACCTGACCACAGGTGAATATAATATAGTAACTATCTAACCTGACTACAGGTGAATATAATATAGTAACTATCTAACCTGACTACAGGTGAATATAATATAGTAACTATCTAAACTGACTACAGGTGAATATAATATAGTAACTATCTAACCTGACTACAGGTGAATATAATATAGTAACTATCTAACTATCTGACCTGACTACAGGTGAATATAATATAGTAACTATCTAACCTGACTACAGGTGAATATAATATAGTAACTATCTAACCTGACTACAGGTGAATATAATATAGTAACTATCTAACTATCTAACCTGACTACAGGTGAATATAATATAGTAACTATCTAACCTGACTACAGGTGAATATAATACAGTAACTATCTAACCTGACTACAGGTGAATATAATATAGTAACTATCTTACCTGACTACAGGTGAATATAATATAGTAACTATCTAACCTGACCACAGGTGAATATAATATAGTAACTATCTAACTATCTTACCTGAATACAGGTGAATATAATATAGTAACTATCTAACTATCTTACCTGAATACAGGTGAATATAATATAGTAACTATCTAACCTGACCACAGGTGAATATAATATAGTAACTATCTAACCTGACTACAGGTGAATATAATATAGTAACTATCTAACCTGACCACAGGTGAATATAATATAGTAACTATCTAACCTGACCACAGGTGAATATAATATAGTAACTATCTTACCTGACTACAGGTGAATATAATATAGTAACTATCTAACCTGACCACAGGTGAATATAATATAGTAACTATCTAACTATCTAACCTGACCACAGGTGAATATAATATAGTAACTATCTAACCTGACTACAGGTGAATATAATATAGTAACTATCTTACCTGACTACAGGTGAATATAATATAGTAACTATCTAACCTGACTACAGGTGAATATAATATAGTAACTATCTAACCTGACTACAGGTGAATATAATATAGTAACTATCTAACCTGACCACAGGTGAATATAATATAGTAACTATCTAACCTGACTACAGGTGAATATAATATAGTAACTATCTAACCTGACTACAGGTGAATATAATACAGTAACTATCTAACCTGACTACAGGTGAATATAATATAGTAACTATCTTACCTGACTACAGGTGAATATAATATAGTAACTATCTAACCTGACTACAGGTGAATATAATATAGTAACTATCTAACTATCTAACCTGACTACAGGTGAATATAATATAGTAAATATCTAACCTGACTACAGGTGAATATAATATAGTAACTATCTAACCTGACTACAGGTGAATATAATATAGTAACTATCTAACCTGACTACAGGTGAATATAATATAGTAACTATCTAACTATCTAACCTGACTACAGGTGAATATAATATAGTAACTATCTAACTATCTAACCTGACTACAGGTGAATATAATATAGTAACTATCTAACCTGACTACAGGTGAATATAATATAGTAACTATCTAACCTGACTACAGGTGAATATAATATAGTAACTATCTAACCTGACTACAGGTGAATATAATATAGTAACTATCTAACCTGACTACAGGTGAATATAATATAGTAACTATCTAACCTGACTACAGGTGAATATAATATAGTAACTATCTTACCTGACCACAGGTGAATATAATATAGTAACTATCTAACCTGACTACAGGTGAATATAATATAGTAACTATCTAACCTGACTACAGGTGAATATAATATAGTAACTATCTAACCTGACTACAGGTGAATATAATATAGTAACTATCTAACTATCTAACCTGACTACAGGTGAATATAATATAGTAACTCTCTAACCTGACTACAGGTGAATATAATATAGTAACTATCTAACCTGACTACAGGTGAATATAATATAGTAACTATCTAACTATCTAACCTGACTACAGGTGAATATAATATAGTAACTCTCTAACCTGACTACAGGTGAATATAATATAGTAACTATCTAACTATCTAACCTGACTACAGGTGAATATAATATAGTAACTATCTAACCTGACTACAGGTGAATATAATATAGTAACTATCTAACCTGACTACAGGTGAATATAATATAGTAACTATCTAACCTGACCACAGGTGAATATAATATAGTAACTATCTAACCTGACTACAGGTGAATATAATATAGTAACTATCTAACCTGACTACAGGTGAATATAATATAGTAACTATCTAACTATCTAACCTGACTACAGGTGAATATAATATAGTAGCTATCTAACCTGACTACAGGTGAATATAATATAGTAACTATCTAACCTGACTACAGGTGAATATAATATAGTAACTATCTAACCTGACTACAGGTGAATATAATATAGTAACTATCTAACCTGACCACAGGTGAATATAATATAGTAACTATCTTACCTGACTACAGGTGAATATAATATAGTAACTATCTAACCTGACTACAGGTGAATATAATATAGTAACTATCTAACCTGACCACAGGTGAATATAATATAGTAACTATCTAACCTGACCACAGGTGAATATAATATAGTAACTATCTAACTATCTTACCTGAATACAGGTGAATATAATATAGTAACTATCTAACCTGACTACAGGTGAATATAATATAGTAACTATCTAACCTGACTACAGGTGAATATAATATAGTAACTATCTAACCTGACCACAGGTGAATATAATATAGTAACTATCTAACCTGACCACAGGTGAATATAATATAGTAACTATCTAACCTGACCACAGGTGAATATAATATAGTAACTATCTAACCTGACCACAGGTGAATATAAAATAGTAACTATCTAACCTGACCACAGGTGAATATAATATAGTAACTATCTAACTATCTAACCTGACTACAGGTGAATATAATATAGTAACTATCTAACCTGACTACAGGTGAATATAATATAGTAACTATCTAACTATCTAACCTGACTACAGGTGAATATAATATAGTAACTCTCTAACCTGACTACAGGTGAATATAATATAGTAACTATCTAACTATCTAACCTGACTACAGGTGAATAAAATATAGTAACTATCTAACCTGACCACAGGTGAATATAATATAGTAACTATCTAACCTGACTACAGGTGAATATAATATAGTAACTATCTAACCTGACTACAGGTGAATATAATATAGTAACTATCTAACCTGACCACAGGTGAATATAATATAGTAACTATCTAACCTGACTACAGGTGAATATAATATAGTAACTATCTAACTATCTAACCTGACTACAGGTGAATATAATATAGTAACTCTCTAACCTGACTACAGGTGAATATAATATAGTAACTATCTAACTATCTAACCTGACTACAGGTGAATATAATATAGTAACTCTCTAACCTGACCACAGGTGAATATAATATAGTAACTATCTAACTATCTAACCTGACTACAGGTGAATATAATATAGTAACTATCTAACCTGACTACAGGTGAATATAATATAGTAACTATCTAACCTGACCACAGGTGAATATAATATAGTAACTATCTAACCTGACTACAGGTGAATATAATATAGTAACTATCTAACCTGACTACAGGTGAATATAATATAGTAACTATCTAACCTGACCACAGGTGAATATAATATAGTAACTATCTAACCTGACTACAGGTGAATATAATATAGTAACTATCTAACCTGACTACAGGTGAATAAAATATAGTAACTATCTAACCTGACTACAGGTGAATATAATATAGTAACTATCTAACCTGACCACAGGTGAATATAATATAGTAAATATCTTACCTGACTACAGGTGAATATAATATAGTAACTATCTAACCTGACCACAGGTGAATATAATATAGTAACTATCTAACCTGACTACAGGTGAATATAATATAGTAAATATCTTACCTGACTACAGGTGAATATAATATAGTAACTATCTAACCTGACCACAGGTGAATATAATATAGTAACTATCTAACCTGACTACAGGTGAATATAATATAGTAACTATCTAACCTGACTACAGATGAATATAATATAGTAACTATCTTACCTGACCACAGGTGAATATAATATAGTAACTATCTAACCTGACCACAGGTGAATATAATATAGTAACTATCTAACCTGACTACAGGTGAATATAATATAGTAACTATCTTACCTGACTACAGGTGAATATAATATAGTAACTATCTAACCTGACTACAGGTGAATATAATATAGTAACTATCTAACCTGACTACAGATGAATATAATATAGTAACTATCTTACCTGACCACAGGTGAATATAATATAGTAACTATCTAACCTGACTACAGGTGAATATAATATAGTAACTATCTTACCTGACTACAGGTGAATATAATATAGTAACTATCTAACCTGACTACAGGTGAATATAATATAGTAACTATCTTACCTGACTACAGGTGAATATAATATAGTAACTATCTAACTATCTAACCTGACTATAGGTGAATATAATATAGTAACTATCTAACCTGACTACAGGTGAATATAATATAGTAACTATCTAACCTGACTACAGATGAATATAATATAGTAACTATCTGACTACAGGTGAATATAATATAGTAACTATCTAACTATCTAACCTGACTATAGGTGAATATAATATAGTAACTATCTAACCTGACTACAGGTGAATATAATATAGTAACTATCTAACTATCTAACCTGACTATAGGTGAATATAATATAGTAACTATCTAACCTGACCACAGGTGAATATAATATAGTAACTATCTAACCTGACTACAGATGAATATAATATAGTAACTATCTAACTATCTAACCTGACCACAGGTGAATATAATATAGTAACTATCTAACCTGACTACAGGTGAATATAATATAGTAACTATCTAACCTGACTACAGGTGAATATAATATAGTAACTATCTAACCTGACTACAGGTGAATATAATATAGTAACTATCTAACTATCTAACCTGACTACAGGTGAATATAATATAGTAACTATCTAACCTGACTACAGGTGAATATAATATAGTAACTATCTAACCTGACCACAGGTGAATATAATATAGTAACTATCTAACTAAATAACATGACTACAGGTGAATATAATATAGTAACTATCTAACTATCTAACCTGACTACAGGTGAATATAATATAGTAACTATCTAACCTGACTACAGGTGAATATAATATAGTAACTCTCTAACTATCTTACCTGACCACAGGTGAATATAATATAGTAACTATCTAACCTGACTACAGGTGAATATAATATAGTAACTATCTAACCTGACCACAGGTGAATATAATATAGTAACTATCTAACCTGACCACAGGTGAATATAATATAGTAACTATCTAACCTGACCACAGGTGAATATAATATAGTAACTATCTAACCTGACCACAGGTGAATATAATATAGTAACTATCTAACCTGACTACAGGTGAATATAATATAGTAACTATCTAACCTGACTACAGGTGAATATAATATAGTAACTATCTAAACTGACTACAGGTGAATATAATATAGTAACTATCTAACCTGACTACAGGTGAATATAATATAGTAACTATCTAACTATCTGACCTGACTACAGGTGAATATAATATAGTAACTATCTAACCTGACTACAGGTGAATATAATATAGTAACTATCTAACCTGACTACAGGTGAATATAATATAGTAACTATCTAACTATCTAACCTGACTACAGGTGAATATAATATAGTAACTATCTAACCTGACTACAGGTGAATATAATACAGTAACTATCTAACCTGACTACAGGTGAATATAATATAGTAACTATCTTACCTGACTACAGGTGAATATAATATAGTAACTATCTAACCTGACCACAGGTGAATATAATATAGTAACTATCTAACTATCTTACCTGAATACAGGTGAATATAATATAGTAACTATCTAACTATCTTACCTGAATACAGGTGAATATAATATAGTAACTATCTAACCTGACCACAGGTGAATATAATATAGTAACTATCTAACCTGACTACAGGTGAATATAATATAGTAACTATCTAACCTGACCACAGGTGAATATAATATAGTAACTATCTAACCTGACCACAGGTGAATATAATATAGTAACTATCTTACCTGACTACAGGTGAATATAATATAGTAACTATCTAACCTGACCACAGGTGAATATAATATAGTAACTATCTAACTATCTAACCTGACCACAGGTGAATATAATATAGTAACTATCTAACCTGACTACAGGTGAATATAATATAGTAACTATCTTACCTGACTACAGGTGAATATAATATAGTAACTATCTAACCTGACTACAGGTGAATATAATATAGTAACTATCTAACCTGACTACAGGTGAATATAATATAGTAACTATCTAACCTGACCACAGGTGAATATAATATAGTAACTATCTAACCTGACTACAGGTGAATATAATATAGTAACTATCTAACCTGACTACAGGTGAATATAATACAGTAACTATCTAACCTGACTACAGGTGAATATAATATAGTAACTATCTTACCTGACTACAGGTGAATATAATATAGTAACTATCTAACCTGACTACAGGTGAATATAATATAGTAACTATCTAACTATCTAACCTGACTACAGGTGAATATAATATAGTAAATATCTAACCTGACTACAGGTGAATATAATATAGTAACTATCTAACCTGACTACAGGTGAATATAATATAGTAACTATCTAACCTGACTACAGGTGAATATAATATAGTAACTATCTAACTATCTAACCTGACTACAGGTGAATATAATATAGTAACTATCTAACTATCTAACCTGACTACAGGTGAATATAATATAGTAACTATCTAACCTGACTACAGGTGAATATAATATAGTAACTATCTAACCTGACTACAGGTGAATATAATATAGTAACTATCTAACCTGACTACAGGTGAATATAATATAGTAACTATCTAACCTGACTACAGGTGAATATAATATAGTAACTATCTAACCTGACTACAGGTGAATATAATATAGTAACTATCTTACCTGACCACAGGTGAATATAATATAGTAACTATCTAACCTGACTACAGGTGAATATAATATAGTAACTATCTAACCTGACTACAGGTGAATATAATATAGTAACTATCTAACCTGACTACAGGTGAATATAATATAGTAACTATCTAACTATCTAACCTGACTACAGGTGAATATAATATAGTAACTCTCTAACCTGACTACAGGTGAATATAATATAGTAACTATCTAACCTGACTACAGGTGAATATAATATAGTAACTATCTAACTATCTAACCTGACTACAGGTGAATATAATATAGTAACTCTCTAACCTGACTACAGGTGAATATAATATAGTAACTATCTAACTATCTAACCTGACTACAGGTGAATATAATATAGTAACTATCTAACCTGACTACAGGTGAATATAATATAGTAACTATCTAACCTGACTACAGGTGAATATAATATAGTAACTATCTAACCTGACCACAGGTGAATATAATATAGTAACTATCTAACCTGACTACAGGTGAATATAATATAGTAACTATCTAACCTGACTACAGGTGAATATAATATAGTAACTATCTAACTATCTAACCTGACTACAGGTGAATATAATATAGTAGCTATCTAACCTGACTACAGGTGAATATAATATAGTAACTATCTAACCTGACTACAGGTGAATATAATATAGTAACTATCTAACCTGACTACAGGTGAATATAATATAGTAACTATCTAACCTGACCACAGGTGAATATAATATAGTAACTATCTTACCTGACTACAGGTGAATATAATATAGTAACTATCTAACCTGACTACAGGTGAATATAATATAGTAACTATCTAACCTGACCACAGGTGAATATAATATAGTAACTATCTAACCTGACCACAGGTGAATATAATATAGTAACTATCTAACTATCTTACCTGAATACAGGTGAATATAATATAGTAACTATCTAACCTGACTACAGGTGAATATAATATAGTAACTATCTAACCTGACTACAGGTGAATATAATATAGTAACTATCTAACCTGACCACAGGTGAATATAATATAGTAACTATCTAACCTGACCACAGGTGAATATAATATAGTAACTATCTAACCTGACCACAGGTGAATATAATATAGTAACTATCTAACCTGACCACAGGTGAATATAAAATAGTAACTATCTAACCTGACCACAGGTGAATATAATATAGTAACTATCTAACTATCTAACCTGACTACAGGTGAATATAATATAGTAACTATCTAACCTGACTACAGGTGAATATAATATAGTAACTATCTAACTATCTAACCTGACTACAGGTGAATATAATATAGTAACTCTCTAACCTGACTACAGGTGAATATAATATAGTAACTATCTAACTATCTAACCTGACTACAGGTGAATAAAATATAGTAACTATCTAACCTGACCACAGGTGAATATAATATAGTAACTATCTAACCTGACTACAGGTGAATATAATATAGTAACTATCTAACCTGACTACAGGTGAATATAATATAGTAACTATCTAACCTGACCACAGGTGAATATAATATAGTAACTATCTAACCTGACTACAGGTGAATATAATATAGTAACTATCTAACTATCTAACCTGACTACAGGTGAATATAATATAGTAACTCTCTAACCTGACTACAGGTGAATATAATATAGTAACTATCTAACTATCTAACCTGACTACAGGTGAATATAATATAGTAACTCTCTAACCTGACCACAGGTGAATATAATATAGTAACTATCTAACTATCTAACCTGACTACAGGTGAATATAATATAGTAACTATCTAACCTGACTACAGGTGAATATAATATAGTAACTATCTAACCTGACCACAGGTGAATATAATATAGTAACTATCTAACCTGACTACAGGTGAATATAATATAGTAACTATCTAACCTGACTACAGGTGAATATAATATAGTAACTATCTAACCTGACCACAGGTGAATATAATATAGTAACTATCTAACCTGACTACAGGTGAATATAATATAGTAACTATCTAACCTGACTACAGGTGAATAAAATATAGTAACTATCTAACCTGACTACAGGTGAATATAATATAGTAACTATCTAACCTGACCACAGGTGAATATAATATAGTAAATATCTTACCTGACTACAGGTGAATATAATATAGTAACTATCTAACCTGACCACAGGTGAATATAATATAGTAACTATCTAACCTGACTACAGGTGAATATAATATAGTAAATATCTTACCTGACTACAGGTGAATATAATATAGTAACTATCTAACCTGACCACAGGTGAATATAATATAGTAACTATCTAACCTGACCACAGGTGAATATAATATAGTAACTATCTAACTATCTAACCTGACCACAGGTGAATATAATATAGTAACTATCTAACCTGACTACAGGTGAATATAATATAGTAACTATCTAACCTGACTACAGGTGAATATAATATAGTAACTATCTAACCTGACCACAGGTGAATATAATATAGTAAATATCTTACCTGACTACAGGTGAATATAATATAGTAACTATCTAACCTGACCACAGGTGAATATAATATAGTAACTATCTAACCTGACCACAGGTGAATATAATATAGTAACTATCTAACCTGACTACAGGTGAATATAATATAGTAACTATCTAACTATCTAACCTGACTACAGGTGAATATAATATAGTAACTATCTAACCTGACTACAGGTGAATATAATATAGTAACTATCTAACTATCTAACCTGACTACAGGTGAATATAATATAGTAACTATCTAACCTGACCACAGGTGAATATAATATAGTAACTATCTAACCTGACTACAGGTGAATATAATATAGTAACTATCTAACCTGACCACAGGTGAATATAATATAGTAACTATCTTACCTGACCACAGGTGAATATAATATAGTAACTATCTTACCTGACCACAGGTGAATATAATATAGTAACTATCTAACCTGACTACAGGTGAATATAATATAGTAACTATCTTACCTGACCACAGGTGAATATAATATAGTAACTATCTAACCTGACTACAGGTGAATATAATATAGTAACTATCTAACCTGACCACAGGTGAATATAATATAGTAACTATCTTACCTGACCACAGGTGAATATAATATAGTAACTATCTTACCTGACCACAGGTGAATATAATATAGTAACTATCTAACCTGACTACAGGTGAATATAATATAGTAACTATCTAACCTGACTACAGGTGAATATAATATAGTAACTATCTAACCTGACTACAGGTGAATATAATATAGTAACTATCTAACCTGACCACAGGTGAATATAATATAGTAACTATCTTACCTGACTACAGGTGAATATAATATAGTAACTATCTAACCTGACTACAGGTGAATATAATATAGTAACTATCTAACCTGACCACAGGTGAATATAATATAGTAACTATCTAACCTGACCACAGGTGAATATAATATAGTAACTATCTAACTATCTTACCTGAATACAGGTGAATATAATATAGTAACTATCTAACCTGACTACAGGTGAATATAATATAGTAACTATCTAACCTGACTACAGGTGAATATAATATAGTAACTATCTAACCTGACCACAGGTGAATATAATATAGTAACTATCTAACCTGACCACAGGTGAATATAATATAGTAACTATCTAACCTGACCACAGGTGAATATAATATAGTAACTATCTAACCTGACCACAGGTGAATATAAAATAGTAACTATCTAACCTGACCACAGGTGAATATAATATAGTAACTATCTAACTATCTAACCTGACTACAGGTGAATATAATATAGTAACTATCTAACCTGACTACAGGTGAATATAATATAGTAACTATCTAACTATCTAACCTGACTACAGGTGAATATAATATAGTAACTCTCTAACCTGACTACAGGTGAATATAATATAGTAACTATCTAACTATCTAACCTGACTACAGGTGAATAAAATATAGTAACTATCTAACCTGACCACAGGTGAATATAATATAGTAACTATCTAACCTGACTACAGGTGAATATAATATAGTAACTATCTAACCTGACTACAGGTGAATATAATATAGTAACTATCTAACCTGACCACAGGTGAATATAATATAGTAACTATCTAACCTGACTACAGGTGAATATAATATAGTAACTATCTAACTATCTAACCTGACTACAGGTGAATATAATATAGTAACTCTCTAACCTGACTACAGGTGAATATAATATAGTAACTATCTAACTATCTAACCTGACTACAGGTGAATATAATATAGTAACTCTCTAACCTGACCACAGGTGAATATAATATAGTAACTATCTAACTATCTAACCTGACTACAGGTGAATATAATATAGTAACTATCTAACCTGACTACAGGTGAATATAATATAGTAACTATCTAACCTGACCACAGGTGAATATAATATAGTAACTATCTAACCTGACTACAGGTGAATATAATATAGTAACTATCTAACCTGACTACAGGTGAATATAATATAGTAACTATCTAACCTGACCACAGGTGAATATAATATAGTAACTATCTAACCTGACTACAGGTGAATATAATATAGTAACTATCTAACCTGACTACAGGTGAATAAAATATAGTAACTATCTAACCTGACTACAGGTGAATATAATATAGTAACTATCTAACCTGACCACAGGTGAATATAATATAGTAAATATCTTACCTGACTACAGGTGAATATAATATAGTAACTATCTAACCTGACCACAGGTGAATATAATATAGTAACTATCTAACCTGACTACAGGTGAATATAATATAGTAAATATCTTACCTGACTACAGGTGAATATAATATAGTAACTATCTAACCTGACCACAGGTGAATATAATATAGTAACTATCTAACCTGACCACAGGTGAATATAATATAGTAACTATCTAACTATCTAACCTGACCACAGGTGAATATAATATAGTAACTATCTAACCTGACTACAGGTGAATATAATATAGTAACTATCTAACCTGACTACAGGTGAATATAATATAGTAACTATCTAACCTGACCACAGGTGAATATAATATAGTAAATATCTTACCTGACTACAGGTGAATATAATATAGTAACTATCTAACCTGACCACAGGTGAATATAATATAGTAACTATCTAACCTGACCACAGGTGAATATAATATAGTAACTATCTAACCTGACTACAGGTGAATATAATATAGTAACTATCTAACTATCTAACCTGACTACAGGTGAATATAATATAGTAACTATCTAACCTGACTACAGGTGAATATAATATAGTAACTATCTAACTATCTAACCTGACTACAGGTGAATATAATATAGTAACTATCTAACCTGACCACAGGTGAATATAATATAGTAACTATCTAACCTGACTACAGGTGAATATAATATAGTAACTATCTAACCCGACCACAGGTGAATATAATATAGTAACTATCTTACCTGACCACAGGTGAATATAATATAGTAACTATCTTACCTGACCACAGGTGAATATAATATAGTAACTATCTAACCTGACTACAGGTGAATATAATATAGTAACTATCTTACCTGACCACAGGTGAATATAATATAGTAACTATCTAACCTGACTACAGGTGAATATAATATAGTAACTATCTAACCTGACTACAGGTGAATATAATATAGTAACTATCTAACCTGACCACAGGTGAATATAATATAGTAACTATCTAACCTGACTACAGGTGAATATAATATAGTAACTATCTAACCTGACCACAGGTGAATATAATATAGTAACTATCTAACCTGACCACAGGTGAATATAATATAGTAACTATCTAACCTGACTACAGGTGAATATAATATAGTAACTATCTAACCTGACTACAGGTGAATATAATATAGTAACTATCTAACCTGACTACAGGTGAATATAATATAGTAACTATCTAACTATCTAACCTGACTACAGGTGAATATAATATAGTAACTATCTAACCTGACTACAGGTGAATATAATATAGTAACTATCTAACCTGACCACAGGTGAATATAATATAGTAACTATCTAACCTGACCACAGGTGAATATAATATAGTAACTATCTAACCTGACTACAGGTGAATATAATATAGTAACTATCTAACCTGACTACAGGTGAATATAATATAGTAACTATCTAACTATCTAACCTGACTACAGGTGAATATAATACAGTAACTATCTTACCTGACCACAGGTGAATATAATATAGTAACTATCTAACCTGACTACAGGTGAATATAATATAGTAACTATCTAACTATCTAACCTGACTACAGGTGAATATAATACAGTAACTATCTTACCTGACCACAGGTGAATATAATATAGTAACTATCTAACCTGACTACAGGTGAATATAATATAGTAACTATCTAACTATCTAACCTGACTACAGGTGAATATAATACAGTAACTATCTTACCTGACTACAGGTGAATATAATATAGTAACTATCTAACTATCTAACCTGACTACAGGTGAATATAATATAGTAACTATCTAACCTGACTACAGGTGAATATAATATAGTAACTATCTAACTATCTAACCTGACTACAGGTGAATATAATACAGTAACTATCTTACCTGACCACAGGTGAATATAATATAGTAACTATCTAACCTGACTACAGGTGAATATAATATAGTAACTATCTAACTATCTAACCTGACTACAGGTGAATATAATACAGTAACTATCTTACCTGACCACAGGTGAATATAATACAGTAACTATCTTACCTGACCACAGGTGCAAGCCGTCGAATCCATAGGAATACAGGTCGTCACCGAGCCCGTTCCCCCCCCAGCCCTCTCCTCCACCGGGGTAGGGTTGGTAGCCGTCCGTGGTGGCCCAGCCCACTCTGAGATGTGTGGCTTCGGCCGTAACGAAGGGCAACACCTGGTCCACCATCAGCTCATAATACCACTTCCTGTACTGGGCGGAGCCTTCACTCACACCCAGGAAGATGTTAGGCCTCATGCTGCCATGTGGGAAGAAGCATAACAAGGGGTTAATGTCGGTTAAAGTTCAATACTGGAACAATGTTGTTTTTCTTGTCTATATTGAATACATAATTTAAACATTCACAGTGTAGGTTTTGAAAAAGTATGTGAACCCCCCTAGGCTAATGACTTCTCCAAAAGCTAATTGGAGTCAGCTAACCTGGAGTCCAATCAATGAGACGAGATTGGAGAAGTTGGATAGAGCTGCCTTGCGCTAGAAAAAACACTCAAAAAAATGTGAGTTTGTTATTCTCAAGAAGCATTGCCTGATGTGAACCAGGCCTCGAACAGAAGAGATCTCAGAAGACCTAAGATGAAGAATCGTTGACTTTCATAAAGCTGGAAAGGGTTGCAAAAGTATCTTTAAGAACCTTGATGTTCATAAGAGTAAGACAAATTGTCTGTAAATGGAGAAAGTTCAGCACTGTTGCTGCTCTCCCTGAGTGGCCGTCCTGCAAAGATGACTACAAGAGCCCAGCGCAGAATGTTCAATGACGTTAAGAAGAATCCTAGAGTGTCAGCTAAAGACCTACAGAAATCTCTGGAACATGCTGACATCTCTGTTGACGAGTCTACGATACGTAAAACACTAAACAAGAATGGTGTTCATGGGAGGACACCACGGAAGAAGACATTGCTGTCCAAAAAAAACCCATTGCTGCACGTCTGAAGTTTACAGAAGAGCACCTGGATGTTCCACAGCGCTGTTGGCAGAATATTCTGTGGACAGATGGAACTACAGATGAGTCGTTTGGAAGAAACACAACACTATGTGTGGAGAAAACAAGTCACAGTACACCAACATCAACCTCATCCCAACTGTAAAGTCTGGATGGGAGCATCATGGTTTGGGGCTGCTTTGCTGCCTCAGGGCCTGGACTGCTTGCTATCATCAACGGAAAAATTAATTCCCAAGTTTATCGAGAAATTTTGCAGGAGAATGTAAGGCGATCTGTCCACCAGTTGAAGCTCAAAAGAAGTTGGGTGATGAAACAGGACAAAGACCCAAAACACAGAAGTAAATCAACAACAGAATGTCTTCAACAGAAGAAAAATACACCTTCTGGAGTGGCCCAGTCAGAGTCCTGACCTCAACCCGATTGAGATGCTGTGACATGACCTCGAGAGAGCAGTTCACACCAGACATCCCAAGAATATTGCAGAACTGAAAGAGTTTTGTAAAGAGGAATGGTCCAAAATTCCTCCTAATCGTTGTGCAGGTCTGATCCACAACTACAGAAAACGTTTGGTTGAGGGTTTTACTGCCAAAGGAGGGTCAACCAGTTATTAAATCCAAGGGTTCACATACTTTCCCCTCCCTGCACTGTGAATGTTTACACTGTGTGTTCAATAAAGACATGAACACGTATAATTATTTGTGTGTTATTAGTTTAAGCAGACTGTGTTTGTCTATTGATGTGACCTAGATGAAGATCAGATCAAATTTTATGACCAATTTATGCAGAAATCCAGATATTTCCAAAGGGTTCACATACTGTTTCTTGCCACTGTATACAAACAAGATGAGCATAAACCTAACATATTACATATCGAGACACATTTTCAATATTTCAAAAAGTTGTGTATGTATTGCTTTTTGTTTGTACACTTACTGATATAATTTAAATATTATTTTGAAATGATCTTAAACAATGTGAAGAGGTGTCTGTTCTCCTCCCACCTCATTTGATGGATAAAGAATCTGCCCTGAAAAATTAACCAACCAACAATGAAAACTATCATTAGGATCCATATCATTTGGATCAAAATAAAACATACTATCAGAGTATTAAAAATTAACATTAAATAGTAATTTCTTTAAAATTAAATATTTTAACTCACTCCAATTATCTTCTGACATAAGAACAGTTCCAAAATAAATGGTCAAGAGGCTCTGGGTCACAACCACAAAATACACATTTGTTATCAATAGAATCTGTGTATAATAAAGGTGTTTACAGGGTTGACTGCTGTTGTTAGCACAGACCGCTCAGATCAATCCTTAAAGACATGGGCTTTAAAAGGTGTGAATGGGTGTAGACAAAGAAGGGCTCTCCAGTAGGTACCAAAACATTCAAAGGCTATTTTCTCAAAGGTGAGTTTACATGTTTATCAACTTTCAAAGCAAAATGACTCTCCCATAGTTCCTCAACTGAAATGATCTACCATGTTGTAGCTCTGAGTCTCTACTTTTATCCAATGTAAAAATACAAATACATTCTAAATGTTCTACCTTTGACCGATTTGAGCGTCAGTCACAAATGTGATATTTTTTTTTCTTTTCTTTTATACATTTGCAAATAGTTCAAAAAACCTGTTTTTGTTTTGTTAATATGAGGTATTGTGCTGTCATTATGGGGTATTGTGCTGTCATTATGAGGTATTGTGCTGTCATTATGGGGTATTGTGCTGTCATTATGAGGTACTGTGCTGTCATTATGAGGTATTGTGCTGTCATTATGAGGTATTGTGATGTCATTATGAGGTATTGTGATGTCATTATGGGGTATTGTGATGTCATTATGAGGTATTGTGCTGTCATTATGAGGTACTGTGCTGTCATTATGAGGTATTGTGCTGTCATTATGAGGTATTGTGATGTCATTATGAGGTACTGTGCTGTCATTATGAGGTATTGTGATGTCATTATGAGGTATTGTGATGTCATTATGAGGTATTGTGATGTCATTATGGGGTATTGTGATGTCATTATGAGGTATTGTGCTGTCATTATGAGGTACTGTGCTGTCATTATGAGGTATTGTGCTGTCATTATGAGGTATTGTGCTGTCATTATGAGGTATTGTGCTGTCATTATGAGGTATTGTGATGTCATGAGGTATTGTGATGTCATTATGAGGTATTGTGATGTCATTATGAGGTATTGTGCTGTCATTATGAGGTATTGTGATGTCATTATGAGGTATTGTGATGTCATTATGAGGTATTGTGCTGTCATTATGAGGTACTGTGCTGTCATTATGAGGTATTGTGCTGTCATTATGAGGTATTGTGCTGTCATTATGAGGTATTGTGCTGTCATTATGAGGTATTGTGCTGTCATTATGAGGTACTGTCCTGTCATTATGAGTTATTGTGCTGTCATTATGGGGTATTGTGATGTCATTATGAGTTATTGTGCTGTCATTATGGGGTATTGTGATGTCATTATGAGGTATTGTGATGTCATTATGAGGTATTGTGATGTCATTATGAGGTACTGTGCTGTCATTATGAGGTATTGTGATGTCATTATGAGGTATTGTGATGTCATTGAGGTATTGTGCTGTCATTATGGGGTATTGTGATGTCATTATGAGGTATTGTGATGTCATTATGAGGTATTGTGATGTCATTATGGGGTATTGTGATGTCATTATGAGGTATTGTGCTGTCATTATGAGGTATTGTGATGTCATTATGGGGTATTGTGATGTCATTATGAGGTATTGTGATGTCATTATGAGGTATTGTGATGTCATTATGGGGTATTGTGATGTCATTTTGAGGTATTGTGATGTCATTATGAGGTATTGTGATGTCATTATGGGGTATTGTGCTGTCATTATGGGGTAGTGTGTGTAAATTGATGAGTTTTGAATAAGGCTGTAACGTAACAAAATGTGTTAAAAGTCAAGGGGGTCTGAATACTTTACGAATGCACTGCGTTACCCACTGGCCAATCCATACATACTCTACATACATACTTCATTACCCACTGACCCATCCTAACCACAGCCAATCAAGAAAAGGATAACAGACTAATGTCAATTGAACTGTCAACTGTCAATCATATCATCTAACTCAAGTGTAGTGTGATTCAATACATCTGAACAACCATGTACCATCATCTGAAAATAAAGACTGAGGTCAGAGACATCAGCATAATGGCTGACTGGTGGATTGTATTGAGCCCTGGACTCTAGTGTTCTATGAGGGAATCTACACCGGCTCTGAGACTTGTCCGATTTTTATTTATTTATTATTTTATTTTTATTTAACCAGGTAGGCTAGTTGAGAACACCTTTATTTAACCAGGTAGGCTAGTTGAGAACACCTTTATTTAACCAGGTAGGCCAGTTGAGAACAAGTTCTCATTTACAACTGCGACCTGGCCAAGATAAAGCATAGCAGTGTGAACAGACAACACAGAGATACACATGGAGTAAACAATAAACAAGTCAATAACACAGTAGAAAAAAAAGGGTCTATATACATTGTGTGCAAAAGGCATGAGGAGGTTGGCGAATAATTACAATTTAGCAGATTAACACTGGAGTGATAAATGATCAGATGGTCATGTGCAGGTAGAGATACTGGTGTGCAAAAGAGCAGAAAAGTAAATAAATAAAAACAGTATGGGGATGAGGTAGGTGAAAATGGGTGGGCTATTTACCGATGGACTATGTACAGCTGCAGCGATCGGTTAGCTGCTCAGATAGCAGATGTTTGAAGTTGGCGAGGGAGATAAAAGTCTCCAACTTCAGCGATTTTTGCAATTCGTTCCAGTCACAGGCAGCAGAGAACTGGAAGGAAAAGCGGCCAAATGAGGTGTTGGCTTTAGGGATGATCAGTGAGATACACCTGCTGGAGCGCGTGCTACGGGTGGGTGTTGCCATTGTGACCAGTGAACTGAGATAATGCGGAGTTTTACCTAGCATGGCCTTGTAGATGACCTGGAGCCAGTGGGTCTGGTGACGAATATGTAGCGAGGGCCAGCCGACTAGAGCATACAGGTTGCAGTGGTGGATGGTATAAGGTGCTTTAGTGACAAAACGGATGGCACTGTGATAAACTGCATCCAGTTTGCTGAGTAGAGTATTGGAAGCTATTTTGTAGATGACATAGCCGAAGTCGAGGATTGGTAGGATAGTCAGTTTTACTAGGGTAAGTTTGGCGGCGTGAGTGAAGGAGGCTTTGTTGCGGAATAGAAAGCCGACTCTAGATTTGATTTTAGATGTGGCAGGGCTTGCATACGATCACGGATCACAAAGGGAAACCCAGCCGCAAGCTGCCCAGTGACGAGAGCCTACCAAATGAGTGAAATATATTCTATGCTCAATTCGAGGCTAGCAACGCTGAACTATGCATGAGAGCACCATCTGTTCCAGATGATAGTGAGATCACGCTCTCCATAGCCGATGTGAGTAAGACCTTGTCAACATTCACAAGGCTGCAGGGCCAGACGGATTACCAGGACGTGTACTGCGAGCATGCGCTGACCAGTTGGCTAGTGTCTTCACTGACATTTTCAACCTCCTCCTGACCCAGTCTGTAATACCATCATGTTTCAAGCAGACCACCATAGTACCTGTGCCCAAGAATGCCAAGGTAAGTTGTCTAAATGACTATCGCCCCGTCACACTCATATCTATAAACATGAAATGCTTTTGAAAAGCTGGTCATGGCTCACATCAACACCA